>NW_022436959.1:15609106-16120521 GCF_009761245.1 Sapajus apella | reverse complement strand
CGCTCTTGTTACCCAGGCTGGAGTGCAATGGCGCGATCTCGGCTCACGGCAACCTCCGCCTTCTGGGTTCAGGCAATTCTCCTGCCTCAGCCTCCCGAGTAGCCGGGACTACAGGCACGCGCCACCATGCCCAGCTAATTTTTTTGTATTTTTCGTAGAGACAGGGTTTCACCATGTTGACCAGGATGGTCTCGATCTCTTGGCCTCGTGATCCACCCGCCTCGGCCTCCCAAAGTGCTGGGATTACAGGCATAAGCCACCGCGCCCGGCCCAAGTACACACTCTTAACCATAACATTGGGCTGTCTCTGTAGGACATATAGGCATGCTAAATGGGATGTTGTCAGAGATTTACACAGAGCAACAAGCAAAAAATGATCATTTTATGAAAGTTATCTGAACTATTGAAAGTGAACAGCATTATCTTCCTGAAAGTTATTTGCATAAAAGCTATTTTTTCTAGTAAACCTCTGGCAACATCCTCTTTATCAAAGTCTTATCAATTGAATGCTTAAAACATATTATGACTCCTCCTTTAAAAAGTTGAAATGTGTACATACGTATGTTACACACATTTCCCAAATTGCAGTTGCATGTTGGGCTGGGATGGTCTGCCTCAAAGTTACAGAACATGGGGCCATTAGCTTCTACCTAGTTTTTATCATTTGAGCCACTCCTAACAATAGTACCTTAATTTTGCCCAGCCAGAATCCATCCTCCCATATCTTCCTAGCAGTACCTCCCTTGCCCCATTTATCAGATATATACTCCAAATTAGTGCATGGTTTTCCCCTGGCAATCCTTATTAAACTAGGAGTAAACATGTAACTTCTCACCGTCATTAGATTAAAGAAAATAAGTCATATCCTGTCGTATCCCAAGGTTCCATTCCCATTTCTCCCTTTCTCTCTCTCTCCTTCCCTCTCTCACTGCATGAGGTCAAAGAAACATCCAGTCTAATTGCCCTGGCAGCTGTCTCGCATCACCTGCAAGGTAAATCAGCTAAGTACAAGGCCTGACAACTGCAAAAGGAAGATGAAAAGAACTATGTCCTTGACAATATCATTGGGCAGCTGATTGTATTGTGCCTGGAACCTACTTGACCTTTGAACTTCTATCTTTTGAGACAAATTTCCATATTGTTTTGCTGTTACTTGTGGCAAAAAGCATCCTATTACAAGCCTAAGACCTGCACTCCTAAATGAAACACTTCCCTGCCCACTCCATCTAGGCCCTGAGCAGCTTTAACACCAATAGCCAAATACTTCTTCATCTAGAGTTTTTAGCTGTGAGACCCTTTGAATCTAGAAGACTCTTCGAGGCTGTCCAAAGTCCTGAGCAAGTGAGCTCTGAGACTACCTTAATGTACTCTGTACTCCAGCAGTAGCAGTGTCTTGGAAAGGGGTAGATTGAGGGTAGACCCGGTGAGGATCAATGGGCAGCAGAAATTTGTCAGAGGAAAGAGTCTTCATTTTCTTACTGGAGTTGCTATTTCCCACTCTACAGCATCGGTGTGTAGGAAAAAAGGACAGAGTTTTCAATAAGAACACTAATATCAAACACTGACTTCACCACTCATTAGCTGTGTGACCTTAAGCAAATTGCTAAGCCTGAATAAACCTGTTTTCCTACCTGCAAAAATAAGAGTAATAAACTTGTTGCCTCTATTCTTGTGAGGATTATAGATAATAGATTCTCAATGCCATGTACTAAGTCCTCAAATGGTAATGTATATTATGATCTTTGATTCTGCATCACTAGTTTCCTTATTCAACAAATAACTATGGAGCAGCTACTATATTGCCAAGTATTGTCATAGGTACCAGTGCCTAGTAACACTTTTATTGCACATCAGTATATATTATAAGGAAAATATTTACGCATTAGGTCTAGAAATTAGGTAGATACTAATTAGGTAGATGTGAACAAGTATACACATATACCTCTATTTTTGATATCTTTCTTTTAGGATGAATTTTCCTCCTTTTCAAGTCCTACTATAACTTACTCAAACAAGAAGGTACAGAGGCTAGGACTTCCTTGTAGGAAAGTCACATTCTTGTCTCCTTCTAATCCAAACTTTGTAGTCTATTTTGTTAGGGAAAAGATATCCTAAAGTTTGAAGAAGAATATGAAGAACTCTATGTGGGAAGAATGAGGACAACTCCAGCCCCTTCTCCCATGTAAGACTATAAGTTGAGATGGTCATCCTGATGCATCACCTTAAAGTTAATTCTTAATCCAGAGGTGAGAAGCCAACCTGCCCACATGCCAGGAGGAGCCACACCAGCTGTCCTTCAGGATGTTTTTGTTTCCCGACACTTCTCAGAAATTCTGGACAGCTACCATAAGGAAGTTGGCATATTCCTTTTCACATGTGGTAGGACCAGAAATGGCCACCCAAGGAGAGGATTTCTGAAGAATTTATGAATTCATAGGTGTGGATTAGCTTTTCTGCCCACATGGAGGTTTATCCTTCGATTTTCCAAAAAATGTTATGATTAATTGAGGGAAGAGTGGTTTATCTATGCTTGAGCTGGGGCTTTAAAGATGGAGCCACGGCCACGTGCGGTGGCTCATGCCTGTAATCCCAGCACTTTGAGATGCTGAGGTGGGCAATCGCGAGGTCAGGAGTTCAAGACCATCCTGACCAACATGGTGAAATCCTGTCTCTCCTTAAAAAAAAAAAAAAAAAAAAATTACAAAAATTAGCTGGACATGGTGGCACATGCCGGTAATCCCAGCTACTTGGGAGGCTGAAGCAGGAAAATAACTTGAACCCGATAAGTGGAGGTTGCAGTGAGCTGAGGCCGTGCCACTGCACTCCAGCCTGGGCAACAAAGACTCCATCTCAAAAAAAAAAAAAAAAAGATGGAGCCATATTCCTGAGGCCATTCTGTTGGTGGAGGCAATAATCATAAAAGAAATTCCCCAAGGGAATGGAGAATCTTTGAGTTTTAGGACATCAGAGTATAGTGGCTCCCACCTACTTTGAGATTTTTTTTTTCTCCTCTATTGCCAGCTCTGGAATAGTCAATGTTAGTTTGTTAAGGGACTTAGCAGTTTCCATTCATACTTAAGCTACGTGGATTAGCTTACTGAGTTTTTCTCATTTCCCTCCAACTGAACGACTCCTTTGGAGACTCTGCTGGAAATTGGTGTTATCAAGAAAAGGGGTAACACAAGGAACCATCACCACTTTCACTGTGTCCTCAACAAGGACAAGTAGCATGTAAACTTTGCCGACACCTGCTTGATGGGTTAAATAACTGATCAAGTATGTTCAGTCAATTACCAGCATTGCAAAAAACAGCTCACTTTGACCTTCTGAGGGACCACAACTATTACTCTTCTACTTGACTTGCATATTTATATGGTTTGTTTGTTGTTTTATAACAACGGACCAACTGCTTTCTTTAAAAAATTTTTATCAAGATAAAAAAGTTAAACACCACAATCTTGACAAAGCCTGTTTTTCGCTCTATGCTTTCGAGATTAGAAAAGAGTATAACTTATGGTCTCTGAAACCCAATTGCATCAGAAGCAAGACAGAAGTCAGATAAGGTTGAATAGAAATGAGAAGGCAGAAGAGTATAGCTTGTTACATGACTGTGGTGGAATGCATGCCTAAGACATCTGCTGGCTAGAGTGATCAAGGCAGGAGTTGTAAGAAGACCTTGAATGGGTAGTATACAAAGAATGACAAATGAGAGAAGGAGAATTCTAGGCAGGAAAGAAGAGTGTCAAGGAAGGCACCATAGTGAATGTACAGCTTTTCTGGACCACAGAAAGACTGAGTTTCTATACCAGAGCCAGTCAGTTTAGCTTTGAGTATGAAATTCAGTTATTTCTACTGTGTTTTGCAAGCACTGGGGAGACACTGAAGACTGCACAGGTAAATGTTATGAAGAATGTGGAATTCTTTGACTATAATCTGGCAGATGTGGGAGGGAGGGATTAGAAAAGGGAAGACAGGGTCTGGGCACGGTGGCTCACACCTGTAATCCGAGCACTTTGGGGGGCCAAGGCAGGCAGACCACTTGAGCTCAGGAGTTTGAGACCTGCCTGGCCAACATGGTGAAATCCTGTCTCTAATAAACATACAAAAATTAGCTGGGCATGGTGGTGGACACCTATAATCCCAGCTACTCAGGAAGCTGAGGCAGGTGAATCGCTCGAACCCGGGAGGTGGAGGCTGTAATGAGCTGAGATCGCACCACAGCACTCCAGCCTGGGTGACAGAGTGAGACTTTGTCTCAAAAAAAAAAAAAAAAAAGAAAAAAAGAAAAAAAAAAGAAAAAGAAAGAAAAGAAAAGGGAAGACAGGAAGTGATTGCATTGCAGAGGCCACAGCATCCCAAATTAGGATGGAGGTAGTGGAGAGAGCAGGAAGGGAGTAGCAAGATAGTGATGATCAAGTATTTTCCCTGTGAAAACTCATTGAAGCTTTCATATTTCTTCATTGTATTTCATGGGGAAAAAAATTACAATACTGTCTTCAGCAAGTTCAAAATGCAGATCATGATACAGTTCTGATTTTTTCTTACCTGAAGAGTAATATTAAAAGCTTGGCAGTTATATGTTCAGTATAATCCAGAATCCATTCTCTTCATTGCATGTAATATGGATAAGTAAAATATGCTTCCTGTGAATGATTTGTTAGTAAGTATATCAATAATAATGTATAAAGGAAACATATCTAAAATTTAATCAGGGTTTCTGATTATAAACTATATGAATCAGTAAGATAACATACTTGGAGTAGAATCTTCAACTCAATGTTCAGATACTAGCCTTTAAATTAAATTTAGTCTTCAAATCAGGTCATAAAATGTCATAGCCTAATTCTCACCTCATGACTGAGAGGGTAACTAAAGACAGAGAAATGATTTCTCACCTCTCATCCTTGCCTCTCTCTTCACCCGAATCTTGATTATGGCAAAAGCCATATTGCGAGCTACTTGGTGGCTGAGCAAGTCTTTCTTAACCTTTTATTTATTCTCATACATATAAATCTGAATGAGGCAAAAGGCAACATTACTAACTGCCAACTTTATCTAACACATATAGTCCCTTCCTTGCTCCGTGCTCTGGTTGGGATCGGAGAACCCAAAGAAATATGAGAACCAACAACCCTAACAGATAAAGGGATAGAGAATGAGGAGCGGCTGCTTTTCTTCCATCACACCCCTCAACATCCCTCCCAATGGGCTGGGCTTTCTCCATCTACAGGAAAAATTATTTCAATCCTTTAAAAAAAGGTTTAGCTATGTTCTCATTTTCAGCTCTTAGGGCTCAAAATTACTTTATAGTTAAGGCAGTTTTTAAACTCTTAGCTTTTTTAAGGCAGATATCATGTTTTACTTATTTTAAATGCCATTTTCTTTGCTCTATCCTTTTAATACCTACCTTAGACACTAGAAAACAGCAGACACTTGATTGATATTTATTGAGAAGAGTTTCTGAATCATACTTTTTGAAAGATATAGATTGAAAACACATAAACCGAAAGAATCAGGAGCCAAGATAATTTTAATAAATTATGCATTTGGCTTTCAGGTTTAGTAAATAGCCACTGTAGTATCCCTTTGAGGAGACCACTGGGCCATGTGATTTTAGACACTAGCTGATGCTGAAATATCCTATTCGTTGCAATCTGACAAAATGCAACAGAGGGTGAGTCCTTATTGAATGGCCCTCAGATGGTTAATTTTGTTTTCTGATGGCAGATACCAAAGCTACAGCAAAGCTGTTTGTGTTGTTCAAAGAGCCTTTTCAATTTTTAATTTGACAAGACAGTTACATGGTCTATGATACATGCAGACCAGCAGTTATCTCTTATCATCAACTTCTTTGGTACTTTTCAACCCATCTTGGCTGAAAGCGGCTCTATTGTAGGTACTTTTTCTGGCTCTAGCCTACATGTTGTGTGGTTCAATGACAAGATCCCTGATAAACTGGAACAGAGAATGAGGAAATGGACTTTTAAATGATCAACTGATTGTTCACTTCCCTAGGCTTAGTTTCTGCCTGACAGACTTATTAAAGAAAGGAGTCACACAAAGAAAACTCAGAATAAGTCCTCCAGGTCCTGGTCAAATGAGAATTACGGAGCCAGAGGGCACCTCAGAGGTCACCTCATCTGACTTTGCCATTTTAGGGCAAGGAAACTGACACTCAGAGAATTAGATGACTCACCCAAGGTCATGCAGCTCATGTTAGAGCCAGGACTAGAATTCAGCTTGTATAAGCTGTTTTCTTGCTGACATTTTTGCTGACTGATGTTAGGGAAATCAAGAAGAAAGAAACAGAGTTGTCCTCGTTTTTCATAAGCTTTCCCAAGAATAACATTGTGTGAGGGATTACTGTGAGGGTTCTTGGATTCCATAGCTAAATAGCCATTTTAAATGGGTGGGATACTGGGAGGAACACTGGATGTGAATTTAGACTTGGTGGGTTTTATATAAAACCATTGCTGTAATTTTTTGAGCATCTATCATTTGCTAGACATTATGCATACATTATTTTAATCTTCACAATGAATCTGGAAGGAGCCCTATTTTGTAGAAGAAAGGCTGAGCCTTAGGGAGTTTAGGAATCTTTCCTGGTGTCATGCAGGTTTTCAAATCCAGTGTTTGACTGATTCCCACAACCCTACTCTTTCCCCTGGACCACACTACACATATTAATAATGTGCCCTTTGGCAAGTTACGTAATGTCTCAAAACCACAGTTTCCTCAACTGTAAAATGAATACATTAATATTCGTCCTAGCATTGGTGTATAATGAAATGAGAAATAATGTATGCATATAGAGTACCTGGTTTTAGACTTGACACACAGAAGATATTCAACAAAAGCTAGTTCCATTCTACACCTATATCCCTCTCCTATTTGAATTTTTTGGCAGGATTTACATTTGGAACTATACTGACTTGTGTTGAAGACAGTAAGTAGAAACACTTGCAAGGTATCAGAAAAGGTCAGAAATTGATTAAATATTTTAGATGATAATCCCAAACTGTCATAATGACCTGATGGTAAAATTAAGATGGTAGAGAACAGGCTCCAGGCCTGTTTTCTCAGAGTGAAATAATTAACTCAACCATAGTCAAAGAAAGGACTAACTCTAATTCAGCATCCTAAGTTGAAATGCAGGTAGGGTTTCAGAAAAACATGTTCAATATTGAAGTAAAATATTACCTTCATTGGGCAGTGGATTTTTTTCTAAGTCTGCTTTATTGATCCTGCCCTGTGTGTTCTATACAAAGTGAAAAGATGCAGGCATATCCATTTGAAAATTGCAAGTAGGCATCAGAAATTATTTGACCATTTCTTGAAGCAATGTACATTCTTTTCTACTACACTTCTGAAATTATAGTCTAAGTATAAATGTGATTTAATTTACAAAAATCCAATTTGCATGCAATGTTTCAGAAATACCTCTATTGTATTTAGCCAAGAACACTTTTTATAGTTGATAGCAATCAAAGAGGTATATATTAAGAGGATAACAATGAAATGAAAACACAAATTAAAAAAATGTCATGCTTGACTCAGCTCCCCAAAGAAAGAGTGGAGGACTGATAAGGAAAATCACAATGGAACAAAAGAAGATCAGCAAGTGTTTAGATTTGGTAATTGAACCTAGGAAAAGTCATTACACAAATTCCTGAATGAAAAACTGTGTGTTTATGATTGAAATATGAGCAGACAACTTCTTTTAAACATTTTATCACACAAGACTTGAAAGAAAGATGACTTCTAAGCAAAAAGCTGTGTTGTCTAGAATGTAAGTTCCAAGATGGGGTTGGTCTGTGTCATTTATTGCTCTTTCTGTTACATTAGCATAGTGTTTTGTCCAGAGGGAGTATTTAACAAATAATTATTACATTAGTGAAAACAAGGAATAAGGTCTAATCTGTGGTAGAAGAAAAGTTCACTAGAGAGCTGCTGAATAAAGATTTGGCCCAAAATGTGCATGGTATAAGGTAAAGAATCCCTAAGGCCTTGAGAGTTTACCCCTTGCCCCAGTGTGCCCTGGATGTGAGACATGAAGTTAAAGGAGATTATTTTGTAACTTTAAGACTTAATGATTGCCCTGCTGGGTTTCGAACTTGCATGGGACCTGTGGCCTTTTTCTTTTGTTTGATTTCTCCCTTTTGGAACAGTAATATTTTACTCACATTGTATCTAGGAAGTAACTAACTTGTTTTTTATTTTACAGGCTCATAGGTGGAAGGGACTACTAGCCTTGTCTCAGATGAGTCTTGGGACTTTGGACTTTTGAGTAATGCTGCAAGGAGTTAAAACTTAGGGGCACTATTGGGAAGAGTCTATTATATTTGGCAATGTGAGAGGGACACGAGGTTTGGATGGGCCAGGAGTAGAATAATACGGTTTGGATCTGTGTCCGCACCAAACCTCATGTCAAACTGTAATCTCTAGTGTTGGAGTAGGACTTGGTGGGAGGTGACTGGATCATGGGAGCACAGTTCTCATGAATGGTTTAGTACCTTCCCCCCTTGGTACTGTATGGTGATAAGAGTTCTTATGACATCTGGTCATTTAAAAGTGTGTAGCACCTCCCCCCTCTCTCTCTTCCTCCTAATCTGGCCATGTGAAGTGTCTCACTCCCCCTTTGCCTTCGCCATGATTGGAAGCTTCTAAGGCCTCCCCAGAAGCAGAAGGAGCTACACTTCCTATATAGTCTCCAGAACTGTGAGCAAATTAAACCTCTTTTCTTTAGAAATTACCCAGTTTCAGATATTTCTTTATAGCAGTGTGAGAACTGACTAATACACAGAGGGTTCTATGTTAGTGTCATTGTGCGGGTTTTTCTGTGGGTAACGCAAGACAGAAAAATCTGCCTAAACACATTTTATACTACAATATCATCTTCCCAATGCCTAGCATCCTTTTCCACTGGACATTAGTTCAGGGTTTGCCTACTATTCTTCCCCACAAAGGAGGTAAATTACAGCTACAGCATGTATTTCAAAATAAATTTTCTTTTTTCTTTTTTTTGAGACAGAGTCTCACTCTGTCTCCCCGGCTGTAGTACAATGGTGCCATCTAGGCTCACTTCAACCTCCACCTCCATGGTTCAAGCAATTCTCCTGCCTCGGCCTCCTGAGTAGCTGGGACTGCAGGCACATGCCACCACACCTGGCTAATTTTCTTTTAGTAGAGACAGGGTTTCACCATATTGGCCAGGATGGTCTCGATCTCCTGACCTCATGATCCGCCCACCTCGGCCTCCCAAAGTACTGGGATTACAGGCGTGAGCCACTACACCTGGCCTTAAAATAAACTTTATATAAAATATCCCTAGTCCTTGTCTACAAGTTACCAATTACGGAGTGATTCTAGGACAAGTCACTTTAATAGTAGAAATAGAAGGTGCTCCAGAAAAGTGATGTCCCAATTTTTGTATAAATAATACTTCTCTGATTTAAAGGATTTTCAGAATTCTCCATGGAATTAATCAGCATACCTTCTGCAATTTAAAATACATTGTTATTATTGTAGTGCAGTAATTGGGTTGAATGGCTTATATATCAAACGATTTGCCTTTCTAAAAGGCCTTCCCATTTAGGATATGGAGCTGTTATACCTCCTAAGCACATGGACACACTCTTGGGATTCAGTCTAGTCTTCACAGGGCCCAAGATTAGATTGTGATGCAAAATTTGAGACTTTAAAGATGAATTTTTTTGTTCCTTATGTGTCCCAGCCCATTCTTCCACGTTGCAGCTGACTCTCCATCTTTACTATATCAAAACTTTCTCCATTTTCTGGGCACTTTGTATTACATCTCCAGAATGCTGTAATCTTACCTGTCCTATCAGTAGAATTCTGATCCTGTTCCAAACCTGCATCCACTAAATGCTGGATGAACTTTCTGTAAAGACAGCTGGCTCCCAGTCCCACTCGGTAATCAGTGGGGAAAATGGAGCATTTCTTCCTACTTGCAGACTAAATAATGGCCATCGAGAAGAGGAGCTGCAGGCCCAGACTCAGAGAAGACTAGTATTGCTCAGCATCCTCTTAGAGAATTGTGTAGGACAGGGCATAAGAAAGAGGAACAAAGACATTTTTTTTTTAAAGTTTTAAAAATGGAATAAACTATTGTACCAGAGGAGGTAATTTATCCAAAGTCATTCCGGTAGCACAAATGAGTAAGTTATTGACATACATGATTGCAGACTTAGCCCAGTGCTTCATAATCACTCCCTGGCCAATCCTTGTCGGAACTGTTAAAAGCAGACAGGCAGGAAGATGCCTTCCTGGAAGCCATGGAAATGTTTGGTTCCATGTCTCAATGTTTTGGAAGTGTTGGTCTTGTTTCCTCAGCTAGAATACAAGCTCTTTCAAAAAATGAGCCATATCTGGGTGGGTCAACAGAATTCTAAAGTGACTTTGTAATCTCTGATTCCTTTTGTTATGCCAGAATAATCTCTTCCCCTCTGAATATGGGCTGGACATCAGACTTGCTTCTGACTATTAGAATATGGTAATGCAGATGAAATGAAAGGAGATTATTCTTCTAGGCTTAAACAAGCAGAGAGCCATGTTGGAAACTGCCCATGAAGAGCGTCACATGTCAGGGAACTGCATTTAGTTGCTGAGAGCAGCCCCCAGCCAACAGCCGGCCAGCAAAAACTATGAGGACTTAGTCCCCCAATTACAAGGAGGTGAATTCTCCCAATCATTAGAGAAGTCTTTGAAACAGATCTTCCCCTAGGCAAATCTCCAGAAAAGAACACACCTTTGCCAATGCCTTGCTTGAAGCCTGGTGAAACCTTGTACAGAGAACACACGTAAGCTGTGTCTGGACTCCTGACCCACGAAAACTGTGAGATAACAAGTATTTGTTGTGTTCAGGAATGGAATTGTGGCAATTCACTTTGCAGCAATAGAGATGGGGAAGTCAACCTCTCCTTCCAAAGGATTTGCTGCTTGAACCCATGGTGGACAGAACAATTGAGGGGTTGCAACCTCCATGTTAAGATGGGTTAGGTACCAGGATATGGGGTAGGTGAGAGTATAATTGCCAGTGAGAGTGTAATTGCCCAATGGGTTCTTCCTGCTCACCAGGAAAGGAAAAACCAATTTACTGACACTGTGGTACTGCAGTAAAGAGTTTCATTTATGTGAGAGGCCAGCTATATGAGAGATGGAGTTATTACTCAAATTAGTCTCCTAGAAAGCTCAGAGGTTAAGGTTTTTCAAGGATTATTTTTGTGGGCAGGGGACTTGGGAATGGGTGCTGTTAATTGGTTGGGGGTGCAATCATTAGGGTGTGGAAATTGGTCTTTGTGTGCTGTCTGCCTCTTGGGGGCCATCGTATCAGTTGAGTCATGAGTCACAAGTCTGGGTGAGATCAGTCTAAAAACATCTCAAAGGACTAATCTTAGGTTTTACAATAGTGATGTTATCTATAGGAACAACTGGGGAAGTCACAAATCTTGTGACTTCTAGCCATATGACACCTGAGTAGTAAGGGAGTTTAGAAAATACACTACACATTTTAGCAAAATTCAGGCCACTAACATAATCCTAATATCATGGCCTTTCACTAGTTTTACAAAGGCAGTTTCAACACCTGAATAAAGAGTTGGTTAGTTTTAGGGAGGGACAATCAATATCTTTGCTTTAAGGTTAAACTATAAACTAAATTCCTCCCATGGTTACCTTGGCCAACGCCCAGGAAAAAGCAAGGACAGTGACCCTGAGAAGCTAGAAGCAAGACTGAGTCAGCTATGCTAGATTTCTCTTACTGTCATATCTTTGCAAAGGTGGTTTCAAGAGGCTTGCCTAGTCAAAGCACCTGCCAAACACACATGGTGATGCCAGCTTCAAGTTGGTACAGCCACCCCCATGCCCCACCTGGAGACCCCCTGAGGCACACACAATCAGACCCCGACCTTCCCCATGCTCACAACCAGGTCACTGGGGTAAGCCACAGAAAAAGGTAGTTTCTGAGAAACTAGAAGGTGGTTGGGAGAAGCCAGGGCACCAGAGTGTGTCCAAGAACCCATCCCTGGTAAGTTGGGAGTGACAGGAATTAGGACCATGCACAGCCAAGCCTCCTTTTTATTATCAGACTTCACTGCCAAAACACAAAATCAAAGATAAGGAGAATTTTAAGACAATAGGCCCAGAGCATTAAATCTTAAGTGTGGGCCTTTGTAAGCACAAGACCTTGTGTGACTGCACTGATCACAAGCCCTTGGAGCCACCTAGCTTGAAGGGAGAACCAATTAGGAGGGTGTGGAGGAGGTATGTTCTATATACTGATTTTACTCCTCTCCTCTATTCAGTCCCTCCAACTCCAATACTGTCGTTTACTTTCTCTACACTCCCTCTATCCCATGAATTTTTATACGCCCTTGGGATTGGGCATGGAATTGTGGGGAGCTTCTTCCAACTCGTGCTTTGAGTCTTCTTTCTGGTGCATCAAACAATTTCTATCTACTTTGCTGTGGTAAGACCGCCCCCCACTCCTGCTGCCACCTGAAAAAGTGGATTCTTCCTGGTCTAGCTAAAATGGAAGAAAAGTCCCACGGTAAAAATAAAATACTTGCAATGAAAGGTATAATTGTTTGGTATATAAAAATTATTTTCATCTGCAGGACTTCTATCACTTTACCATGAAAATCAGTGTCTGTCTATGTGCGGGCACACGCATGCTCACAGGTACATGAGCACATGCAGGAATGTATACCTTTTCATGTATGCAAATGAGTTTTACTGAAGAGACCAAAAAATACATGGGAAGCACACATTTAAATTCTGACTTTACTGTCACACAGAATAGCCCTTTTTGATATTTACTACTATTGGGGAAGTTTTTGGATGAGCTCAGTAAGCCATATTTTGCTTTTTCAAATTGGCCATTGTATTACTCCATTCTCACACTGCTAATAAAGACATAACCGAGGCTGGCTAATTTATAAAGTAAAGAGGTTTAATTGACTCACAGTTCTGCTGGGCTGGGGAGGCCTCAGGAAACTTACAATTATGATGGGAGGGGAAACAAACACATCTTTCTTCACATGGCAATGTGAAGTGCCAATGAAAGGGGGAAAAGCTCCTTCTAAAACCATCAGATCTTGTGAGAACTCACTCACTATCACAAGAACAGTGTGGATTAACCACCCCCATGATTCACTTTTCTCCCACTGGCTCCCTCCTATGACACATGGGAATTATGAGAACTACAATTCAAGATGAGATTTGGGTGGGGACACAGCTAAACCATACCAGCCATAATAATGTGTGTGTGTGTGCACGTTTTTTTTTTTTTTAAACAAATACCTCTTAACAGGACTGAATCTTGGGTCTCTACCCACTACTTCACTTCAAGCAAAGATGTTTGATACATAATCCAGTAACATGATTTGATTTTCAAAAGGCCATTAGGCTGTCCACAGAGTAATCCTGTAAATATTTCTGCTATTAAGACATCTGTTTCCTTTATTTAGAAATCCCAGAAAGAATGGAATCTAAGTATTTAAATGTCTCATAGAAAAAAAAATCTGACAATTGGAAAATGTCTTAAAAGCCTATAAAACCTGGTGCTAGATAATCAGAATCAGATAATAGAATTCATTTTTATTAAAGCATTTCAAACGATCAAGTCACTGATGCGTTTTAACACTATAATGACATAATACCCTTTCCCCAACTCTTCAGAGAGGCAAAATGTTCACAGTTTAAGCAAGTCCAACTGCACACAATGTTTTCATAAACACAGGAATATTAATCCATAAGAAATACTCCTGGTATGAATGATGAGATTTTGAGAAAGCACCATTTTGGTATAAAATGATCTAGTTGCCTATGGTTATAAATTACTTCAGGCCCAGTTATCTTTCCCTTCCTCCCCCAGGTTCTCTTTCTCCTTGATGACAAAGGGAGTTCTGAGCATGGAAGAAATGAACCAAATCATGAGGTGAACAAGAACCTGACCTTACCTAATTTTTTTCTCCCCATTGAAAACCCCCCACCCTTTTGTTGTGTGTATTGAGAGTGTGGCAGGAGGTAATCAACAGAGAGGCACAGACACTTGAAGCAAAGACAGAACAACATCTGCTGCCAGGAAGTAATCTCAACTTTCAGCTTGAATTCCAGCCCTAACACTTATCCTCATAAGAATGAAAAACGAAGTGAACAGCAATGCTTTACTCTCGGTGCGAGAACTAAGTTGTCCAAAGACCCAATACAGTGGCCCTGTCGATAAAGGATGCTGGGGCAATGTAATCATTATTATACAGAGGGGATATCTGACTTCTGTGCCCTATAGAGGGCTATGGAATACAGTAACCTCATGCAAAACTGGGTGGCTTGAAAAGACTCATTTGCATGGAAAATGCCAGAAGAACTACTGTCTACTGTCTATGCTTTGCTGATCTAGCATCTCCTTATTATAAATTCAGAACAGGCTCTAGCCCAGGCTGAAGAGCAGAGGAGCAATCAGAGCTCTTAGCACCCTCAACCCCCTGGGCAATCCTCCCATCTCAGCCTCCTGAGTAGCTGGATTAGAGGTGCACCACCACACCTGGCCAAATTTTTTATTTTTTTTTAGAGAGACAGGGTCTCCTTATATTGCCCAGACTGATCTGGAACTCCTGAGCTCAAGTGATCCTCCTGCCCTGGACTCCCAAAGTGATGGAATTACAGGCTTGAGCCCCAGGGCCCATTGGAATCTTTCTTTAGTCCATGGAGGACTAACTCAGCACACTGCCATGAAGAGACGGTATAGCAGAAGGTCAGAGCATTTGTTCTATAATGAGAAACAACCTGGTTTAAAATTCTGCCACTACCTCATAACAGCTGTAGGATATTGAGTAAGCCACTTAACTCCTCAAAAATCAATTTGCTAATCTGTAAAATGAGTCTACTGAGAACACCTTCCTTATGGGGTATTGTAAGGGTTAAAATTAAGTTTATGTGTAGGCCTAACTCAGTGCCTGGCACATGGGAAGGACACAATACAAGTTGGCTCAGTGTCATGACTACTAATGATTGCTTATACAATTCATATGTTGTCCACCATTTTTTTTACATGCCCATAAACCCAATGAGACAGACTCCTGGTCTTTTTAAATGTTTTATAAATTGTCCTATGTATCTCTGCTGATTTATAAATAACAAAAATAATACCAATGCATGTATAATCACTTGCAAGTGGATTTCTTAAAGTTTACATGACACTGGAATCATTACAAGTTAATTGGGATCTTGATGTTATATAAATGTTCTTTAGCAGATCCTTCTAGCTGCTATATGTGCTCTCCCGGTTTTTTCCCTTTTCTTTTCCACGTTATTCCGCCTCTAGGAGCAGGAGTCAGCAGCTAGAATCACCACAGGACCTGACTGTTGGCTGTAGGGCCCAGATGGCAAAAGCCTGAAAATGTTTCTGGCAAATACCTTCAAAAGCTGTACTATGTGTATATGTGTATGTGTGCATGTGTGTGCACGCACACACATGCATGCTCCTCCTTTTTATTGGTACTTGAGCTAAATGCCCAGCAGCCGCTTCTTGGATGGATTCCTTTCAAACTACAGTTGGTGCCTGTGAAAATGGCTTTGGCTCCAGTATCTTATAAGTGACTGCCTATCATGAAGAATTTTCCCATTGTTAATGATTTCTATTTTTATGAATACTTGAAAATACATGTCTCACATAAGAGTTTTGACCTCCTTTTATCTTTCCAGTGGAAATTCTTTCATAAAGAAGTGTCATCTCTTTTATACAATTATGCTTTGTGAGGGGCTATTTATAGCACTATGAAAATTAAAGAACGTAGTACTCCTTTTGACTTTCAGAAAAATTGTGAAGCATCAAATTGCATGTCAAAGGGAAAATGACCTCATGAAAAAAGCAACAGGCCTTACTATTTTCCACTGTCCCTTATAGCTCCCACTCCCCAAATACATGGAGGATGAGTAGTCATTACCCTCCAATAAAATAAAACTACTGTAAAAAATAAAACTATACTTTATCTTGCTTGATGCAATAGATATGCTGCTGGAAGAGGGGCATTTTAAATGCACCATAAGGATCACAGAGTTGTTTTCCAAATAGAAGCCACTGGAGAATGCTTTCTGAAAGAAATGATTCTGGAGCTGACTATCCAGAACCTGATATGAATGGATTATTAACTAGAATTTTCTCACACTGCCATTCCTTAAAGTTGGGATCACCTATTAAAAGGCTAGATATATTACATGACTTCAAAGCTCTCAGGTCATGCATGAGCACTCTTTGTAGATATTTACTCTCTATCCTCTCTCTCTTTCTCTCAGTCATGATTTCTGTGATTTTCAGAAACAGTAAGATTTTCATCCTACTTAAAAACTGAAAATATACTACACCAAAGAAATAACTAAATGTCCTCATTTAAATGTCAAAAGCAAACTCCACAATATACCAGAGGTGAAAAGAAAGAAAGACTAGTTCAAGGTGTTGGAATCCTCAACAAGTAAGAAATGTCTCTTTTAAAATGTAGTCAAAACAATAAATAAAGCTTATAGGACTTCCTCATACAGTCGATCCTCTGTATCCATGGACTCTGCATTCATGGACTCAACCAACCCAAGATTGAAAATATTTGGAAAAAAACATTGCATCTATACTGAACAATATAGACTTTTTTCCTTGTCATTATTTCCTGAACAATACAATATAATAATTGTTTACATAGTATTTGCATTGTATTAGGTATCATAAGTAACCTAGAGATGATTTAAAGTATATAGGAGGATGGGCATAGGTTGTATGAAAATACTATCCCATTTTATACCAGAGACTTAAGTATCTGTGAATTTTAATATCCAAAAGAGGTCCTGGAACCAATTCTCCTCAGTGACCGAGGTACGACTGTATATTTTGTATTAATCAGGGTGTAGAAAATTTACTTCTGGGAAAACAAAAGATATCAAGGCTTTCTCTTGTGTGAATTTTTAATAAGTTTTGCACAAGAAGTTTAAAAAGTCTCCCCAGGAGACCTGGAGTATCCAGCGTCAAGGGAAGGTCAAGATCAGGTGCCGAAATGATTCATTCTACAGGAAGAGTCCCTGTGAATTTGTTTAGCCTGAATCCTAGGTTTTGGAAGCTGAATCTGTCTGATAGATCCTGACTCAAATACATGAATGCTTATAGGGACTTTATTTGTAATCTCCAAAAACTGCAAACAACTCAAATGTCTTTTGGTGCATAAATGCACAAACTGTGGTTTATCCATACAAGGGATAATACTCATCAGTTGAAAGGAACTACTGACACACAAAACCACATGGATGTATCCCAAATGCATGTCAAAGCAAAAATGCCCAATTCTGTATGATTTCACTTATATGGCATTTGGTAAAAGCAAGACTCTAAAGAAAAGAGACTAGTTGCTGTCGGGGGTTTGGGGGCCTGGGGTCTGACTACAAAGTGGCATGGAAGAACTTTTTGGGCTGATAGACCTGTTATTGATGGTAGTGTTGGTTACATAATTGTATGTATTTGTATAATCTTGCAGAACTATATACTTTTTTAAAAGGTGAATTTTACTTATATAAATTACACCTGAATAAAAAAAAATTAAGAACCCATTCCATTAAAAAAATAAAAATGATAAAAAAGTTAATGGTAACATATATTTAAGCTAGTGATAAGTTTGACAAATTTGTTTATAAATATCCTTTATAAATATTTTCAGTATATTAAAAAGAAGAAAAAGAAAGAAGAAAGAAGAAAGAGAAGAAGAAAAGAAGAAGAAAGAAGGAAAGACGAGGGAGGGAGGGAGCGAGGGAGGGAGGGAGGAAGGAAGGAAGGAAGGAAGAGGGGGAGGGGGAGGGGGAGGGGGAGGGGGAGGAAAATGGTGTGGCTTAAAAAAAAAAAATCTGATGCCACCTTAGTGCCTGGCTCTTTTTGTGGTAGAGTTTCTCATTCTGATGTTACTGGTGATAACGACTCCAGGCCTGTCACACGTCTCTGGAGATTTAACCCCCAAGACATTTCTTATATTCTAAGTAGTCGTAGTGGCAGAGTTCTTCAGAAGCCCCAAGAATACCTAGGCACAGTCTCAAAGACTAGGAAGGGTTCCAGACCACTTATAGGATGCCCAATAGTTTACTTTATTTATTTATTTATTTATTTAGAGACAGCGTCTCACTCTGTCACCAAGCTGGAGTGCAGTGGCACAATCTCAGATCATTACAATCTCCACCTCCCAGGTTCAAGTGATTTTCCTGCCTCAGCCTCCCAAGTAGCTGGGACTATAAGCATGCACCACCACGCCCGGCTAATTTTTGTATTTTTCGTAGTGACAGGTTTCACCATGTTGACCAGGATGGTCTCCATCTCTTGACCTTGTGATCCACCCACCTCAGCCCTCCAAAGGGCTGGAATCACAGGCAAACTTTTTTTACAAACCTCTCAAGTCAATACATGAACAACAACAAAAAGAGTATGTATCCTTTGGAAGATCTTGAAAGTGCTTCAATAAACAGATGAGAATAATTTGTAATTAGCTTGGTAATTTGGGGGCATGCATGCAAAGTGGATGCTACTAAAGTGACTTTTAATGTACTTGAAAAACAGTTTGCCTTTTCCGTAGAGGAGGCTGAATAGTTTTCTCTTTAGTCCTGTTGACACTATTAATTTGCTTTGCAACCTCTTCTGCCCCTCCTCTTTTTCTTCCATCTCTATTGCAAACAGAAGCGAGGAAAGCAAGGCTTGGAGAGCTCTTGTAGAGAGAGCCATTTGCTCCGGCTCAAGCAAGTAGCAAGGCCAATCAGCCTGAAATCTGAATTTTTCAGACACATAATAGACCCTTGGCTTATCAAAGCCTCTTATCTGATTGGAAAAAATCAAAGGTAAACTTCAGGGCTCATGGAATTAAAAGACAAATGAGATGTCATAATTATCAAAGTGGCTAATTTAGAAAATTAAGCTGTTCACATAGGTGACATAATTGCTTGTCACAATCACTCTTTTTCTCATTAGTTTCTTCCATTCAGCACCTACATGCTGCGGAACAGTCTCTGGCCTTGCTAACCAGTATGGGTGTTCTTTTGTGGTTTAGCATCAGGTAATTCTCTCAACTCCTATACACAATGCGGAGATTTATTCAAAGAACAGTTCCAGAAAATCCCAGTCTTTCATGATATTTATTTTAAATTTGAGACCAAGCATTCTGTCAAAATAATTAGTTACTTCTCAAGAGGATTTATAGAGTTGATACAGCATACTAACATTTCTTGGAAAACATTAAGGGTTTTGGTACATAGCAATATTTTAAAACCTCAGAGATTATATAAAATTTGTTTTTAATTGTCTTCCCAAATTCTGCATAGAAGGAAAAGAAATATATTTTCAAGATAGTTTGTTTTATTTGCCTAATGTTTTATTATTCGATTTCTATAATCCAGCCGAATGTAAATAAATTCGCTGTAAGAGAGTTATTTGTAAGAATGACCATGACACTTTTTATAATATCTTAACAAGCTCAGAAAATACTAAGGATAAGGTCTAAGAAAGGAAATGAGTATGGTTTTGTGCTTCTAAAGCGTACCATTGTAGAAGACCAAGATTAAATATTTTGGACGAAAATCATGAATATGAGATTGACGAAAGCCTACTGTTCTGTAGAGTTGTAGAATATGGCTGATCTGACTTATAGAGGGACTCCCTGGATGTTACTCATTTGAAGAGATAGTTCATCCTGAATGCATACAGTGCAGCTGTCATCTGTGTTCTGAAATATTATGTAATGATAGTGTTTTTATTTCATTAACATTGATTTAGTCAAGTAATTGTGTTACAAGAGCTATTATGGTCACATACTAAAAGGCAAAAGCTCGGAAACAAAAAAAAAAAAAAAAAGAGAAACTCCAATCAGATCCCTAAATACATGGGGTTACTGTAAGCTCTGCTTCTATTCATTACTGAACCTGAAGTGGTAAAGTCTAAGGACCTATAGACATAGAATTATATAGACAGTTTATCCCCCACAGCAATAGATACAAGCTCAATTACATGAAGGCTAGGCTTAATTCCCTTGATACTCACAGTTGCAATCTTTGATTTAAAAAAAAATAAAAGGCACATGGAATGCTCTAAACAGACAAAGCTGAAGACTAAGAAAGAAAAGAGAGTGTGGACAAGTTGTCTAAGCTTTCTTTGTCCATTATACCTGCAGTCTTTAATAATACAGCAGAGCCCTTGAGTTGAGTCTATTATGGTTTTCTAATAAGAAAGACAGTGTGCCAATCTATGACAGAGGAGATATTAGGGTAGAATTCTTAGAAACAAAGAAAGGGATCAAAAAGCCTGAGAGAAGATAGTCGATTGCAGGTGAGTTGGTAGTGGGCTTCAGTGAAGCTGGCGCAATGCGTGGCAACATCTTTGAGATGTCTCAGTGGAGAATCCAGAACTAAAGGAACACCCGCCAGTTAAAGATGGAAACTACGCTTAGCTGTTTTCAGCAATTTGGCCATTCATTTGACTCACATCATTTGAACTATTCATGAAATTCAGTGGTGTTTTAGTGCACTGGTGCTCTATTGAGTCTTAGACATTTTGAGTGAGGAAGGCAAAATAGACCGTGCCCTGTCTTTCAACTCCTCCTGCTTCAACCAGCACAACTGTGCTCTCATCTTTTTATACAGTTGGATTCCATTTAAGGGTGTATTTGAAGATAAAGCTTCATGGCTAAAAAACTGCTGTTTCAGTGAGTAGGCCAGTGTGTGGCTAGAAGATCATATCCTTGTGATGGTAAAGTAACAATGATATTGCACAGGAAGTAACATATTATCTATATTTTCACCCAAGGCAAATCTGTTGTCAACTCAGAAAGTTACTCCCAACATTCATTGGACAAATATTTATTGAATTCTCCACTGTTCATTACCTTCCCCTCGGGTGGGCCATAGGTCACACTAGGACAAGACAAGACATTCATCTGGTAACTAGAACTGCTCATTTAAGCTATCCGCTGTAGCTGTGGTTAGCCTGTCCTTCCCATCTCCCAGCCAGAAACCAACTTGTAACCTTTGGGCTGCATTATTAGCAAGTCCCTGCCTCATAAGTATCTGTGATGAACTAAATGATATCTTAACAGAAATGGAAGAAACCTAGAGAATATGTGTTTTCTGCTGATAATTTCAGGTGGTGGCAATGAAGAAAATAATACATGATGTCTCAATATTTTCACATTTACAAAACAGAGCTTGTACATGATATTAGTAAGATGAGGAAATGTGTGCTGATTCTGTGTCTCTTATACCTCATTACTTTAACAAGTGACTTTCTCAAGTTAAAGAGGTGATAAAAGATCTAAATATAAGTCTCTAAACCAAAGTCTACCCACCACACCAGTAACACTTAAAGTGTGGTCGACAGACCCTTTGCCATTCCATAAGAAGATGAGTTCAGGAATTAGGAGCCACTTTCTTATCTTTCAATATAATGGATAACACGAATTCCCAAATGATATGACTCAGTTCCGCTATTGAATCATTTCATGCCCAAGCATAAGAACTTTCCCACAGTCTTTTGCCCACTGGCTGGCTGAAACAGCATACAGTATTTCTGTTCTTGCCTCCAAGCTGCAAACTCTTCTTCCAGCTTCACCAACTTTACCTGGATGCAGGTTTAATGTTTCCTTCTTGGATTGAGCTGAATTAAAGGCAGGCTTTCTAACAGTCAGTTCGGGGCACCCGATGAAGAAAGATCAAATTTATTTATGATGCCCTTTGGCTAAGTGCTTGCTTTCCTTGACAAAACATCACTTGACTCTTTAAAGGCTTATCTTTAGGTGTTCTATGGCTGGCCTGAAGCCATGTTCTCCTAAAGGGTGATCAAAGGTGCAGACAATACAAAATCAATCAATAGAAAGTGTGTTCTATTTAAACATACTGCCTGTTGAGCTTTTTCATTCTTAAAGGGCCAGAACCATGTACTGGAGACAGTCACACACGATTCTACTGTACTGTAATTATGTGTATCTTAAGTTGTCCTTATTTTCTCTCTTGACACTCAGAAAGAACTGTCACATTCTTATTTATTTAAATAACATGCATTAGGAGTTTGAAAGTAGCATACATAGTGAGACGTATTGTTAAAAAGGTAGCTACATCATAACTGTACCCAAAAATTAGAAACCATAATTTATAATGCTTTTGTTTAGTCGGGTGCTTACATTAAAGATAGATCTCTTACTAACTAGAAATATCCCTGTTTTATTATGAAACTCTTATAATAAATTAAGAGGAAACTGTTCAATTGGTCTTGAATCTCATTTTAAGGGGGTGCCACTATAAAGTTTAAAACAATCACAAGTCACTGTTTTCAAAGCTGTACTGCTAAAATACATTTAGTTGCTATCAGAAGTCAAACTGTTGTGACCAGCAATAAACGTACATTTTAAAAGGATCAATTACCCTGGCAAAATAAAATCTAGCCTAAGTAGCATTTTCTCAGCTGTTGCTTGCTCTAGGTGTACATTTTGTTCTGCCAAGTCAGCAGCCCCGGGGTTATTTTCAAAATAAAGTGCTCAGGCACTGACAGAGACTGTCTTGTTATCTCTTGACTGTAAATACAGATCTTTTGCCAACAGTGAATACACAAACCAAGGAGAGTTGCTTGTGATATAATTTTAACCTACTGATCAATATAGCGCCTTCCTTATCAGAAGCTATTGAAAAAATCAGGGGTGTTCGCTCATATTCTTTGAGGCAAAATTGCACATCACTAGATCAAGGGGCCAAAATATAGGCTACTGGCTATCCAATAGATAATTTATTATTAGATTCATTTTTGAGATTTAAAAAATTAGAGAAAACGTTTCTTTTTTTTAAAAAACTTTAAGTTCCAGATACATGTGCACGACATGCAGGCTTGTAACATAGGTATACGTGTGCCATAGTGGTTTGCCGCATCTATTGATCCTAGAGGAAACATTTCTTAAGTGACAAAAAAAAAAAAGATTATAGAGAATTCATTCAAAAATAAAATCTTTAGCAATTATTTGACAATCTATTAAAATTTGCTTTCAAACTGAGATAATAAGATTGTATATGATGAGTCTATGTGGAAATAATGCCTTGGTCCAAAGCTATTTTACGAAGTGGAAGCTTAAGAATAAATTACCTGGAAATATCCAAGCCGGGGAAACTTACCTGTTTAAGCGTCTGATATGGAACTGGTGTAGGTAAGAAATAAAACCTAGCAAACTCAACAAAATGTGACCAGGTTTTAAGTTGGATTTACTCATAGTCCTCATAGACAAAGAGGTCTTTTATTTATTTTTGTTTCCTTTTAGAGACAGGGTCTTGCTCTGTCACCCAGGCTAGAGTGCACTGGCTCTATCATAGAGCCACTATGGGCTCAACCTCTTGGGCTCAAGCAACTCTTCTGCCTCATCCTTCTGAGTTGCTAGGACCACAGGTACACATCGCCACGTCCAGCTAACTTTCTGATATTTTCTGTAGAGATGGGATTTTGCTATGTTGCTCTGGCTGGTCTCCAACTCCTGGTCTTAAGTGATCTTCCCACTTTGGTCCCCCTCAAAGTGCTGTGATTACAAATGTAACCTACCATGCCAGGCCAAAAAAGGTCTTTAATTCAGGACTAGTGTTAGTTAGGTAACTGCAAGTTGAAGGGCAATTAACTTCACATTTATATAATAATATATACCTAACACCTCTTTTAAGCCCTCTTAAATTGTCGTTCTCCCCTAAAGACAAAAAGGACTGTGATCAAAATCTCTAGTCTCTTTTGCATAGTAGTTTCTTCAATTCTATCCTCAAGTCATGGGGATAAGTAATTCCTTCTATGGTAATAATGCCTTTTGAAGTATAGGGGCAGTACTAGATGCTCAGACTTACTTAAGTTTCCAATTCTATTGTACCAGGTAGGTTCTCTGTTATCTGCCTCTGACCCTGTGAGTTGCAGGTCTTCTGCTATGATCATCTTCCCACTTGTACTCTTCTCTCTCATTCTGTGCTTTTGCTCCCTTCATTGCCCTGCGATCATAGCTGAATGGCAAGCACTGCTCTTTGCCTTCTTCCAAACCTCTTATCCCTCTCCCCTGTATTCATTTCTTAAGCTCATTGCCAGCTAACCACTAAGCAATGATTAGTTGAGCCAGTTACTTACGGCCTCCAAATTTAAATTTATTTTTTTGAGGTTGCCACTTTTCTCTAGTGCCATACGTATCCCTGAGATTGTTTGTTTGTTTGTTTTACTGAGTCTTGCTTGTTCTGTTGCCAGGCTAGAGTACAGTGATGTAATCTGGGCTGACTGCAACCTCCATCTCCTGGGTTCAAGCGATTCTCCTGCCTTAGCCTCCTGAGTAGCTGGGACTACAGGTGCATACCACCATGCCCAGCTAATTTTTGTATTTTTAGTACAGACGGGGTTTCACCATGTTGGCCAGGATGGTTTCGATCTCTTGAACTCATGATCCGCTCCCCTCAGCCTCCCAAAGGGCTAGGATTACAGGCATGAGCCATCATGCCCAGCCTTGAGATTAGTTCTTATGCATTTAAGTGCTGTGGTCAGCAGCATAATGACTCCCCTATCCAATGATGTCTGTGTCCTAATTCTGGAGACCTGTGATATGTTACGTGACTAAAGACACTTTACAGTTGTGATCAGGTTAAACATTTTGAGATGGGGAGATCATCCTGGGTTATCTAAGTAGGTTCAATGTAGTCATAAGAATCCTTAAAAGTAAAAGAGCTCAGGAAGTTGGCATGTGAAAACTCAACCACCTTTTTAGCTTTATGGGTGGAGGAAAGAGGGCTAGAGCAAAGACATGCTGGTGGCTTGGAGCTGAAAAAAGCAAGAAAAGGATCCTATTCAGCTCTTCCAGGAGGACCACAGTCCTGCTGATGCTTTGATTTTAGCCTCATGAGACCCATGCCTGACTTTTGACATAGAGAATTGTAAGATAGTAAATTTGTATTGTTTTAAGCCACTGAGTTTGTGGTGATTTGTTACAGCAGTGACAGAAAAACAGGCTCTTTAAGGCTTTCCATTATGGCCAGCAGCACTGCCCTCAGGGGTTGCATCAGGGCTTCCCTAAACAGGGTGATACCTCAACCCAGGGGTCATTGTATTTCACTAGATCTACTTTTCACGAGATCTACTTGACCTTTGGACATCAGCTGGCAAAGAACTACTTCCCAGAAAGAGTCTATGTCCCTGAATGAAACTGACCCCTTTCTAAATAAGCTTTGCTTATTTTCTCCCATTAAAAATGTGGCCCTTCTCTCTTTTATGGCAATGGGCAAATGCTTGAGTGTGATCTGTAAAAACCAAGACATATTTACATTGTTGTTGGCCTAGCAAAAAAATTCTCTGTCAAGAGTTTTAAATTATTTACTTCCTTCTTACTCCCTGAAGCATATGTTATATAAGCCAAATGACTTGCTGAAAAATCTTAAAGGATGCAGTGTGTGCACTGGAGTTATTAAAAATGAATTTAAATAATTCATTACCTGGGAAAAAATATGTATTAAACACAAACTGTGTCTTGAAAAATGAGAACATGTTCACATCCGTTTAATAATTTTTTGATTTAAGAGAAATATGCAGTCTGTATTATGTATTATTATAACACATACTAATGCATATATGTACATTTATTAAGTACTTAGGAAGTATTTATTAAGTACTTACTGTGTGCAAAACTTGCTCTAAGTGTAGAAATACAAAGGTATACAAGATGGTCTCTGTCATTCCATGATGAGGCCTTGAATCCTGAACTCCTCAAAACCTCATAGAGAGCCAGAATTTTTAAATTTGTCTCTGCCATGACCCTTTTGACAGTTCTGCGCTGCCTTTGGACTCCTTCTCAAAATGTTTTGAAATCTGTAAGGCAAAATACTTAGGATGACAAATACAAATAAAGTCGAATACATACAAAAATCAATATTAAAAACATATAATTGTAATACAGAAAATAAATGTCTTTTTCCCAAACCATTCTGTCAACACAAGATCTAATGATATTCTTACCCAAGATATCACAGGTGCTACAAATCCTCCTGTGATTTGTTACCTATATTTATAATTGAAGAAAAGGCTAAATTTCATTAGAGGGTAGTTAAAATAAAGGTATCAACGTGTAACTCTTTCTCCATCCATGTTTAAGGACTCCCAGGACTCCAATTTTATTTAAGTATTCCTGGTCTAAGTTAATGTTAAAGAATAGTTTCAAAAAAAGAAAATCTTAAAATGTGAGCCTTAAATGATAATACAATTCTGTTTTTCCTAATTATTAATTGTAATTTTGATGAATCACCGACAAGTATAGCATATTCTCCTCTGAAAGAGAAATAAAAGGAATCACTAAAGGTAAGAAATCATATCAATAAAAGGGACAATCTGCTATTATCTGTTATTTATTTGTATCCTGCTTGTTCCCGGAAGGATTTAAGGCAGCTTGTTCCTAAGTTCCTAGAACTTGGTTAATTAAATCTTCTGAAAATGTAAATTAAAATGCAGTAATGTTATTTGACAAATGGGACCAAATTATTATCATCCTTTAAATAATTATGTGATTGGGAATGTCTACATCATATTTATCTAATCTGCAATTAAATCATTTATATCTGCAATTAAATCATTTATATCTGCAATACATAAATTCGAATCATCAATAACGGGAAATGTGGCCAATGGCCAAGTGTGTTGCAAGAACAAAATGGCCTGTGTCAGGAGGAAGGGTCACCAGTGATGTTCTAATTGAAACACTGACAAATTAAGGGCATAACTCATCTTTTCAGCTAGCAAGTGACACAAAGATCCTCACACTGAACTGGCACTATTTTGTTTACCCTTTTCTACATAGAATATTTGCCTCATGGGAAAACATTGTTAATCTCTGAAGTAATGGTTTTCTAGATAATTTCTAATCTCTGTTAGCGGTGGGGTGTCTACTTTATTGTATAAGCCCCAATTAGCATTGCTACCATAAATTTCCAGGTTCAGTTTCATATCCATTCAAAAAACATTTATTAAGCACCTAATATGTGCAAAGGCTTAGGCATGCAAAGCAGTAAGACTGGTAATCTACAGAATATAAGGTCGGCAAGGCAAGTCTCTACATTATCTAAATAAACTCAAAACTGACTCTCAACTCTCTACCTTAAAAAACAGCCTTAAGGTTCCATCTCCATCCCTCTTTAGGTTATACAAAAACTAAGAAGACCTGAAACAACAGAAACCTCTGGACTGTAAATGACCACCCATATCCAAGTCAAGGCAGTCTTTAAATTCTGGCAGCAATCTGTTTCCATGTTTTTTTGTGAGATACAGAAACCTTTGCAGAGGATAGAAGCACCAGTTGGATGCCTGTGTGTGCCTGGTCTTCTTCTGAAGTGTGTGCACAGTCATTTCCCCAGAGAACTTGCCACTTCCCTGGGTTGATGATGCCCAGCAGTGTATGTGTGGGGGCTGAGGGCTGTCTATGCTGTTCCTGCAGCCTATGGGCCTTCTTCCTATTCTTAGCCTGAAAAAAAACTCCCCTTTTGCAATTGAAGAGATACCTTCTTCTTGCCCTACAAGACAAATAAGTAGTGTTACTGATGAATTTAGACTCCTGCAGAAGAACAGAATTGTTGTTGCCTCCAAGCAGCTTTAGTTTTCTCTACCCATGAAAATAACCCCTGCTCCAAATAGGTCACTTTTCTACCCGCCAGAAAAAGAAAATATTTGAAGGTGGCTCTCTGCTCCTCCTGTTCGACAGACAGCCACACCTTGTCTCCCATCACCAGCCACATCCCTGAGACACCATGGGGAAGGTGAAGGTCGGAGTCAATGGATTTGGTCGTATTGGGTGCCTGGTCACCAGGGCTGCTTTTAACTCTGGTAAAGTGGATATTGTTGCCATCAATGATCCCTTCATTGACCTCAACTACATGGTCTACATGTATCAGTATGATTCCACCCATGGCAAATTCCATGGCACTGTCAAGGCTAAGAATGGGAAGCTTGTCATCAATGGAAATCCCATCACCATCTTCCAGGAGCAAGATCCCTCCAAAATCAAGTGGGGCGATGCTGGCGCTGAGTACGTGGTGGAGTCCACTGGCGTCTTCACCACCATGGAGAAGGCTGGGGCTCACTTGCAGTAGGAAGCCAAAAGGATCATCATATCTGCCCCCTTTGCTGATGCCATGTTCATGATGGGCGTGAACCATGAGAAGTATGACAACAGCCTCAAGATCGTCAGCAATGCCTCCTGCACCACCAACTGCTTAGTGCCCCTGGCCAAGGTCATCCATGACAACTTTGGTATCATGGAAGGACTCATGACCACCGTCCATGCCATTACTGCCACCCAGAAGACCGTGGATGGCCCCTCCGGGAAACCGTGACGTGATGGCCGTGGGGCTCTCCAGAACATCATCCCTGCCTCTCCTGGCGCTGCCAAGGCCGTGGGCAAGGTCATCCCTGAGCTGAACGGGAAGCTCACTGGCATGGCCTTCCATGTCCCCACTGCCAACGTGTCAGTGGTGGACCTGACCTGCCGTCTGGAAAAACCTGCCAAATATGATGACATCAAGAAGATGGTGAAGCAGGCGTCAGAGGGCCCCCTCAAGGGCATCCTGGGCTACACTGAGCACCAGGTGATGTTCTCTGACTTCAACAGTGACACCCTTTCTTCCACCTTTGATGCTGGGGCTGGCATTGCCCTCAACGACCACTTCGTCAAGCTCATTTCCTGGTATGAGAATGAATTTGGCTATAGCAACAGGGTGGTGGACCTCGTGTCCCACATGGACTCCAAGGAGTAAGACCCCTGGACCATCAGCCCCAGTGACAGCATGAGAGAAAGAGAGGCCCTCACTGCTGGGGAGTGTCTGCCACACTGAGTCCCCCACCACACTGAATTGCCCCTCCTCACAGTTTCCATGCAGACCCCTTGAAGAGGGAGGGGCCTAGGGAGCCCCACCTTGTCGTGTACCATCAATAAAGTCCCCTGTGCTCAGCCAAAAAAGAAAATGCTTGAAGGTTATAACAAATATAGTCAAAACAAATGCAAATCAGTATCTTTGCAAATTAGTTTCCTCTCATAGAAGATGTAACTTCTACCCTTAAGGAACCAGCAAACTAGACTTTAAAATACAGACATTTTTGCATGGTCCAGGTGCTTCTTAAATTCTTAATTAAATAGGTAGGTGTTTAATAAATGCTCTTGGAGGCTAATAACAAAAATTAATAAACCAGAGTCTACAGAACTATAATTTCATTATACAGTTAATAACTTTGGAATTTAAGCCTGTATAAATAAATTAAAATGCTTAATTTTTATATATCACCCTGCATTTTAAAGTAATTGTTTTTCTACTTTTTAAATTAGGGGCACATACAAAAAGTCACTATATTTGATACCAGCAAAAGCAAAGAAACTTGGTGTTTAGCCTATGCTGCCTTCCTGAAAATAAATTTCTCATTTCTGGGGATTTGTTTGAAATATTAATGAGCATTTGTGGATCCTGATTATTCCCTTTATAGTCCCCTATAAAGGGGAAACCAGATTGAATATTGTTTCCTAACTGTTTACTATCGTTAGCTACTGTTCTAAGTGACTTATATAATGGTTTTATTTCATCCTTGCTGCAATTTCCACTTTGCAGATGTAGAAGCTGGGGGTGAGAAAGGTCAGACAACTTGCCCAGCATCAGTGGTAAATGGGCTTGAAGAATATTGACACGGGAAAGGCTTGGCCAAGGCAACTTTGTTGAAAGAAGTGTTGGGGATTAGTGCAAGCCAGGAGAGTCATCCTAAAGCTACATTTGCAGGCAGGGGTATGTCTGTCCTGAAAGATAGAGGCTTATTAGGGTGGCAAAGGCTGATGGAGATTTTAGAGCTATAGCCACCACTCCTGTCCAAGTTGGTACCACATGTTCCACAGTTACAATTCATGTCCAAGGCTTCTGGAACACATGCATTTCAGCACTGAGTTGTCCTGAGAGTCATGGCCCATCAAGATCACAGGTCTGGTCTCTCATTTCACAATCTCAGTTCTGTACCACAGAGTATTAATAATCCTCTTCACTGTTCTAGGCCTTGTGCTAGACTAGGTAAACAGAAATGGAGAAACTGGCCTGTGAGATGAACCTAGAGTGAGGCCCTCTGGGAATCCCAAAATCCTGGGATGGGATTCAACCAAGTCTTGCCTTTTCCTGAATTCTGGGCCATGCTGAACTGCATTATAACATAAGCCATTTTAAACAGTTTATCTTACCTTGTTGAGATAGTACTGCATGGTGGTTAATAGAAATCCTGAAGTCAGACTGCCCGGGTTCCAATTTCAACTCATTACTGACTGGTTGTATAACCATGGGCAATGGACTCAGCTGCCTGGTGCTTCCATTTCTTCATCTGCAAACCAAAGACCATAGTAGTAACCCCCCTCATAGGGCTTTATATAGATTGAATAACAACAGAAACAAAACCTAACATAGTGTTACATGCTTATTAAATAACATGGTGGATTAAAAACCAAACAAACAAACCTGAGTGCTAAATTTAGTCCAGCACAAGGAACACACATCTCAAAGCTTTGATTATTTACCAATCACCACATTGCAAACTCTAAGTCAGATACAGCAATGTGAAACTTTTCCGTGCTTTACTGCAGTAGTAGCAAGTTTCCTCATAACATCTGTTTTTATTCATTTGAACAACAGTTTTCATAGTTAATATAACTGCTAAGAGTTACATTAACACTCTGCTATGAAAAATATATTATTCAAATGACCTGAGTGACTTGAAGAGTTACATATGTAAACTCATTTTTAAAAACAGAAAATAACATCCCCTCCATTGACATATGCTGAAAATGTTGGCACAAACTGAGGAGGCCACCTGAGCCAAACCACATATCAGAGAATATCTCTGGGGAAGAAAGATATTACATAGATTTCTGCAAGTCTAGTCCAATGTGAAACAGCAATTTGCCAACAGTCACAGGAAACCAAAAGTGAAACCGGAACTGGAGCTAAAGCAATGCAACAGATGCTAAACCCATTCATTCACTTATTCGTGCTATGTTGAGCACCTATAGCTAACTTTCATAGCCATCTTCACTTTTGGTTCAACATCCTAAATTCATTTTTAAAGTGCAGGTCAGCTTTCTCACTGTCTTGCTAACTATCCAATCCCAAGACCTTTCCCATTTTTTAAAGTAGGAATTAGAGTATTGTGATAAAAATTTTATTGGCGTTGCTATATTTATGTATATTTAGATATTTTAAATTTTAGAAGTAACTACTAAGAGAACGGAGCACATTTCAAGTAGCAATTTTGTGGGAAATACCTTATCTATTCTAACACACAATGAAGTAGAGGAGCAAGTCAGAATTGGGGAGGAAGATTACAATCTCTAGGGGAAACCAAGGGGCTCACAGAATAATAGCTCAAAGCCACTGGAAGAACTTACAGAATATGAATGAAAAACCATGACCAACATAGAGCAATAAAATTCAACATAAATATATTGTCAGTTTAAAGTATTAGATAATGATTAGTCAGAGACAAAGAGTTGAGTAAATGGAAAAAGCAACCAGGAGGTATGAAGCACAGTGGGAACAAGGAGAGGCTACAGAACATTTTCTATAAAAACTATGGTCAGAAAGAGATGGCAAGAAGAGAAAAATCATCCTTATATAGCTTTCCTCAAACAAGTATCATATGATTTGCAGTACTCAAAAACAGCCAACATTAGGTCTTATCCTAAGAAAAGACTGTCCAGGGAATAAAAATGAGCACTAAATACCAAGTTTCCTTTGTATTATAATGACATGACAATAGACAGAATCAGAATTCATGGGCACATACGGTTTCTGGTAGTTGGCATTGTAAGAATGTCCCAAAGGAGGTACTGGCCCAGAATCAAGAGAGCTAAGGAAGGAGGGCAGATGGGAAAGTTGTATAAATATGGTCATGTAAGTATGCACATTTGAGAATTTTTGAGGAGTTTTCCTCTATGGTGCTATTTAGGCAAGTGGAAGATCCAGTTGTCAGACGTGAAAATTGAGACTGTCATAATTCCTTGCCCCTAAATTAAGCAATGCTAGGATGAGATATAAAATTCTAAGCTTCTATTGAAAGATAAGATTGTGCTCTAACCAAAACAATGAGCTAATTAAAACTTGCTTCAAGACCCTCTCCTAGCTATGTCCATCAATTCAAAGCTCTTGTGTCATAAATTATTCCCAAACCCAGTCAGTGCCCACATTTTGCAAGATCCACCTGGAAATCTTTCAGCTCAGATGCTAAAATCCTGTAAATAGCCCTCCTTTACTTTTGCTTGATGTTTAAAAATCCGGGTTGGGTTGCAGCAAGCTTTGTGTTACTGGGAGCTCTTTTCTGGCATTGGAGTGTCAGTGTGGGTTACAGGGTCAGGCTGAACCATGGAGCTGACACTGCTGTCAGTGCTGCCAACAATGGGACGGAATTGGATTAGGTGATAACAAAGACAAAATGGTTTCACACTTACTCTTGAACTTAAAGACAATAACTCAATTTTCTAATTAGTAATCAGAATTGTTGGATATTAGTCATAACTAATATCTGAGGATAGAACACTTGATCATGAACATTTTGGCTTTGTATCAAAATGGCTGCATCAGGATATCAGGGGTCCTGCTGGGACAGACAGGTTTCTGTATGTCTGCATGTCGTTCAACTATTTTTCTTGCAAAGGGTTTGTAGAGTTTTAAAAAATAATCATGTTCTGATAGCAGAGCTCATGATGTAGAATATAATAAGATTTAAACCTTCCGTGAGAAACCCTATGAGCTTCCTACCAATGGAACTGAGAATCAAGTTCCAGTTAAGGAATGAGAATCTCTACTGACCTTCAAAAATACATCTCTAACAAGTTAGATGTTTTGGCCAAATCCTTATTTTGATTTACCAGTTATTTTTCTTTGGGTTATTCAATATTCACTTTAATTTCCTTGATGAACATAGGGCCTCCTACACTTTAGAAAAAACAATCTTATAGGATTACTTTCCTCTTAAAAGGAAAGGTTAACTTACCAAGTTAAAAAAAAGAAACGGCTCAGACAGAGAAGAAGGAAGGTGCTTTTTCAGAGTGAAACTGGGAAACCATGCAGAGGCCAGCAGGAGGCCAAGCATCAGGCAGTCAAGCAGGTGGCCCAGCCTGCAGGTAAGCTGTACGGGTGGCCATGCTAATTGCTGGCAATCACTCCTCTTGTTTCCATAGTTTTAGGAACAGTTGATCTTAAAGTGGTGGGAACCTGTATTCATATTAAGATAATGCAGCTCTTCCACAGGAGGCCTGCCTGCTTCTTCTTGTGCTGTGGCCATGTCTCTACTGATCCCTGAAAAGTTCCAGCATATTTTGCAAGTACTCAATACCAACATTGATGGGTGGTGGAAAATAGCCTTTGCCATCACTGCCATTAAGGGTGTGGGCTGAAGATATGCTCATGTGGTGTTGAGGAAAGCAGACATTGACCTCACCAAGAAGGCTCACTGAGGATGAGGTGGAACGTGTGATCACCAGTATGCAAAATCCACGCCACTACAAGACCCCAGACTGGTTCTTGAACAGAAAGAAAGATGTAAAGGAAGGAAAATATAGCCAGGTCCTAATCAATGGTCTGGAACAACAAGCTCTGTGAAGACCTGGAACAACTGAAGAAGATTTGGGCCCATAGAGGGCTGCAGCACTTCTGGGGCCTTCGTGTCCAAGGCCAGCACACCAAGACCACTGGCTGCAGTGGCTGCACTGTAGGTGTGTCCAAGAAGAAATAAGTCTGTAGGCCTTGTCTGTTAATAAACAGTTTATATACCCACCCCCCCACCAAAAAAAAAAAAAGATAATTTAATGAGAAACCTGGAATTGAAACTTTGGCCAAGTGATAATCATACTCTGCTGCCTTCCGTGGCTCTCTTTGGAGAGCCAAGAGCATGTCAAAGGCACAAACCTTAAGGTATATGTGCTCCATTGTTCATGAAGAAAAGAGTTACATACTGTTTTCATGGAAGTGCATCAAAATGCAGGGTAATAAGAGGCTTTTATTATAAATGAAAAGTTACGCCAGGCGCAGTGGCTCACGCCTGTAATCCTAGCACTTTGGGAGGCCTAGGCGGGCAGATTACCTGAAGTCAGGAGTTCAAGACCAACCTGGCCAACATGGTGAAACTCTGTCTTTACTAAAAATACAAAAAATTAGCCAGGTGCAATGGTGCGAGCCTGTAATCCCAGCTACTCAGGAGGCTGAGGTAGAAGAAACGTTTGAACCTGGAAGGCAGTGGTTGTGGTGAGCTAAGATTGCCCCACTGCACTCTAGCCTCACTGACAGAGTGAGACTTCATCTCAAAAAAAAAAAAAAATTGTTACCTATACAGCCAACAACTTAGATATTCCTCGAGGCAAAAGATAACCTCTGTTCTAATGCCTAGAATAATACATGGCCATGGCAGCTATTCAATAAATTCCTGTTGAATAATACAGTTTGTTTTTGCAATTTGGACTCCTTCCTAGTAGAGTGATAACACCTTAGGAAGAAAAATTACTGTAAAAGAATTCCCTGTGACTCAGTGGAGGTACATCTATCAGGCACCGATTACCTGAAATGTTTTCAACCTGGCTTGTTAAGATATAATCAACAGCAACAAAAACATTCCAATTAAGGAGTATTAAAACCCTGGGCACATTAACTGGTAATGTCTAGTATGACATGGGGGTGTGTAAAGAGTTTATGGAACTGTCAGTTAATCAGTGAGACTTCACCTGTCATTTAACTTTAGGCAAGAGCTCTGTGACAGGTAGGCCATGGTTACAGACAAGATTGTGAATGGTAGACAAGCAAAAGGACAGGAAATGCCACTTGGCTGCAGGCCACTGAACAAGAAGATTCTCCTGCAATGGACTCCGTATGGCGAAGGGAAGAAGGATACATGTTCTGTCCAAACAGATACATGGAAGTATTTGGACGATCAGTTCAATAAATTGAATATGACATTCCCATAATTGTGATCACAGTCATCCTTTTAAGGTTCTAACTATGTGGGACAACATTAGGCTTAATTAAAAAGAATTTTAAAATCCTGGACAGAAGAACCAGAAAAGAGAGTGAGATGTGAATACAAACAATAAAGGAAAGCAAAATGCTAAGAATTGCAGGAGTTTAAAACTAGAAGTTCTAAAGATCACCTAGGATGGGGTCCTCTTATTGGAGATTGGCCAGCAAGCAAGCAACAAAGAGAATTGATTTGTCCAAAGTCATTCTGCTTTGTGACCTTCTTCTGAAAGCTGAGCTAAGGGCAACACAGACCAAAGGATACTAGAAGAAATAGTCAAAAGTTGGGTATGTGTATAGAAAATAGCCATGTGTGTTGAGCTCAGTGGGATTTTTAATTTGGGAAACAATTTTTTTTTAGAATAACTCTTTATCCTCCTGCTTATTTAAAATGTGAGTGCTCTTCCTGTTAAGTAGCATTGATTTTGGCATGGCTAACAATTTTACATGATAAACTCCTAGAGATTAGAAATCTATTTAGCCTTCTTTGTCATAGCTTGGTAGTCCATCACTACTATACAGATACACACTTTAAAAAGCCTGTGTTTTGACAACAAAGGCACTCAATGAAGAAGCTAAAACAAGTATGGTTATAGATATTTCGGAACACTTTCATTGCTGTATTTACTTTAAGGCATTTCTATTGATGAGTTATGAAAAGATATTAATATCTTCTGAGCACACAGGACACAATGCCCAGCATCAGAGCTCCACTTTACAAATCATTTTACCATTAGCCTGAGCAGCTCTAACACATCAACAACCAGTGCAAGTCCATTTGCTTTATTTTAAGGTAGAATATTTATTTTGGATAATGGATTATTAAATAGATATGTATCATTTATCTGTGCAAGTCATTTTATTGAGAATGATTTATAGCACATCAACAGCCATTGCAAATGCATTTGCTCTCTTTTGAGGGCTGCTCATTTTATTATGAATGGCTTACTGAGCAGGGAGAAGCCACTTGCAGAGAGCCTGCTTTCTTGGGGCCATCATATTTTACAAGGGTTGCCTTATAGATATTTTGTAAATTACTTATAAACATCTTTTTGGCAAAATATCCTAGAGCCCAATTAATGTTTCAATTCTGGGTGGTCATTCTGGGAAAGAGGGCACCTCTGAAAGGGAAGCTGAAATTTGGACTTCTTTGTATTATATGGTAGCAGCGTACCATGATAGAACTATGTCAAGGAAACTTTTATTTCTTATCTGTAATGTCAGTATAAATTAGACTATTTATTTATGAGAATTTCGGTGACATTAGAGAAGTTTCCCAGTTGAGAATGTGAAGAAAAGAACACCTCTAGCTAATCTCTAACTTCTGTTGTTGCTGCCGAAATAAGTCTTATTGTGTTTGCATTCAAGTAGATGAGAGTTCATTGTGCATGAAAAATACAAAAATAGTGGTGAAATAAAAGCTTAATTATTTGGATTGGGTTTTTAAAAAATTTGACTATTAAGTGTATCTTTAATGTTCTAATGTGTATTTCGATGAAAAATACAGATACTTGGCTACAGTATAATGCTGTCAGATTTTTAATTTCAGAAAGGGTAAACACTGCCAAGTTTTGAAGGTCTGCATCAAGGATACTGACATAATTTTCGAAGTCACAGGTAATACCGCAGCACCTCCCCTTAACATAAAACCCAGGGGGTTGACACCAGCACATCTCTCCCTACTCTATCCTGTTCATAACAATGTTGCTTCAGAGCCTTCCTGAATATTTGCAAGTGCACAGGCAGAAGTGGGTTTTGCAAATGAAGTGGGGGTGATGTATTTTATTGCTGATACTGTTTCACCTGTATTTAGTTCCATCGACATGGCAAACCCCACAGCCAATTGTCCTTATTATAGCCCCTGAATATTTCTCCCCACCACACTTGCACAGGGGAAGATGTGAGCATGGAGCGCACTTAACTGCCAAGCTGAATGGCTCTGTAATATAGCTTCAGTGTGGCATAAATTAAGCTGTCATTTTTTTGGCAGCAAGTGCAGAGAGGCGATTTTCCTGTACTGTAACATTTGAAACAACAATTTTCTGGCTCCAGTGCTGACTGACAGTTCTGTGTGATACATTCGCAACATGTGTGCTTCAGGGCTGCAGCTGGAAACTGCCTTCGGGGCAAGGTATTGTCTCTATTAGCAAATCCTGGCTGTAGTTGCCCTGATGCAGACGTTTTCTGAGTCCTGCTGCTGCCAGTCAGCCCAAGGAGGCTGCCACTGGGCCAGCAAAAATGGCACTGGGGATCCATCAGCCCGAGCAATGGTTTTAAGCATGTTTCAAATATGCAAAATCGTTCTTTTATCATGAAAATCAGATTGTATGTTCTTGTGCGCTGGCTGTGTGCAAAGCCTTTTATAAACAGGGAGATTTCCCCAGGCTGGGCTGAGGTTTCATGGGTAGCAAACACTGCTGGATGCTCTGAGGGGCTTCCAAGTATGGACTGGGAGTGCTACTAACACTCTGTGTCCCATGCTGCCGGTAAGCTATGGTGGAGAAGTAGAATGTTGGAAAAGTAATGAGAAGTGTTGGCAGGAGGGTCTCCAGAGGGAGCGCAGCAAACTGCTCTTTCTTTAAATGTCCTCTATCCCTGCCTTCCTCTTCCCTACCCTCACAGGTGACTACAAAGGAATAGAGACACCACTCACCAACTATCTTGAATACACATAAAGGGCAGAAAAGGTTACCTTGAAAACAGTCAAAATAATACAACCGTAATCACATCAGTCCGGACGCAGCAGGGAGAAATAAGTTATGCTAAGCTTGTACTTGCATCTGAAGTTGCTGCTGCATCCTGGAAGGGTGTTGCTCCTCAGATCAGAGCCAAGTATTTCACCAGCATACAGTTAGGGAAAACCTCACCAAAACTGACTCCAGAGTCGTTGTAATCATATTTCAAGAGCTCTTCAAAGAAAAACCAGTATCTTCCCTCAGTTTGAATAGTCAAGCTATTTGCTGAGTAACTTGTTCACAGCCAGCATGTTCTTTCTTGTGCGGAACCTAAGTCTTTCTCTGTTTCCCTTTACTCTGTTTAGTGTTGTCGTTGGGTAGCATAGACAAAATGTCATAAACCATCCTAATAAAATGCCATTCAGAGGCTGCCAGTCCTCAGATTCAAATACCTTGGTTTCTACAGTTTTTCACATTGATTTTAGGAAGCATTTATTTATCTGTCCAACAAGTAAACAGGCAATGCTTGCCAGTGGGACAATGATTGCCCTAAAGAAACCAAGATAAGTTACAGATGAAAATCCAAGCCCTCCATTCATGACCATAGGCATACCTTCCTCACCAGCCTCATTTCCCACCACTTTCCAGGCTCACACCTGTGATGTCAACCACACCTACTTTTTACTGGTGTACTAGTCCATTCTCAGCTGCTATAAAGAAATACCCAAGACTGGGTAATTTATAAAGGAAAGAGGTTTAATTGGCTCACAGTTTCACAGGGCTGGGGAGGCCTCAGGAAACTTAGCATCATGGTAGAAGGGGAAACAGGCACGTCTTACATGGTGGCAGGTGAGAAGTGAAGTGCAAGCAGGAAAAATGCCAGATGCTTATAAAAACCATGAGATCTCATGAGAACTCACTCCTTATCATGAGAACAACAGAGGATAAACAGCCCCCATAATCCAATCACCTCCCACCTGGTCACTCCCTCAACACATGGGGATTACAGGGATTACGATCTGAGATGAGATTTGGGTGCAGACACAAAGCCAAACCTTACTAACCAGCAAGAGCCAGCTACATTTTCTCTTACTTTCCTCTCATGACTCCAGTGGCTTTATTTATAGGAAAGAATCACTCCATCCCCTTTTCTTCCTAATTAACTCCCAACTCAGACAGGTATTCTTCTCTAACCAACTCCTGAAGTCTAATTGGGGTTAGGTATTTATGTTATCTATTATTTGACAATTTTATGTATGTATCTCTTTCCAATTTTAATATTTCTTAAGTCTGTGTATTTCTAAAGCTACACATTAGATTTTTTTAAGATAGGGACTGTATTTTCCTCTGTAATCTTGTCACAATGCCTGGTATTTAATAGATATTTAATACACTTAAGTAAATAGATGAATAAATTTATGGTTTTTATCCTCAAGATACATCCACAAATCATAAATCCTCAATAAGAGAAAAAAATTTCTCTGATAATGGCCCATTTTTTCTTGGGAGGTAGGGGGTGAGAATTACTATATAGGTAATTCATCTTATATTTCTTTTATGATATCCTAATAAAATCCATTTTTAACCATTGCCTCAAGTTCCCATATTGCTAGTTCACGTTTAACCTGTGGTCAATCAGCTTCTAAATGTTTTCATGCTGTGCATAATATCCAGCCATTCTCTAGAGTGTATTTCTACAATTTGCTGAGCTATGATCATCTATATTGACTTTTCATTCAGCTTACTCTAAGCTACATTATGAGCTTGTCAAAACTCTGAATGTTTTCTCTGCCCACGAGAGCACAAGACAAGGAAAATATATGTATAAGGAACAGATCAAAAACAACAACAACAACAACAACAAAAACACAATCAAGCAAAAAATTGGGTAAAATATTCCTCAAGCTCAAAAGTTAGGTTCTAGCAATCCCAGAGTTCTGAGAACCCGGGTGCTGAGGAATGGAGGAAACAGGCACGCAGAGACCTGGTTTCTCGTCTTGACTTCAACATTTACTCGCTGTGTGACTTTCAGTAAGTCACATAACCATTTCTAAGCCCAATTACACTTGTACTATATATAGGATTTTTGTCTGATGATGACTTCTGTGATAATGTATATTTTAAAAGATCTGAAAGTTAGGACTGATTAAATGAGAGTATTTTTGTTATTCTTGACACTTCAACAACCATACTGATTTCCAATCAACAGGAAAATAATCTCTGTTCACTGTCCACCTTTTTCTCTATCTCCTCCTTCTCCTCATAATTATCTCCATAAAACTTATGAATTACATACTTATTCTAGGAAAATCACTAAACCAAGTCCTACAGTAACCTGTTAACCAACCAACCAAACAATGTGGGAAAACCCACTCTATTTAGCCTGAAAGGCTTACAAAACACTCCTATAATAAAAGGTAAAGTGAATACAAGTATCTATATGGTAAGTCCCAAATAAGCATTCCCAGTACTTGCTAACAGAGGTATAATGATCTAGGACAGCTTCATGCAAAGATTATTCCCACCAGAAACTTAAAATTTTGGTAGAATTCTAATCAGTGGAGGTAAAGACAAAAGGTTATTTTCACAAGGGATGAGATGGCAGGTGCAAAGTTCAGAGGTAGAATTTATAGACCCATGTTCACAGCATGTAATTCATGATAGCCAAAATGCACAAACAACCAGTATTCATTGAAAGACGAATGGATAAACAAAATGTGTTACATACATAGAATAGACTATTATTCAGCCTGAAAAATAAAGGACATTCTGACAAACGCTATAACATTAGATGAACCTTGAGGACATTATGCTAAAGGAAATAATTTTTCATGAAAGGATTTCATGTATTATTTTATGCAGGTAAAATAAATCTAGAGTAGTCAAATTCATAAAAACAGAAAGTAGAATACTGGTTGCCAGGGGCAACCAATCTACTGGGGAGATAGGGAGTTTTGGGTTTTATGGGCACAGAGTTTCAGTTTTGCAAGAACAAAAAGGTAGTTGTGATGGTTGTATAACAAATAGTGGAGCTGGTGGCACAACATAATTATATTCATAAAAATATGAATATAATTAATGCCTCTGAACTGTAAGAAGCTAAGTTTTATGTTATATGTATTTCACCATAGTTCTTTTTTAAAGGTCAGAGGTAGAAAAGGGTGATTTGGAAAGAAATAAATAGATGGAGTCGGCTAAAGCATATGTTTCTGAATCATAGAAAGGTTCAGACTGGATCACAGAAAGTCTTCAGAGAACACTGAGAATTGTTGATGAAGAATTACTGAAGGCTTCTGAGTGGGAGAAGGGCATCGTTGGAACTGTCCTTCCGGAAGCTGGGACTGGCGGTGGTATGCACATTGGCTTGGGAAGTCCAAAGGTGAAGACAGGATCCCAATGTGATGACCTGTCATTACTCGAGGAGTGAGATTGTGAAGGCCTAAGAGAGGAGGGTAGAAGAGGGCATGAAAAGGATGGGGCAGATATAAGGGATGTAGTGGAAAACTAAGATTACCTGGGGACTGCCTGATTGAAGGTGGGGAAAGGAGTAAGTGGTATTGGAGGTTGTATTAGTTTGTTCTCATGCTGCTAATAAAGACAACCCCAGGACTGAGTAATTTATAAAGGAAAGAGGTTTAATTCACTCACAGCTCCACATGGCTGGGGAGGCCTCACCACCATGGCAGAAAGCAAAGTTCTTACATGGCAGCAGGCAAGGAAAGCTTGTGCAGGGGAACTTCCATTTTTATAAAACCATCAGGTCTTGTGAGACTTACTCACTACCATGAGAAGAGTATGGGGGAAACTGTCCCCATGATCCAATTACCTTCATCTGGATCCACCCTTGACATGTGGAGATTATTACAATTCAAGGTGAGATTTGAGTGGGGACACAGCCAAACTATATCAGAGGTAGTTACAAAATTGTGACTGAGAGATTGAAAACTAACTGTAATACCAAAAAATGGCAACATTAATAGCTTGTTTTATTTGGTTTGAAGGTGCTGAATTGAGTTCAAGACATGTTGAATTTGAGAAGATCATGAACTACATAAAAGAAAATACTCATCAGGTGATTGGTGTCCAGCAAAAGATCAGGACTTAAGATAAATGCCCAAGAGTCACCTCCTAAGGAGTAGAAAGTAGGCTATAAATATAAGAGGAGAAGGGAAGGAACAGTATGAAATTCCCCAACTCACCCAGGTACCAGGTGAGAAATTTCCAAGGCCTCCAGAGCACAACCCTGTGGCATAGGTGAGACTATCGATGCCAATCATAATCCACCATAAAACACAATCATGAATACCATAATATTTAATATTAAAATCCTGAAAGATCAAAAACCCTAAAGTCTAAGATCCCTAACATTTAAAATCCCAAAAGACTGAATTCCTAAAAGCCAAATTCCAGGGAAGGGATTAGTGCATTTCCAGGTATAGCAGGACAGCTGCATCATGTTAAGGGAAACTACTACCTTTTATTTTTTCATTTGCATTTGGCAGAAAATTCAGATGAGTGGATTGGCCACTCCACTAGGCAACAATGAAAACTTCAATGTATTAATTTTTAATTTTTATATAGATACTGGGTCTCACCACGTTTCCCAGGCTAGAGTGCAGTGGCTAGTCACAGGTGCAATCATAGCTCACAGCAGCCTCAGATTCCTAGGCTCAAGCAATCCTCCCACCTCAGCCTCCCAAGTATCTTGGACTATAGACATGAACCATGAAGCCAGTATAAAATTCCAGTTTAAAAATATGTCATTTGTCTGCATTGGCATTCTTTCCACCTGATGATGAATAAAAGCCGCGTTTGCCTAAAGAAGCCAGCAAAGTTACGGACTGGTTCAAAAATAATTATGTGTATTGCAGGATAAAAAGACACTTAAGCAATGGTATTGCTGTTTGGTTACCAGTCTTGTTTCCACCAAATGTGTGCTCTGTATACCAGAGCATGTGGAATAAATTTCTGAATACCCAAAGCAACACAGAGGCATGGCACAGAAGACGAGAAAATCTAACACTGAATGCTCATGTCGGTGTGTATTTAATCATGGAAGAATTTCAAAAAGAGAAGTGCCTCATAGAAAATGAATATGAATGTATTCTCCATGGAGAGCCACGCCCCCCCACACAGAAAAACCAGCTATTCATCACAATGCAATACTTTAAAATACAGTCAATCTTGGGAGGCCGAGGCGGGTGGATCACGAGGTCAAGAGATCGAGACTATCCTGGTCAACATGGTGAAACCCCGTCTCTACTAAAAATACAAAAAATTAGCTGGGCATGGTGGTGCGTGCCTGTAATCCCAGCTACTCAGGAGGCTGAGGCAGGAGAATTGCCTGAACCCAGGAGGCGGAGGTTGCGGTGAGCCGAAATCGCGCCATTCCACTCCAGCCTGGGAAACATGGGTGAAACCCTTTCTCAAAAAAAAAAAAAAAAAAAAAAATACAGTCAATCTTTGAACAACATGGATTTGAATTACATAGGTCCATTTATACATGGATCTATTTCAATAAATATATTGGAAATGATTTTGGAGACCTGCAACAATTTGAAAAATTTCAGACAAACTACATAGGCTAGGAATATCAAAAATCAAGAAAAAGTTAGCTATGTCATGAATGCATAAAAAATATATGTAGATACTAGTCTATTATTTACTGTCATAAAATATATTTAAATCTATTACAAAAAGTTAAAATTTATCTAAACTTATGTACACAAACACTTATAGACCGTACATGTGCCATTCAGTCAAGTACACAAACATAAAGATGTAGTATTAAATCGTAACTGTATACAATCAACTATAGTACATACTGTATTACTATAGTAAGTTTGTAGCCATCTCCTGTTGCAAGTACAGTGAGGTCAAGTGTTGCAAGTATCCACTTAAAATGCCATGTGACACTAGTCATCTCTGCATGAGCAACTGTCTCTCCAATAAATTGCATGTCACAGTGAAAAGTGATTTATCAAGATTTTCCCATATTTTTCTGATGTTTAGTGCATTACCATAAACCTTGACTAACACCATGGGACCCACACAAAATGTTACTGGTGATGTTGGAAGTAATCCCAAGAAGCAGAGAAAAGTCATTACATTATAAGAAAAAGTTGGATTTCTTCATATGTACTATAAGTTGAGGTTTACTGCTGTGGTTGCCCACCATTTCAAGATAAATAAATTCAGTGAAAAATCATTATTTTTAAAAAGGAAAAAAAAATGTGAAATCATTGCTGCAGCTTTGCCAGCAGGCATGAGAACTTTGCAGTTTCTTTGAAATACTTTTTATCTTATATCAAAAATGCAGCTTTTATTTGGGTGCAGGATTGCTACAAGAAAGGCATACTGATAGATTCTAATATGATTCAAGGAAAAACAAATCATTATATGCCATCTTAAAGCAAAAAGGTGAAGTATCCAAAGGTAGAGACGATAATGCCAGCAAAGGATGGTTTGATAATTTTAGAAAGAGATTTAACTTTAAAAGTGTCAAGATAACAGGAGAAACAGCTTCTGCCAACCAAGAGTCAGCAGATGAGTTCCCAGACACCATTAGAAAATCACTGAGGAGAAAGAATATCTGCCTGAACAGGTTTTTGTTGCAGACAAAAGTATTCTATTCTGGGGGGAAAAATGCTACAAAGGACGTGTATTAGTAAGGAAGAGAAGTGAGCGTCAGGAATGAAGGCAGGCAAGAAGAGGCAAACCCTACTGTTTTGTGCAAAGGCAATCAGGTTTATGATTAGGATTGCCCTTATCTATAAAGCTGCTAACCTCTGAGCTTTGAAGAACAAAGATAAATACCAGCTGCCAGTCTTTTAGTGGTACAAGAAGACCTGGACAATCAGAACCATTTCCTAGATTGATTAAATCAATGCTTTGTCCCTGATGTCAGGAAGTACTTTGCCAGTATTGAACTTTTAAGTTATTTTGATATTGGACAATTTCCCTGGCTACCCACAACCCCATGGATTCAACACTAACCGTGTCAAAGTGCTCTACTTTTCCCCAAACTCAATGTCTCTAATTCAGCCTCAGGTCAGGGAGTCATAAGGACCCTTATGCCTCATTGCACACAGTACTCTATGGAACAGATTGCCAACACTGTGAAAGAGAACCCCAATGAGGGACCATCAGGAAAGCCTGGAAGGAGTACACCATTGAAGATGCCATCATTGTTAGAGAAAAGGTTGTGAAAGCCATCAGGCTCAAAACAACAAATTCCTGCTGGAGAAAACTGTGTCCTGATGTCGTGCATGACTTCACAGGATTTAAAACAGAGTCAATTGAGGAAATAATGAATGAGATTGTGAATATGGCACACAAAAAAGGTACAGGATGAAAGCTTTCAAGGTATGGATCTTAGAGAAATTCTGAACCACTCCCAGGTGATGAAGAAGAGGATGTAGAAAAAGCAGTGCCAGAAAATAAACTGATATTAGACAATCTGAAAGAAGGGCTCTGATTATCCAACACTCCTTTGACTTCTTTTATGACATGGACCTTTCTATGATACAGGCACTGAAACTAAAGTAAATAGTGGTGTATGCTGTAAAGAATACTACCTGAGACTGGGTAATTATAAAGGAAAGAGGTTTAATTGACTAACAGTTCCACAGGCTTAACAGGAAGCATGGCTAGGAAGGCTCAGGAAACTTACAATCATGGCGGAATGAAAAGCACACACCTTCTTCACAAGACGACAGAAAGGAGACTGAATGCAAGCACAAGAAAAGTTGCCACTTTAAAAACCATCAGATGTCATAAGACTCACTCACAATCATGACAACAGCATGGGGGAAACTGCCTCTGTGATCCAATAATTTTCCACTAGGTCTCCCGCTCAATACCTGGGGATTACAATTCAAAATGAGATATGGGTGGTGACACAAAGTCTAACTATATTAGGTGGAAAACGGATTAGTACCATATAAAAATACTTTTAGAGAAACAAAAATGTCAGACAAAAATTATGATATATTTTCATAAAATTATACCAAGCACATCTGCCTCTCCTAACTCTCCTTCAATCTGCTCCAGTCTTTCGCCTCTGCCACCCCTGAGAGAGCAAAACCAGCCCTTCCTCTTTCTCTTCCTCATCAGCCTATTTAACATGAAGACAAGGCAGATGAAGAGCTTTATGATGATTCACTTCTTAAATATTTGCTCTTCCTTATGATTTGCTTAACAATATTTTCTTTTCTCTAGCTTACATTTATTGTAAGAATACAATATATGTAACACAAATAACATGTAAAATATGTGTTGACTATTTATTTTATCAGTGAGGCCTCTGGTCAATAGCAGGCTATTTGTTAAGTTTTGGGAAAGTCAGAAGTTAGATGCAGATTTTCAACTGTGCAGGGAATTGGCATCTCTTAACCCTCGTGCTGTTCAAGGGCCAACTAATAATTGTATGAGTTCGCACCATGTTTTATGGACCTGCCCCTAATCTATCCCTGTAATATATTTTCATATGTCAAATTTTCTTTTTAGTTGCTGGGGGGTTTTGTTGTTGTTGTTTCTTATTATTTTAAATTGTCAGCATTATTTTTTACAATTTGCTATGCTATGTATTTCATCTTTGCTTTATTTCCAATACTGGAGATATACATTGTGTAAAGACTTTTAGAGAGATATAACTTGTTTTACACATTTTTTTGCAGATTTCACTCCAGAAAAGCACAGTCATAATGTTGACTTCATGACTAAACACTGTTCACATATATCAAAACATTGAAACTTTCTCAATAAATGAAAAAAATATGTGGTGTTGACCCATTAGAGTTTTAGATGGATCTCATCAAAAGACTGAGATTGTCTGTCACGGTATTTCAGATGATCACAGTCATGAAGCTGGGTGCACACACTTACCAAGCACAGTGATAAGCATCGATACATTGTGCTTTTTCATTTATTTATTATGAATAGGGTTTGTCTGCTAGCAACTGTTACACTTGTACAACTGTCATTACTATATCTGTTTATGCTTGAAAAATATGTATATTATTATTGCCTATTTATTATGTAAAGTGGCCTATGAATGGTTCTTTCATGTTTTTATGTTTCTCAAATAAATTCCTCTTTAGAAGAGTAAATAAATGTCTTTCAATTTTTTTTAATTATTTTTTCCAGAGTTACATTTTTGGGATTTTGATTTTTCAGGATTTCAACATTCAGGATTATGGTATTCAGGATTGTATTTTTCGGGAGTATGGCTAAAATCCAGTCATATTCTCACAGGAGTGGAAATTGAAGCATAGAAAGGCTAATTTGCTGGCCCAGTTCCACAGGCAAATAAGAGGCAGGACCAGAAAGAGTGTGCATGATGACCTGACCCTAGAGCCCATGCTCCTCCCAGACCATTCCATGTCGACTGTCTTGGAAGACACACATCCTGGTTCCAGCTCTGCAGTAATGTCCTGTGTAGCTCTCAGGAAACATCTTGTCTGAAACTCAATTTACTCAGCAAAAACACACATTATAGGTTATTAAATGCATTTATTAAGTTCTACTCTAATACTAAGATTCAAAGTTTATAAATTTGGATTGAAGATGCCAGAATGAGTAATATCTCTGAGGGACTATCAAGAAAGAGAAACAGAGATGAGAAAAGGGTATAAATAACAGAAGGTTGAGGTAAAGAAGGTCTACCGTTAAACAAGTGAAGGGAGAGTGCCAAGAAGGCAGAGAGAGTGAGCAATGAGAGACGAAGAAAGAGGGTCAAGGTAGTGTTGCTTGTAGTGTCATGAGAGAAACATGGTCATAAGAGGCAGACAATACTCTTTGTAATGCTTGATTGGGTCAAGAAGGATGAAGCTTGATATTAGACCATCAGGTCTGGCCATGGTGGGTGTAGAAAGGGTGGACCCTACAAAATGTAGGGACATAGACCAGACTGCAAGAATTTAGGAAGAAAGTGAATAATGAGAAAATGGAAATGAATATACCATTGCTTGCTTGAAGTTTGACTGTGATTCCTATTTCATTTACTTTTATAATTAAGTTATTGGAAAAATTTTTAAAGTATTTTTAGAATTAAGAGCTAAGAAAAGCTTTCATCTGGGGGTTGAAACCTGGATTTCAGATCTGCTTTTGTAAGTAGCTATGTGCGTGGTCAAGAAACAGCCCAACTAAGTTTCCATTCCTCATCGGAAAAGTTCCCAAATTTTTAACATGAAAGTTGTACCCCAGGTATGAAGATCTGGTTTGCCACGCTAAATGCATTTTTAAATAATTATCTTGTTTTTAGTAAAATCAAAGGCATAGCACCACCATATCTGGTAATAATATTGGCTATTGCTGACTGAGGACCTGCAGTGAGCCAGGCACCACTGTAGGCACATTACATGTATTAACTCATTTAATCCTTCAACAGTTCTGCAAGGTAGGTTTTATTGTCAGTTCCTTTTTAAGATGATGGGACAAAGACAGAGAGGATTACCAAAACGTACTTGAGGACACATAGTTAGCTGTTACAGGTGGGCAGTTTAAGCTAGGATCCCAGTGAGTATCAAGTAGATATGCAAAGTCACTCAATATTTTAATTTACTTGCACCATCTTGTTCTAGGTAAAATAAATTATCACTACTTCTTAAGCTTTGTGAAATACAGAAACCAGCTTGACTTCCATTTTATCTTCAGAAATGCCTAAGGTGCCATGAAACCCATACTGGGAGTTCTCGAAATCCTTGCTCTGAAAAGTGTGATCTGCAGACTGGCAACATCAGCATTAGCTGGGAGCTTGTTAGAAATACAGGAGTTCAGGTCCCACCCCAGACCTACTGAATCAGAATTTGCATTTTTTGCATTTTTTAACAAGATTGTCTGAGAAGCACACATTTAAATTCTCTCTCTCTCTCCCCCCAGTTCTAGTGTTCTATCCTGATTCTATCAATTTGCTATCCTACTTTCCTCAGCATATTGACTTGTCCAGCAGAGCTTGTTTTGAAGAATTCATCCAGGATTCTTTATCTGGCACCCAATATCCTATGTTGTCTTATCAAATGAAGAAGTTGTTTTCCTTAAATAAATGTAACCTTTATTGATTTTTGCAGTTCTCTAGTTCCCAACTTGACTAAATGTTGTCTCTTATGCCCATAATGTGACACACAGGTTTTTAATGGCATAAGGCTAGGCTATCCTATTTCTTGAGTCCTGAAAGATGTGTATGGAGATCACTTATCTATCACTTATCTTCAGATATTTTGATACTTTTGCATACCTTTATTGCTTTCTGAGTTACTACAATTCCTTTCTAACTGGTCCACTGCCAACTTCTATTAGCAGATTTTCCTGTACTGAAATTGCTGCTGCCAATGGGCACCACCTATTCCAATGTTCATTAAATCACCCTCTTCTAAAGGTATTGGCTTTCATTTCTGAGTAGTATTGATTTTGGACCAATGGAAGACATCCCATACTGCTTAGAGTTCCTGTCTTCCTGCTTTGCTATTTGAATGCAGGACTCCATGTCGTGGAACTCCAAGTCAAGGAACCATAACCTGTAGAACCTAAGAAGGCTTCTTTCTTCCTACTTGCTTTTAAAGCAAACGAAAGGGACATGGCTGTTTGGTAACTGTTCTGTTACTCACAGGTTTCCTGGCTGCATTGGGGTAGTTTATGAACTAGCCCCACACGTTTATTATATCCACACTGAGTAGTGTCATTATAATTCAGGGCCTGTCACAATTTCCATTACATACTCCTGTTTTAAGGGACCTTTCATACAGCTGTAAAATTTACTTTGACTGAAACTTGGCATGTCTCAATCCAGTGCCTAGTCACTACTTTTCATAAATAGCATAAAATTATATTATGCTCTCCAAATGATGGTTCACTCATAATACTTTTATGTAGAGAACAAAGATGCTACTTCTCTATCTCAGAATGTTCATTCTTGCTTTCCTAAATTGAAAATATGCATAGGATAAACTCAAATGAAACTGTGCTACAAGGCATAAAAAATTTCATAACATCTGATTGATTTATAAACCTCATGCTACATCTTCAAGAATTAGTGGTGATGATTACATTAAATGCTATGAAATATATGCTCATGTAATTTTATGTAAATAGCCTAAAGACAAATATAACACAACACATTCTGAGGCAATTACATCCAGCAACCCACCATATTTATGGCTTTTTCTTACTTTTGTTTTGAGTAGGTTAGGAGAGCTAGAGAGATAGAGAAAGAACATGAACATGCCACTTTTATGGCTGAATTTCCAGATGGGTAAATACAGTGTAAGAAAACCTGAACATGGAAACAAAAGCCACCAAGAATCCTATTTATAACGAGAAGCACTCCTCCAAATAAACTACTATAGTAGATTGAATAATGACCTACAGTGATGTTCATGTCTTAATCCCTGAAACCTGTAATGTTACCTACTTAAATGGCTAAAGAGACTATGCAGAGGTGATTACGTTAAAGATTTTTCGATGGGGAGATTGTCCTGGATTATCTGATGGACCCAATGTAATCACAGGAGTCCTTATTAGAGTGAGGCAGGAGAGTCAGAGCCAGGGGAGGGGATAAGACAATGGAACCATCGGTCAGAATGATGTGCAGTCATGAGTCAAGAAATTACCAGCTTCCAGAAGGTGGAAAAATCAAGGAAACAGATTTCCCCTAGAACTTCCTAAAGGTAGGCAGCCTGCTGACACCTTCATTTTAGGGTTTCTGATCTCTAAAACTTAAGAGAATAAGTTTATATTGCCTTATACCACTAAGTTGGTGGCAATTTGTTATAACAGCAATAGAAAAGGTATACAAATACTTTTGGAAATTAAAAATACCAGGAGGAAGAACATAGATGAGTCTACTATTTTTGAATGTTAGGATCTGTTAATGTATTTCAGAGACATAAAAGGAAATGCTTTGGGAAATCTATTTCTTAAAAATCTTTGAACTGCTTTCATTTATCAATGATTAATCTTTTACTTACTGCTTTTTCTTTACTAGCAAGCTGATTTTAATTGCTCTAGTTAAAGAATTGGGTTACATGGGTCTATTAAGTACCTGAGATCATTACCCAAAAGTATTGGCTGCTTGTTTGTACTTCATGATGTATGGCTGATCAGGATGACTTTTGGCTAAGTGCAGTCTCCTTTACTGGTAGGAAGGATACTGAAAACATTTAGCTCTCATGGGTCTTTTTTATTTTTATTTTATTTTATTTTGTTTTTAGAGACAGGATTTCACCATCTAGGTCAGGTGGGTCTTGAACTCCTGACCTCATGATCTACATCACCTCTGTCTCCCAAAGTGCTGGGATTACAGGCGTGAGCCACCACACCTGGCCTCATGGGCTTTCTAAGTAAATTGCTTCTGGTAACACATGTATGGCTAAGCACATTTATTCAACTCTATTTTCTTCTACTAGATGTGTATTAGACTTAGAAGCACAACCCATATAACTATCTCTTTCAGCTAAGAGAAAATCCCCAGTCCTCTGCTCACCTGTGTAAGGGTAAGAGAGAAATGAATGGATGCACCGGCTCCTAACAAAACACCAGTGCATAGGTTGTCCTGGGTATAGGAACTTGTCATGTTCACTTTCTTTATCGAATAATTTCAACAAATAATGAAGTAGGCATTTGGCTACATTGTGACCAGATCATAAAATTAATGACTTTCCAAATTATCTTAACTCCACAGTGAGGAGTGGGGGAAGGGGTACTTCAAATGAGTACAGGAACCACCAATACCGCTTCCTCAACTCTACATTTTGCACTGGCAATAATATCAGTACATTATATTCCCATGCAGCCTATTTGCACCCCAGATGCAGCTGAGAGGCTTGTGTGCCAGTACCAATGCTCCTTTAAAGGGTGCCTGAGCCTCTGGAGGAATGAAACGATTATCCTGGAGGCTTATTCCTATAGCCTGCACCCCGAGCCATGTACAGTGATAGAGATCCAGGTAGCAGACTGTGTGCTGGTAAATATATAACCACACAAACATCAGCATGTCTCACAAAAACACCATGCACTCTACAAGTAGAAGACCTACCACTTTTCTAGCTTTAAATTCTGTGTTTTAAAATTCTGTAGGTGACCAAACAGGACTGAACAATTCCTTCATATCATAAGATGCCATTAGATTATTTTTACCTGGTTTTATACTAAATGGATCCCTAGGTTGCTGAAAAGGAGCTGAAAATTGACCTGAATGCATTTGGAAATTATGTATGGCTCTTATCCCTTTGGCCTTGTAATAGTGTTACTTATGCATGTATCTAATTGCTACTCCTGGGCTGTAGACACTTAGAATCTAGGTATGACTGGGTACCTAGTCACTACACAATAAGCTTTTCTTGGGAAAGAGAGAAAGGGAGAGGAAGGACACCTGTCACCCTTTTTCCTTTGTATTGTTTCTTAAGCATCGCAGAGTCCTGTCTTGGAATTTGGTTTCTATTTCTCCTCCCAAACTCCACCTCACTCCATGTTATAAGACATGTCTGCATTCTGCAATATTAAACATAGACATGGCTCGAAAACTCTTCCAAGAAGCCCCTTGCTCTCTTGATAAATTATTGGACACATATATGTTATAAGACATGTCTGCATTCTGGAATATTAAACATAGACATGGCTCGAAAACTTTTCCAAGAAGCCCCTTGCTCTCTTGATAAATTATTGGACACATATAGGTGGGGGAGTAAACTACTGTCTGTCTCCCCCAGCCAGGTGTATCTGAATTTCCACTCCAGCCAACCAAGACCTCTCTTGCAAAAATATGGAATATTTCATTCCTCTTCCCCAAGAGCAGAAGGAAAGCTTTAAAGCCAAATTTCTGATAAGGCTTTGTCCAAGTGATTATTTTTCATCTCCTATGAGCAGGTTTTATTGAGGAAGGAAGTGAAAGATGTTAAGGGAAATCTGGAACATTTAGAAGCTGGCCAGAGCAACCCATTTTCCCACTTTTGCACTGTTCTCATCAAACAGAGTAAAAAGATCAAGTAACTATAAAGGACTTGGCATCACCATGGTCCAATGCAGCTGTTCACACAGAACTAGTCTAAAAACGAAATGGCTCTTCCATTGTTTGCTTATTACCCACTTCGGATAGAGAATACAAGAGAAAATGACATTCTCCTTGGCTCTAAGTGATTTTACTTCAGTGCAGCTTCCCTGCAGAGCCTCTTCCCGCCTCCACAGCCTTCCCCACTGCTGTCTCGACTTGCTTTTACCCTTATACCATTTTGCATTCAAGCACATTAAATGCAGCCCGTGTTGTAAAGACATTATTTATTCCCACATCGAAACACTGCAGGTCACCCAACACATGTTAAAGAGAGAAAACCCATCAACAAATAGGCCCTGTCCATTCAGCTCAATTGACATTTCCATTGTCTTTCGCTGAGGTCTCCGCTTAACAGTGTACACAAGGGAGAATGTGGCAAGAACGTCCATTGGCTGCTGCCTGGCTTCTCTTCTGAAACTGAGCACCAATGGGCCAATGCTGAGGGATTTTCTGGGCGTGCTTCCCTCCTCTGTCAATGTTAATGCAATGCCAAATGATAAAGATGCCCTTTGGCATTCACCACTCTTAGCCTTTAATAATAAACACTTTCTGCATCTCAAATTGCTGCTATACATGAACAGGTTTTAGTCAACCCCTGAAGCGAACATGTACCTTCTCATTACAGGGCAGCAGTAGTGAGAAAGCAATTCACTAAGCCATAGGGCTAGCAATCACCCATATTTTCTGCTATGAGTAAATAACTTCAATTGATTTAATCATAAAAGAATAACAGGAAAACTACATTGATTTCCAAATCCCTAATGTGAACATCAGACTCTATTGACTAGGCTGCGTCCAAGGAGGTTGTAGCCATTTGTATGAACTCAAGAAACATCAATACTTGATCATTACTCGAACAAAAAAAATGACAATTTGGACCTATTTCAAAATGGATTGAAGTAATATTATGCAGGGTGATTGGGCAATCTAGTGTGATATAAGTGATAATACGCTGCAGTGCTCATTAGGTTAAAAAGAACAAAATCTATAAATTCTGGCGAACAGTTTTCTTGTTAATTGTAATAAGTCATTCACTTTCTATAGTAACAGTAATAACACACTAGACCTCTGTTTCTATTAAAGTAACCAAATGGGCTTGTCGAAAATTCATCTATTGCTCATGTAAATTTAGCCGCTAAGAAGATCTTTGCACATAGAAATGTCTCCGTAAGTGGAAAAACTGCAGATTTTGTCTCAAACCACCCAGAAAGGAGCATTGGATTCCCTGACAGTATCTGGTCGATTGAGGTTTAAAAACAATGTCAAAAATATTTAAGAGGAATGTTTAATACAAAAAATGCAAAAAAAATAAAAGTGCTATTTTAATACAGGAAAAAGAATGTTGGACTCAAGAGTTAAGTAGGTGAACATATTTATTAAGTAGAGATCACCTAAACCAGGACACTTTGAGTGTGAGGAGAGGCACCATTAATAAGAGGCCAGGACAACAGGTATTAGCCAGGACTATTCCAGGCAAATTGAGACACAAGATGACTGTGGAGTTGGGGAGACTGACTATAAACTCTGTCTCTAAATTACTTTGAAACTCCAGGCTGGGCGCGGGAGCTCACACCTGTAATCCCAGCACTTTGGGAGGCCGAGGCAAACAGATCACCTGAGGTCAGGAGTTCAAGACCAGCCTGACTAACATGGAGAAACCCCCTTTCTACTAAAAACACAAAATTAGCAGGGCGTGGTGGCACACACCTGTAATCCCAGGTACTTGGGAGGCTGAGGTCGGAGAAATGCTTGAACCTGGGAGGCAGAGGTTGCGGTGAGTTGAGATCACACCATTGCATTCCAGTCTGGGCAACAAGAGCAAAATTCTGTCTCAAAAAAAAAAAAAAAAGAAAGAAAGAAAGAAACTCCAAGCAACTCATCTACTAGTTTTGGGTTTCTTATTTGCCTGCAAAATGAGATTATCTCAAATATCCTCTTCCAGCTTTAAAATTCTGACTCTCACAGAAAATAGAATGGTGATAGCAAGGGCCTGGGAAAGGTAATAGGGAACATTTGTTTAATAGGTACAGGATTTCAGTTTTGCAAGATGAAAAGAATTCCAGAGATGGCTGGTGATGATCATATCGATATCCTTGTGAATATCGTGACATAAATATATTATCTTTATCATTTTTAAGTACAGTGGTATTAAGTATATTTTAAGTTCAGTGAAGCAAGGATTCTGAATCCTTGATTCAGAATATATTTAATACTACTTAATACTATTAAGTAAAATATATTACATAATATATTATAATATATAAATATATAATATACTTTTACTATTAAGTAAAATATACTTAATACTGCTGTACTTAAAAATGGTAAAGATGATATATTTATGTCACGTCTTTTACCACAACTTAAATCTGACGCTTAAAAAAAAAAAAAAAATCTGACGCTAAACCAAATGATTTGAGAGTGATTTTCACGTCATCCTTCCTTTACTAGTTATATTTTACTACAAATACTTCTTAACTATTATCTCAGTAGCAATAGTTTCTTTTACCTTTTACTAAAGAGTAAAAAATTATTTTACTAAGCTTTAATGAAGCAAACAATGATTATTTTAATATAAATTTTTGTCTATTACAGAAAAGATAACATGTAGGCTCTCTCCCATTCAAAAGACCCAAAATTCCTGATAATGTTTAAATATGTAAAATATTGTTGAGCCCCATATTAAGCATTCATCACATGCTGAGAATTCTAAGCAACTCAGTGGCCATAAGTAAACTGGTACTGCACTCTGTGTGTGCCTAGCACACAGCTAGGTGTACTGGGATGTGGAAGTCATGTAAAAAAGAATATCTGTCCTCAAGTAGCTTACATTGTTGTTAAGAGAAATAAAATTAACACACAAAATAATTACTGAGTCATACTCCAGAGTGGATAATTGACTTCAAAGTTTAAAGAATATGCTGGGAATTTACAAAAGGCTGAAACCAAAGAGGAATGGATTATTTAGAAGTGCTTACGAAGTTTGTAATTAGAAAGTGGACTTGTCTTTAAAAACTATATGAAGTTTGGCCAGACGGGAAGGGATCAGTAAGATCATCTAAGCATGAGAATCAACATGAAGATAAACATGCAGAAAGGGGAATTGTGTCAATGGTCCAGAGACATGTGCTAGCACCTCATGGGAATACACTTTGGCTAGGTGAAATAAGGTAGAAAAGCATTACAAAATAAAATAGTTTAGGTGATAGGTGGAAGGAAATATAATGAATTGCCGTGTTTCTCTAAGTATCAGAAGCTTATAACATGTGTCAGGAAAGATTATTTTAGGACATGTGGACACAGTATTAAGGGACATTGAATCATTTTATGAGAAAGTTATTCCCCTTTCAGTTCTTTTAATTGAACTAGTAAGACTTTGCCACATCTACATCACTTGCTAATTTCCCTTTGTAGTAAAAGAGAAAACAAACCTCAGGAATATCTTTGGCTGGCAAAACTTACCACATAATAAATTATAACATAGTGTTTCCATTGTATTGAATTTAAATTAATTATCTTCTAATTCCATTAAGTGATAATGGTTTTCTCTTCATGACTGTGGTATAATATTCACTTTAAAAATACATTTTTTTAGAGCAGAAAACAATGACCAATTCATGAAGTGATACAAACAGTAAGTATGATGATCTCAGAAAAATATCAAAGGCTGCCTGTGAGAGTAGAAAGAGCCTGATTCTGATCCCCACTTTGGTAGCTTATTAACATTGACCTTGAGTAAAACACTCTGACTGAGCCTCAGTTTCCTTGTCTGTCAAATGAGGGGTTGAGTGAGATGATCTCCAGGGTCTCCTTCTACTCACAGTTATATGATTAAAGGGCATTTGAGCAGACAGTGACAAGATGAAAGTGGCATTTAAAGAAGATTAGTCTGGCAGTGACAGGAAGGTGAGATTGGAGAGGAGAAAGTTGGGGTCACGGAGGACAGATAGGTGGCTGTTTCTCTAATCCAGGAATGAGCTGATAAGGGCCTTGGCTAGGATGATGGTCCTGAGAATTTGAGAGATGAAGAGACATGGAAGACACTCCAAAGGAAGAATTGACAGCATTTCATAACTAAATAGTGGAAAGACATAACCATGGTTGGGGATAAGGCATGTGGTGAAGTAAAAAGGGAAACTGTTTAACAAAATCCTGTGTTGGAAAGAAGAGCTTGTCTGCTTTTAAAAATCTTGAGCTTGAGCTGATTGCAAGATATGGATATTGAAATGCTCTTGGGACAGGTGAAATATAGGACTGCCACCTAGATGAAAAGAATGATGTGGAAATATAGATTTAAGGGTCTTATGCATTGAAATGATGAATAAGTTGCTTGAGCTAGCTCAAAACAAGAATAGCAGAAAATCCAAAAATTGAATTTTGGAATATGATATCTATTGTTAAAAGGCCAAGAGAAAACAGCCGGGGTGCAGTGGCTCACACCTGTAATCCCAACATTTTGGGAGGCCAAGGCGGGCAGATCACGAGGTCAAGAGATCGAAACCATCCTGGGCAACACGGTGAAACCCCATCTCTAATAAAAATACAAATTTTAGCTGGGCGTAGTGGTGCACGCCTGTAGTCCCAGCTACTGGGGAGGCTGAGGCAGGAGAATCAAGAGATTGTAGTGAGCCAAGATCAAACCACTGCACTCCAGCATGGCGACAGAGTGAGACTCTATCTCAAAAAAATAAAAAAAAAAAAAAAAGCCTAGGAGAAGCAAGAAAGACCAAGTGAAGAAACAAAAATGGAATATTCAGAGTATGAAAAATACCAGAAAGCAGAATGCTCAGATTGAGAGAAGCCAGAATGGTGTGGGGTTCTGCAAACCAAGAAATAAACCAGTTCTCAGAAGATGAGTTGCACTTAAATACAGAAAGTCATGCAAGGAATAGGGGTTCTGGAGCCACAGCAAAAATGCTTGAGTGAAGTCATTAACACCCTTTGTTTGAGCAGAAAGCATCAGAGTGGTAGCAGTTGATTAGGATTAAGAAGAGATTAAGAAGCCAGTTAGAAGGGAAAATTCGACTTACAAAAATCATGTCATTTTGCACTCCATAAATACATACAACTGTAATTTGTCAATATAAAAATTTTAAACTTATTTAAAAATTTTTAAGTCAAGGTGAAAATGCAGATAATTGGTAGGAAGAAGGAAAAGAAAAATAAGATACTGGCAAGAGAAAGGCTGCAGATTCAAAAAGTTTATTTTTAAAATATATGGAAGGTGGGCATGGTGGCTCACAGCTTCAGGTGGCTTAAGTGGGAAGATCACAAGTTGAGGAGTTTGAGAGTATAAAAGTCGATGACCATGGCTGTGAATAGCCACTGCACTCCATGCTGAACAACATAGCAAAACTACATATATATTTATAATTTTGATAACAGAGGAGGATGTAAGGTTCTTGGGAAGATTGATGGAAGGTTCTAAAAGTAAAATGAGGTATATTGTGGACTGCGGACTCCACATTGTGAGGTCTAAATTATGAACATGGCCCAATCCTTGAATCATCCAAGGGGCCCCATAATTAACTTCAAAGAAAGAGGCCTCATGTTTATTTCCTTTTCCCCAGCACATATTCAACCTGGTTTAGGTGCAAAAAACACTAAAAAAGAAATTAGCGTCAAAGGTCTGAATTTTGGGGGGCAGACTTTTATTGTAGATTCAGTTCTTCAAGACCTTCCAATCTCAATTGGCCTCTGGAGTTGAGATGGACATGCCCTTTTCCTACAGAAAATCTGGAACATCATAACTTCCTTGTCCTAGCAACTTAAGTGTGAAGCTGGGGCATTCACATTATCAAGCCATAATACACTTATCACCCTGGGCAGAATGAGCAAATGCTGTTTGAGTATTTCACACATGCTCCGTGGTTACAGCAACTGCCTTTTATTGTGTGTGTGGTCATTTCCAGAAGACTACAAAACATTGTGAGCTGGGATCTCAACTTACATCAGAAAACAAATCAGGCTGCAGTGGGACAGGAGTTGTCACCAGCTATAGAAGGATCCAAAAATACAGGGGCCAGATTGTCAACCTATGCGACTCTAGGGGAATTCCCTGCACCAAAGCTGTATAATTCATTTACCTGAACAAGAAATCCCAGTAGACACTGTGCCCAGATGATCTGATGCCTATAGGAAGGTTTCTAGATCTGGAATGTATTATCTCTGAAAACAATTAAAGAATGAGGAACGAATTGAGTTTCCTAAATGCTAATTAAATTCGCAATTCTGAACATATTGTCTAAACTCAGTGTCAGGCAATATATCATATTAAGAACACCGACTCTTAGCATCATGAAATTCTGACTCCTCTACTTATTCGTGGCAGGTTATTTAACTCTCATGCCCTAGTTCTTTCATCTGGAAGGTGGGAAACCTCATTGGTTTGCTGGGAAGAGTCAGTGAGTTGATGTATTTAAAGGCTTACAACAGTGTTGACATATGGCAAGCTCTATGTACCCTGGTTAGCTACTCATAATCTGATGAAGAGGTAGATATATACCCACAGTAAATTTGGAATTGGGTAATAAACAAAAATGAGTTTTTTTTCTGGTGATTGGTCTTAACATTACTTCAGAATCCACTTTACTGACTTTGCCTTCTTTTGCTCATGTGGCATTTGCTATCACTTATTCAATGCCTCCTTCAGTCCTCTCTGTCAAGTATGGGAATAATTTAAGCTACATAGAACTTTTTAAAGCTTTTATGCATTTTTGTGCATGTGTGAAATCAAAGATAAGAATAAAATAGTGTTTACAAATTTCTGATATATACTAGTCTTTGGAATATAAGAACAAGAAATCAGAACTCCCAGTAATTCTGGAGAATTCTCTAATGCCTGTTATTCTAAAATAGTCCAGCACTGATCATATTATTTACTCGTTATCACAGATATTTTCAAAAGGTTATTTAGTAAGTAAGAAATGTTAAGTTTGTAAGTAATATTGTTTGTAACTATCAAAGCACAAAAACTTTGATAGTCCGTGTACTTTGATACAAAGAACTGTAGTGTATAGAGAATATTTAAACATGGGCAAAAACTGTGATGATTATTAGGTAGGATGTGCAAAACATAACATTCAGATTTCCTGGCAAGGTTAACAGCACTACACAAAATCACATATTGAATGTAATATCTTAGTTTTCTTCCAAACTAGTTATTTCTTGGATTTTTTATTTCATAAGATTTGAATAAAGGATGCTATTCCTCTAAGTTTATTAATACTTAGCAGCAGACAGGGCCACCACCACAGACATGTAAAGCTAGAAGCAAGGATGAGGTTAGATCATGTTATTTCTTTTCATCGATATCATGTTCCAGTTTCTAGAAGTACCCACCTTAACCCTCTACTTTCTCTGGCAGTGTTTTCTATTCTAGTTTTTTACTCGAAGCCAGTGGATTCCTTCAACCCAGTTACATATGTTGATTGTTATGCTGTATTCTTGAAGGAAGAGTTATAACACTTTTACTCATTTTCCCAATTTCTCAATAGATTTTTCTAAAGATTCGACATTTAGAAAAACAAATTTCCCACTAAAATCCAGAAAGGAATTCCCACATGGAAATTCAAGAATGGACTTGACTGGATGGACAAAATAACAAACAGCTCATAGAGGAAGGGTACCCCCAGAGGGTGACTTACCAGAAAGCTAATGAAAGCTGAAGGTGCAGGTCCCTGACCTGCTCCAACCCTTTCTGAGGACCTGGGAAGGGACCCTACAATATGTGCACATGGCCAAAATGTTTTGTACCAAAAATATGTGCAACTACTATATATCTATACAAAACGTTAAAAAAGTATACTACTTCAAAAGTAAAAATTTGTTTTAGTATTCTTTTATTAAAGATGGCTCTCTAATTGTATAACTTTCAACTCCACAATATCTGAATCCATTCCTGGATGCCATAGGGAGGTAGCTATAACACCAATACCAAGATGATTAGCTTTGTTAGATGGTGCCTGGTGAAGGAGAATAATATAGCCCATGCTCCATAAACTCAGTTGCATACAAGAATTAGGAATTGTAAAGTGTGAGGCAGTAGGGAGAGGTGGGGCCTGTGGTGACTGTCACAGGACATGTCCTTCTGAGGGGACCTGCCACCTACTCCACTCAAGCCAATTGATACCACATGACACTGAGGCACCAGTTAAGTCAGATCATCCAATTATTCAAGAGAACTAGAAATCTTAATTTGTATATGAATCTCCCAATTTCTGAATCTTAGCAACTAATTAAGCGTGTTATAGATATTGTACTGGCCAAGCAAAACATGTTGGTGAAACATGGTATTCTACAAACTGGCTGCTGGCTCACAATCTTAAATACTTGTTCTTTTTGAGATCTCATAGCCCCAAGAGTAAGTCTATTTGCTCCAAACAGCTAGTCTGAGGCCCATTCCTCTTTGCTCCAGAGCCAATCCTGAGGCTTTGCCCTCCCATAGGGGCCCCTCTGAGATCCCAAACCATCTTCCATTTCCTGTCTACAACCCATCAAAACTTGATCCCATCAGTTGTCCCTGATTTCCCCCAGAATGATAGAGGAGATGCTACCTAACTAAAAAGGTGGGTTACAAATGAGAGTGCTTTCTAGAAGGATTCACATCTTAAAAGAGAACACTTGTATTCTGGACACTGTGGTTCTTGCCTATAATCCTAGCACTTTGGGAGGTCAAGGAGTATCACTTGAGGCCAGGATTTCAAGAGAGACTAGCCTGGCCAACGGTGAAACCTCGTATCTACTAAAAATACAAAAAGTAGCCAGGCATGGTTGTGTGTGCCTGTAGTTCCAGCTACTTGGGTGGCTGAGGCAGAAGAATCGCTTGAACCCAGGAGGTGGAGGTTGCAGTGAGCTGAGATCACACCACTGTCCTCTAACCTGGGCAACAGACTGAGACTTCATCTCATAAAATAATAATAATAATAATAACCATATTTTAAAAAGAGAGAAAGCTTGTGAACCCAAAGCCACTTTCAAGTTGCTTGAGGGAATAAAATAAAATGTACTGCACAGCTTTCCGGGAGTCATTTAGGAGAAGTCAAGAATATTCTTGGATCTCTTAAATTCCATCAGCATTGAATACATGCTAAGGAGCTGGGCTAGCTCTGCCTCATTCATTCATTACTCTATCCATTAAGAAAATGGTGTTTAGTTTACACCAGGTGCTAGGCACAGAGATAGGTCACAGGGGCAAAGGACAGGCAGGCCTGGTAAGAGCTTTGTTTTCAAGGTTTGTATAAACCTGTTAAAGAAGGCAGATGAGTAAATAGGCTGTTATATTGCACTGATTCAGAGTCCAAGACCAAGACTCTTCAGAGGGGGCAGTAGACCAATGCCCTGTCTTTTCTAGTTCCCTCTTCTTCCTTTCCCCCATCCTATAGGTCCTCCCTCACTCCAGGCCTTGCTCCCGCCATTCTTCACTCTCAGGTTTGACGATTTCCTGACCCTACAACTGGCCTCTCTGTATGATCTGGTTTCTACCAGTACAGTGGATTTAGTAATTGGCCTGCTTTTGACTCCAACTGCCTTCGGTTTTCTCACCTGCAAACTGTGACTCATGCTGCTCCTCCAATCAGTAATGTCATTGCCTTGTTCCTTTGCTATCACCCTTGTGCTGTTCTGCTTTCCTGTTAAGTTAGTTGATTCTATTTCTACTTTATTTTTTTTTTTTTTAGCAATCTGCAAGATCCAGAGTCATGTCTTTTTAATCTGTGTATTCCCAAGTGTGTCTGTGGGTTTGTAGTTTTGGTGCTCAATAAATGTTGATGTAAGTGTAATATCCCTCCTTTCAATCTGTTTGTAGAAATCCTACCTATCCTTTGAGGACTAAATAAAGTGCTGTCTTTGTCCGGCAGCCTTCTCTGATCACTTCAGCCTCAGGGAATGACCTCTTCTGGCTTGGAATATCTAGAGTTTTGGGTTTTAACTGTTGTCACTGCCCTCCTCACACAGGGATTTGTACTGTAAGCACTGTGTAAGTGTGTCTCAGCTCTACTAGACCAATTTTTCTGAGGCTAGGTGGAGTTTCTTCTGATCTTGCCATGTTTCATAGTAAATAGCATGTGGCAGTGCCCTGTTGAATTTCAATGTGTATGTACTGAATTAGTGTGACTGAACAAATGAATGAACTGAATAGATGAATAGGGCAGGTTTTGAGGAGCTAGTCAGACCATAACTTATTCTGCCCACCTACTCCCTTTATTTATGCTTAGATTTCAAATTTTCATACATAGTTTACATGAGTGTTTTTATGTCTCATAGGCACCTATAAAAATGATTGTCATTAACTTAATTTCCTAAGTAACGAAGAACCACAAATCCTTTTGTGTTAAATCCTTATTGAAGAAAGCCTTTATGGTAACAGGTAGAAGTTCATTATGATATTCTGGTAATTATACATTCTATACAATATTAACTCTTTAGGGCTATGAAGGTGCTTAAGACGCTTTACTTTTACTGAGTTTAAAACAGGTAGCTGTACTTTTTAAATTATGTCTGTAACATTTTTTTCCCTCTTCTCTTACATGTTGCTATTACTACTTCCAGGAGGCTTCTCCCTTCCTCTCTTATCAATTTAGCTTACTTAATCAACAATTGTTTACTGAACATCTATTATGTTTCTTTAAATCTATTATGAACCTGAAAAGCAGACATCTCAGTTTGTTCGAGTAGCACTGAGAAAATACATTTGAGTCTGGAATCATGTATTAGTAAAACAATCACACTTCGGTGCATGGATTTTGGAAATTCTATTTTGGATTCAGAGTGAGGAAGCAGACCTCTCACTCTCAGCTGTATTCCAGAAAACAGAGTCAGTTGAATAATTAACTAGGGGATGAGTACGATATGACTGGACTGATAGTCTTTAAAACCGATTTGCTGGCCAAGAAGATGAAAGAATTAACTCCATTCCTCCATGAAACAAAGTTGCAGCTTGGCATCCTGACTTTTCTCCTTTTGATTTTGCCATTGAAGCTTGTTAGCTCCTCATAATAAATCACTGGAAAGGTTGTTAGAATAATGGAGAAAAACAAGGGAGAGTGGTATTGAGGAAAGAACAAGAAACCATCAAAGACTACTAAAATGATACAGTCGAGAAATTAACAGAGTTGTTTTTTGTTGTTCTTTCTGGCAAGAAAAAAAAAGCGGCCAGTTATACAACATTTCTCATGAATATTTTCACAGCCACAGAATAGACAATGTAATACTTTCAACAGTAATGGATTAGAGATCTATCTAAAATATAACAATAGCTCACATATCAGTGTTTAGGGCAATAAACAGCTGTATCATTAATTTCTACCTCAGATTCATGAGTGATTACACTTTGTATCTCTAAAAGTCCATAGACTATTGGAAATGAAAATAATGTGTCATTGATTTGAGCAGGCTTTTAGAATATAGAAATAACGATCTGAGGGATTTTTTAATTATCTAAACTCCACTAAGAGCCCTTGAGAGCTTTACAAAAAAAGAACACGACCCAATGTATAAAGGTGCCTGAGAAAATCTGATGTGCTTTGGACGAATTTAGATACTATAGCGAAGAGGCTATCATAATGCACAGAATTGAGTCCCTTATGCCTCAGAGAAGGCTGGGGAGAGAAACTTTCAAGAAAGGCAGATGAACACCCAGTACAGAAATTTTTATACTGGAGTAAATAGTATCCCATCTTGGTGGTTACAATTTTATTATCTGCATATGCCTGAGGACTGTTGCAAGTCATAAACACATGCCAAATGACACCAAAGACAAGTGTGGGCATTGGCTGCCTTTTCACCTTGTATCCATTTGTGTTTTAAATAGCTGATGCGATGGGCTTTTTTTTTCCTCACACCTATAAGCCAAAGTCATTGTCCTGTCAGTGTATAATGCTTTTATATTTTGGAGTGCTAGCCACGGGATTTTTCTACTGCTTAATGGATCGGCAGCTGCATCCATAGTCGGACTTAATGTGTACAGGAGAGGAGAAAGAAAGGAAATTGGGTTCAAGACAAAAGAAAGCAAAGCGGACATTTTCCATTTGGAATGCTGGGCCTGAGCCCCTCTCTGTAAAGAGCTTCTTAGGCTGTGCTGGGCAAACTATTTGGTTTCTCCTCCGATGTTTTCAGAGCCCCAAGGCTCATCAAAATGGCAAATGTTTTTCAATGAGCCTGTCGCCCCTCAAATTTCTGAGAGCTGAGAGTTTCCTGCAGGAAACTGATATGATGCACACCTACCCTTAGACTCCACTTGCAGTGTTTTCTAAGCCCACTTTTGTCTCGTTTCTAATCCATCAGGTATTAATGTTAATCTGATATTTCTGAAGTACTGAATGGTGTATGTCTATGAAAGGGGCTGTGGAAAAGCAGGCTGATGGATTGGCTGTGGATTTGACAAGAATTCAAATCTGAAAAACAAGCCTACTTACCTGAAGGTGCCAAATAACCATCATATGTTTCCCTAAAATAAGAGCAATATATAAAAATCTTACAAGATGGGGACAGTAATTTCCATGTTCACTACACCATTTTAGCACTCCCATAAACCTGTAGTAGCTTTAAGAGAAATATGGCTGGATGAGGCATATTTTATTCTTCAGCATGCAAGCCTAATGAATAGAAACTTTAACATGGTCTTAAACAGTCCCTGCATCCAAAATTGGTTAAGTATTTTTAAAACACGTACGATTTATGCTCTACTTTTAATATTTTGGGGGAATAATCTAGTATTTGGTTATGTCTTATAGGATCAGGAGATAAACTGAAAATCTTAGAATTTTCAGTTTATCTCCTTACACGTGAGTCCTGATCCTATAAAACAGTTTCTGCCCAAATTATGGCCCAACCTTATGGATTTAAAAGAAAGTCACTCAAATCAGCAATAGCTCCATATTCTGCCAAACAAAATAGTTTTACCAAAGCAGCCTCTTATTCTCCCTCCCCCATCCATGAACTTCCAATGACGGTCCCCCAAACGAGTCTTTGGTAAATATATCCTATGAGTACTCCATGGAGGCCATGTTAAAGGTGAGAATTTTAAGTTCTCATTCATCTCAGAAATGAAACTGGTGAACCGAGCTCAAAAATGTCCTATATTAAGCTAAATTCTATGTAAGCAAGGATTAAGTTTATGCTTGTGTATTAAAGAAAAGTATGTTTTATCCTACTGAATTTTTTAAATAAGCTGTTTCTAATAAGAAACTAATATACCACATACTACAAAAAAAAAAAAAAATAGAACATTCAAACAAAGAAAAGGATGAAATGGAAAGATAATCACATTTAACCTTTGGTGTACATCTTTTGAGATATATAATTACAAAATATAGTTGTCCTTCAGTATCCTCTGGGGCTGGTTCCGGGACCCCCATAGATACCAAAATCCACAGATTTTGTGGGTTCTCTATTCTTCCATTTTTCAAATGTTTTTGATCTGTAGTTAATTGTATCTGCAGACACAGAACCTGCAAATATGGAAGGCTGACTGTATATAATCATATATAGCTGATTTTTATATATCAGGCTTGAGTATAATGAAATATACTTAAATATAATTAAAATATATATTTTTAGGTAATGGTAATGGTTGCACAACAATTGAATGTACTCAATGCCACTGAACTGTATACTTAAAACTGGTTAAAATAATAAGTTTCATGTGTGTTTTATCACAATATTTAAAATACACATTTTAAAATAAAATGAGATGCTAAAGAACATGCTCCTTTGTTACTTCTTATTTTAATCTGATTATTACAAGTACTGTATCTCTCCATGTCAGTCAATACAATTCAAGAGCATCATTTTTAATGGCTATAAAATATTCTACTTTGTGGGTATGTACTTTAGATTATTTAAATCAGGGATTCTCGCTCTGGCTGCATATTATAGTCACTTGGACAGTTTATAAAAGATAGATGTTCAGGTCTTACCTCACAAAAGTCTTATTCAATTGGTCTAGGGAGAAACTTGGGCATCAGCATTAGAATAACTTCCCAAGTTATTCTAATAGTTAATCAATGATGGCAAACACGGACTTTTTATCTTTTCTTATTAAGAAAAGATATCTACCTAAGAAAAGATAATTAAAATACTCTTTTCTTAGACAAGTAAGCCATTTCCTATTTTGTACAATTATATATAACTCTAAAAAGATTACGATTAGAAGGATTTTGGAGCACACACTCATAGTGACTTATCTTTTGCTGAGTATGATGACCATATACTTTATCTTACAAACTAGGACACTTCTGAAAGTGAAAGGAGATATGATTATTCATTATTCCAAGACAAAAGCTGTGCAAACCAGGCTTACCTGTGGCAAACTGGGTCATAGATGGTTACACTATTCAAAACATATAAACTTTTAATACATTTGGTAGTTTTTACCTGAAGGCCATCCAAAATCAGCATACCAAATACATCTATAGCTTTTGAAAAAACCTGTACTCTGAGATCCATAAAACTGCAAAGTATATTTTTAAAAAATATTTATTGAACTACTATATGCCAGTTTGTGCTAGATATGAGGAATCATTGTGAAGAGCAAGCAACACATAGTTTCCATTTCATACATTTACTAGGAATTACAGACATTATAAAAGTGCATGATACCATAGATATTATCATTTTATTTAACCTTGATAAATTTATTAGGCAAAAATTGTACTTTACTGTTTTCATTTGTATTCATTTGATCACTCATAAAATTGAACATACTGTTTATTATCTGTATTTCTTCCTTCATGCATTATCCAGTCGTTTTTGTCCATTTTGCTATTATATGTTTACAGCTTTTTTTCCAGTTTATTACTTGATTTTAAAATTTGTTTATGATAGGTTGTAATAGAAGATTAAAACTATTTTTGACTTGGTTACTATAATTAATCTTTAATTCATAATTAATAATTTGGTATAAAAAGAGGTAAGGATCTTATATTAATGATTTTGAGTAAACGATTATCCATTAGCATTTATTGGAAAAAAAATTATTTGTTTTCCCTAATTTGAAATGCCCTCTTTAGCATGTAATAGAATTTCATATATATGCAGATCTGTTTCAGGGATTTCTATTGCATTTCTTTATTCTTTCTGTCTGTTCTTATAATATTAGCTCACCAATTTAATTATTTCATGTTTCATGTTATACTTTGGTTTGATATCATCTGTGCAAGTCTTCCTACCAGATTCTTCTTTTTAAATAAATTATTGGTTACTTTTGCCTTTTCAATTTTTTTTTTTTAAGTAAATTTTAGGGGCATGTTGTTGAGTTCCCACAAAAATCCTATTGAAATTTAATTGTTATTGTATAAAATATATAAATTAGTTTCAGGATAAGTAACAACTTTATAAGATTGATGTTCATCCAGGAACTGGATATGTCTCTCCACTCATTCAAATATTCTTCTATATGCTTTATTTTTTAGATTTTGCAGGTCTTTTTCCACAGGTCTTGCATCTTTCTTGTTAGGTTTATTTCTAAGTATTTCTTTGTTTGCTTTACTTTGCTTTGCATTTATGGGTATGTATATGTATATGAGCATGTAAAGGAAATTTTTAAGCCCATTTATTTTGTATAAATGGGTATTTCATACTACTGATTTTTTCCAGCTCTATGTGATAGCATACTGTCATGCTATATAAGACAACAACATACAACAACTTGCACAAATATATCCCTGTAATTTGAGTTACTTTGCTCTCTTTTAATTTAAAATATTATATAGTAATGGACTTGCTTACTTCAGGCTCAACCTATAATAATTTGCACCATCCATTCTTTAATTCACCAGATATCATTGAGATCCTTCTATGTCCTCACACTGAGCTAGGTATGGAGGTATGATGGTAATGAGTGGGATGAGAGTTATGAACAAGGTACACACAGGGGATCTAATTTAGCTACAGTCCCAGCTAGGCAAAGTTCCCTGAGAAAAATAATATGTAAGCTGAGGCTTGAAAGGTACAAAGGATTTAACTAGGCAAAAGGGGGAGGAAGAATATTCAGAACACAGACAACACCAGGGAAAGACTCTGAGCATGGTCAGAGTAGGCAGAAAACTGGTTTTGAGTGGGGCTTGTGTGTTGGCAGGGACCAATGCCACAGTGCATTTGAGACATGCAAAGGCTTTTGTATTTTATCTTGGGAGCAGTTAAAAGCAATGAAGGGTTGCGTGAATCTGTTTCACACTGATAAAGACATACCTGAGACTGGGTAATTTACAAAAGAAAGATTTAATGGACTTACAGTTGCACGTGGCTGGGGAAGCCTCACAGCCATGGTGAAAAGCAAGAAGGAGCAAGTCACTTTTTACATGGATGACAGCAGGCAAAGAGAGAGCGCTTGTGCAGGGAAACTCCATTTCATTCACTATTACAAGAACAGTGCAGGAAAGACCCACCCCCATAATTCAATCACCTCCCATTGGGTTCCTCCCATGACACATGGGAATTGCGAGAGTTACAATTCAAGATGAGATTTGGGTGGGACATAGCCAAACCATATCAAGGGTCTAAATAAGGAAGTGACATAAACATGTCTCCATTTTTGAACAATAATCTGGATATAATATGATGAATGAACTCTAGAAAAGAAAGATAAATTCACAAATCCGATGAATAATAACAAGGTTTTTGAAGTAGTCTACCTAAAACCACCAGGTCTACCTGAAATATGCATTATTAGACTAGGGAGGCTGTAAGTGAAAACCAACTTATGGATTAAGGAGGCATCTAGAAGACGAACAACAGGATTGGCACATTGATTTGTTGTGGAATGTAAGGGTAAGAGAGAAGTCAAGAATGACTTCCAGGGTTCTAGGCTTGAGCCTCAAATTGCTCAAAGTGCCATCCATGAACTAGGAAATACTAGAGAGCAGATTTGTGGATTATGGGGGGATTCTAAGTTCCCATTTTGGAAGTTTGGAGGTTAGGGTACCTGTGAGGACATGTAAGTAAACACATCAAGTAGACCATTGATATATGGAGATGGGGTCATGAGAGAGGTTTGAGTGGAAAATATAAACTTAGGAATCACCCACACAGATGGTGGTTGGGGTTGTACAGTTGGATAAAATTGTCTAAGAGTAAAAATAAGCATTAAGAGGCCTAGATCCTAAAAAAAATTCAGTCTGAAACAGGCTCAAGTTGGGTTAAACAAGAAAGAAATAGATGCAATAATGATTTTAAAATATTTAATGATATTTGAGAAAATGAAAAGGGAAGGAAGTGAAGGCTTGTATAACTCAATTTGGTGATCTGTACCCACTGTAAAAGTCTTAACCATTTTATTACATTTCTGATGTGTTCTACTGAAGAGAGCAATTTCTTTGCAATTTGTCAAAATACTGCTTTAATTTCCCTTGATGGGACACAGTTTCACTACCTAAAATGGTGATAGACCCCCTTGCTGAATTAGATGTGTAAGTTCTCCTGTAGACCTGAGTAACAACGCTCAGAGGCCCTTGAAACAAAGTGGCCCTTCTTCAATTGAAACAGGCTTCTATTCCTCAGACTCATCTCGTCCCAGGGGAAGATGGGAATGGATATGCTTCTACAGAGTCACCACCAGTGGTGATGAAACACAATTTAGAAACACACCTGTATCAGCCATCTGGTGCCAGGTAGGCATTTCATTTTAAAGCAACAAGGCACATCATTGGAGTTTAGGCACATCATTTAGAGTTTTAGTAATGTCATTAGCTGGAGATTCTTGTTTAGTGCAGTTTGTTAGATTGATACAAAATAATAATCATTTGGGATAGTTTGCAAAAGGATTAATGGGAAGTAAAATAAGGTTAAACTCAAACTAGAAGTGGGAAATAAAATCAAGCAATGTGTTTATGAATAAGTAAAAGACATTTCAGTTTGGACCCAGCAAGTTTCATAAACATGACATTAGGTAATTTACTTGATACATACATTTATCAAGAGAAGATGGTGTTTTAGTGTAGGAATCCCACTCATCACAGAGTGGGTTTGAATTCTGGCCTGACTGCTTGCTAGACACATGATCTTCAACAAATTGCTTTAAAAATCTGAATTTGATGGCCGGGCGCGGTGGCTCACGCCTATAATCCTAGCACTTTGGGAGGCCAAGGTGGGTGGATCACCTGAGGTCAGGAGTTCAAGACCAGCCTGGCCATCATGGTGAAACCCCATCTTTAAAAAAAAAAAAAAAAAAAAAAATCTGAATTTGGTCAAGTTTTAACTTCTTCAGCTTGTAAGGAGAGCTAGATCACATCACTGGCAGGGGGGTCTATGATGATCAGTTAAATCTTAAGTGCCTACTAAGTCTCCTCCATTTCCCTTCCCACATGAAGGTTTAGCTGACTCTGTAATTTTGGGTTTAGATCTAGCTGATGCTCTATGATCTCTCTTTCTCATATAGCACACCTTCACAATTTCTAAAATCGCAATCCTAGACACGATAGTTTCTATGAGTGAAAAAAAATGTGGCATTGCAGACATAATTTTAAACACCAGAACAAAGTTAGATATTTCAGCTTGAATAAAAGGTTAATGGTAATCTCTGTGAGTCCCCTGGCTGACAGGAGACACACAGGCAGTTCCAGTGGTTTGCTCTCTTACAAAGATGCCACTCCCCCACCTTCATTAGAATAGATAATTTTCGTTTCATTTCTGGTAGTGGTAATATTTGTCTGAGCATTCCACATTCTTGTTTATCTTAACTAATAAACCTTGGTGGGCTAGAGACTCAAGTTGCTATAACAGAGACCCAAAATGCAGGGACATAATCAATACAGAAGTCGATTTCTCTCTTATAAAGCTGTTTTAAAAATTAGTATTACAGAACTGGTATAGAAGTTCCACAGTTTTGGGCCCAGACTTTCTCTATGTCACTCTCACATCCTTGGAGTGCTGCCCTTATGTGCATAGTACCAGATGGTACTAGGCAGTCATAATGTGTATGTTGAACTTGACCTCATTTGCAACACACTGTAACTGCCAAATACCAGGGGACCTTCATCCCTAAGCTCATTCTTATGACTTCATCCAACATATGCATTTTTATCTTGTTTTCCAGTTTGAATTCTTTTATTTTTAATTTTTTCAATATTTTAAAAACATTTGTGGGCACATAGTAGGTGTATATATTTATGTGGTGCATGAGATGTTTAGATACAGGCATGCAATGTGAAATAAGCACATCATGGAGAATGGGGCATCCATCCCCTCTAGCAAACAATTTGAGTTCTTTCATGTCTTTGGGTATTTGCTTCAATAAACATGATGCCTTTCCAACCAGGTAAACTCCTACTTATCATTAAACCTTTTGTTCAAAATCATCTCCGCTATGAAGTTAACACTAACTCCCCCCTAGCAGGTTACTCATCCTCCTATGCTCCTGTAGCACTCTCTATACTGAAAAGCTGTTAGTGTTTAATGTACTATCTACTGATTATTCATTTACCCATAATGTCCACATGTGCGTGGGCCCTACATGTGTACATGTGACCCACACACATTCCTACCAAAGAGGGAGCTTCTGGGCCTCATTCTGATCACCTATTCACTCTTGCATGCCCCCTAGTGCTTTCCACAGTGGCACTTAGCAATGGTGATGGAATTTATCAAACAAACAAATGAAAATTATCCATAGGAAAAGAAAATCACTTTATATCTCTGGTCCCCAATTTTCCCTTCTTACTTTTTCTCTAAAACCTGGAGAGTAACTTAAGTGTTCTCTGAAATCTTACGATTTCGTGCAATATTGGGCCAAGATTGTGATTTCAATGGAAGAGAGACTGGCAGTCCCAGGTATAAAATTTGCTCAAGAAGAGGAGTAAAGGCCATGACTTTCAAAGACAGCAGCTTTGTTACAGGTTCACCTTTTTTACAGATCAAACCAGATCCTCAATTCCATTTTGTAAATGCTGTCTCCAAACACTGGCACTTATGTTTCATTACAGAGAAGCAAAGAAAACTAAATTATTAGTTTACAAGCTAATTTGAAGACAAGAATATTATCACAAACACATACATAAAATAAGAAAATGAAAGAAAAAATTCTCACCAAATAACATGTGATGCAACTTTTAAATTTCTTCAACATGCGATTTCCCAAAAGCGGTATCCTGGAATACTTTTGTTGTAAGGAACTTATTTGTGCACACAAGTTGTAAGAATAAAAAAAAAAAAAAATCTGCATGACATATTTTTCTAGACACTCAAGATTAACTGAACAAGGGCTTGCCCATCAACAATAGCTTTTAAATAGGAAAAAGTGCTTAAAAATAACCCAGGCAACTTTCTTGACTATATTCACTATCTTTAGAATGTAAGTAACATTTACCAAAGTTTTCTCAATGAAGAAGCTGTGTCATTACCTAAGCACAATTTAGAACAATCTGTCATCTGGCGAGGAAAAATGGCTACTAGGTAAGAACAGGAGGGTGGAGGTAAGCCTTAGGGGAACTGTGCGGGCCTTTATTTTCCATTTCTCCTCTTGTTGTTGGTGAATATCAATGAAGTGTGACCAGCCTCAACAGCAGGAGTACCAACTAGGGATCACCCTGACTGAAACTTGCTTCCTTTGAGCTCAGGGAGATCAAGGAATTCATTTGTAGTTTACTCATTTGAGATTTACCCCCTACACACCACCTTCACAAGCTGTTAAAAAAAAAAAAAGAGAGAGAGAGAGACAGAGAGAGAGAGAGAAGTAGCAGCAGAGCAGCGACCACTCACAGCAGGGAACTCCGAGGTTTTACCTGTCTTTAATTTATGCAGCATTTTCCAATTGTGCCATCCCGGCAGGTGTGACCGCTCTTTTGCGGAGCGTCAGTACTATTTTACCTGCTTCAGTCTGTCAAAAACCCATTTATATGTGCCTGGCTAATGTGCTAGAAATAAAAGCCCCAACCTGTCAAGTAAACTCTCTGCACCTGTACGAAGCAGTTAAATTGTTCCATCTGCCATTAGCCCGGGAGATCAAAGGCCCTCCCCAGGAGGGGTGCCCGAGGACCAAAGCATAGGATGGAGCTCCCTGTCTTGGAGTTTAAGACGACGGGGACAACGAGGAGAGAGTGGAAACAGGGGTTAACAACCCAGAGAAAAGAATCCCGGAGCCCCGGCCTGGCTCGGCTACCTGAAGGCGCTTTTGTCTGATTTAGGCGCGCCAGGAGCACATTCTTTCACATTAGGAACCGCAGGGGAAGACATTCATTCACTCCTTTTTTTTGGTGACGTAGCTGGGGCATTCATGTGTTTTTAACCTTGAATAATTTTTGTCTCTAAGCTCCAAACAAGTTTTATCCTGTCCACAGGTCAGTTTTGTTACAGAGGCCAATTAGCAGTGCTACCTTAGCCTGCGGCAAAAAGCCAAGTAATGGCCGGGCAAGCCCTACGGAGGGGTGATGAATAACTCTGAGAGCTGTAATTTGAAAGGGGGGCCTTTGAAGCATTTACCTTACATGGGACGCCATTGTCCCTGCAGGGTGTTTGATCTTAAAATAATTTACTTAATGATCTCACCATGGGAGCAATTGGGAGAGCGAGATTAGGCTGTAAGGCCTAATGGACATGGGAAAAGTTAAAATTGCTCAGAGAAAGGTATGTACAGCGCAGAGATTCATCGGTGCTGTGTGTTCATTACTAAGAGGGGGTGAAAAGCCCAGCTGACTGCCACAGCTCTGCAAAGCTCATCAGAAAAGCAGCAGATGCGGGCCTCTCCTGGGCTGAGCGTATTCTCTCTTTCCTGTATATCTGCATTTGTGGGAATTAGTAATTTTAGTCTGTTTTTTCAATCAAATTTCTCTCTCTCTCTCTCTCTCTCTCTGAACTGTGGAGCAACTGTCCTGGGTACACACAGGAGCAGAGGAGCATCCCGCATCCCGGGGGACCGTTTCTGAGCAGGAATTAGAGGTGCATGAAAATGTGAACGTAAGCCATGTTTTGTCCCTTTGAGTTGGCAAACATGGCATCAAGTAGACACAGCAATTACTTGACATTGTTATCCTGGGCCTACGGTTTGTCCTTTAGAAAACAAAAATTTAAATGTAAGCCCCAGTGTAACATGTTTATAACTCATATCTACTTGTGATTTCTTACCTATACCTCAATTACACTTATAATTGCAACAACTAGCTCAGCATTGCATCTAGAGCATAGCATTTCAAGCTTAAATATCTTTGTAATTTTGCTCTTTCAGCTGTTCAGTATTTTCTTACTGCCATGGCCCCTTATTGCAAAAAGTATTTCTCCAAATTTATAGAATTGGAATAGACACCATAAGAGAATATCCAACAGGAAAAAAAGCCAACCTAAGAGTCTGTATTGCTGTTTATGTATTTGATGCTACAACTAAGAAAGTGTGAAGTCATAGAACATGAATAATTAATAAGTGAGAAAATTTCTTCTCTAATGCAAATTCCACCTAAGTGAATCTCAGCCGCCTATCCATGTAGCCCAATCTCTTGATATGTGTTCATCCCTGGAGGAAAAAATGCAACCCAGGAAATGTATCTAGATACATCATCAGGTAAGTTTGAATACCTGTTACTTGTATAAAATAGAAATACTTTGAGCGCAGAGTACAGATGTCTGATTTCCCAAGATCCATACCTTTCGCTTGTGTCTGGTAGGACAGTGCAATGAAATATTTTTCGTTCACTGCAAATCAAGTAGTTGTGAGCATAAGTGCCAATATGCATGTGTGAACTGGAGGTAACACAAGTGTTCCCCATAAGTTTGAGACTTTTTTGAAATTTAGCCTATGGAGTCCATTGCTGGTTTATCTATTGAGATACACCTGAGAATCTTTACCAAATACAGTAGACCTCTCTTAAACTTGTCTTTTTATCTCTTACCTATACTGGGAAATTAACAACTTATTAATGTGCTTTAATAATTTCTGCTCTGACACACGGAATTAACTGAGGCTGTATATGCTATGTTCATATATTCTACTTGTTAAAGCACTTGCTATGTGTCCTAACCTTTTTCAGCTGGCTAACAGGAGATGCCCTTTGTAAAATGAGATAGCAAGCACACATGTGGGGATAAAGGTGACATCATGTATGTGGAACAGATGGGACTGACACAGAACAGGTACTCACTAAAAGTTCTCTCCCATCATGTGCTCTGAAAACTACTTTAAATCTCTATAGCCCTCCATAATTAGCATTTTTTTCTCCATTTCCACTGGTGATCCAGTTGTTGTTGCTAGGAAGCTGCTTTCAGTGGGTAAAATTGAATGAGAAGACTGTTAAAAGCATCTAAACTTTCTGGAAGAAATTAGGTAAGTCCAGGCCTTCCCAAAGCTGTGAGCACTAATCTAAGGGTCCCAGCTTCCTGGTTACTGGGTAGCTGCTGAGAATTCCTTTCCTCCATCTTTGCATTTTTTCTCTTTTCGTTTTTCCTGATGCTACTATTTTTAAAAATAATAATCTTCATGTCATTTCAGTTGTTTATTGTCATAAGTGATATGATCTGATATCACATCAAGGTATGATAATTTAGAAGCCAAGAAGGCTTCCATCCTCATCAAAAGACAAATTAATGCTGATAAGAAAACAATAAAAGACGATAACTATAAAGAAAAGAAATTAGGAGTTTTAATGTGAAAGTCAGCATTTTGCTTAATAGCAGGAATTATGCCTTAGAGAAGCCTCTTTTTCTCTGCTTTGCTCAGTTCTACCTCTTTCTGATATTTCTCCCTGTCTCTCCCTGTCTTTCCAGCTTACTCTCTCTCTCCTTTTTTCTGTGTTATCTATTTTCCCTCTTCACCTTCCTGTCACCCCGTCCATATTTCCATTTTTCTTCCACCCTACCCTGTCTCCATCTCAGTCTCTGTCTCTCTCACTGTGTTTGTTTCTCCATGTCTGCTGGCTCTTTGTCTATCTCTATCTGAAAACCCAGGATGTAAATTGCAAGATCAAAGCTGAGTATGTGAATAATTGCCTTTTTTTTGGATAATCAATCTGTAATAATTTGCTTTTCCAAGTAAAAGCTGTGAATTGGCACGCTCACTCATAGAATCTCCCAATCTGTTAGGGACCTTGGATGTCAAGGAGCACTTGACCATCACAACCATGAAATGCTGAACCATCTCCTGATCTCACACATATGAGGCCACTGCTCTGCAGAGTTTTAGCATTCATGCTGAAGGATGACTCAGAAGGAGAGGGGTGAAAAAGAACAAGGTGGAGGTCAAGCCACTCACCCTGCTCCACTCACCCTCCTCCTCCTACCCAGCTCTCCTCCCACCATTCACTGATTGCTCTACTGTGTGGCAGAGGTACTCCTGCTGGCCTAGAACCATCATCGCATCCAGAAGACACATAAATTCCACCCAGGTAGTTCTAAAATCACCCAGCTGATCATTCAATTTATATACAGTATGAAGTGTTCATTTCATAGCTGCTATTTCAGTCCTACTGACCTACAGGTCCTTGACATGTGCTTTGCCGGGCCCTCCAGAGATGTAAAAGTAACTTTTTAGCACTTGCAGAAAAAGCAATTGAAGTTCATTTCTCGCAGATTACCAGGTCCCATCAGAAATGAAGGTGTCGTAAAGCAGGCATTGGACAATTTTCAAATGTCCATGGCTGTCAGTGGAAAGAGCCTGCCATAGTGACCAACGGATCAGACCAGGCGCATTGGATTTTTTTTACTGTTTCTCCATATACCATGCTCCCTTGCATGAGGGTCTGAAAGAGCACATGGATGCCACCAGAAGATTACGACATCTGGCTGTATCTCTCCTACGTTTTCATTTTTTCATTTCTAATCTTAGATTTCTCCCTTTATTTTTGCACAATCCAGGCAAAGCTGTGCTGGCATTAGAGAGGAATTGCTGGTGGCTTAGCAACAGCTGCACACACAGTTTCCAGAGGGAATGGAGGTGGGCAGCATCTGTGCTGTGTGTGCTAAGAGCAGACTTTGAAATCTAGGAGAGGAGGCCTGCTAGGTAAAATGGGACAATTGCATTTCTTAGGGCCCTACTTTAAGATCACTTCAGACCATGGTTCCCTTCTGAGCTGTGCCCATTTCTCTTTTCCCATTCCTCAAAGGATAACCCCCAGGTCCTGTTTTCTAATTCCCCACCTCAGCTCTCCACTTTATCCATAATACTTAATTTCCCTCCCACACCTACTCTGAGTTCATATGAGATGAGTTTCTGAACTTGAAAGATGCCCAAGTTCAATTCTAAGATAGGTAGCATGATGATTGTTGACGTACTATGACCAATCTTTTTAGAAATGCTTTACCCAAGATGGTAGGAACTGCTGGAGCAGCCATTTTGCCCAGAAGTCTAGGACAAGGAGCTCCACAGACTCAAAGACTGCTATAGATTTAAGGACACAAAAACGAGCTTTCTCATGATGTGTTTTTATTTCCAGTGCTTTTTAAATGTTAGAAATAAAAAGCCCAATTCTTAAAGATCACTGGAAAACATGGGTTTTTAAAATATTTTTATTTTATTATTTTTTGAGACAACACCTTGCTCTGTCACCCACGTTGGAGTGCTGTGGCACGATTATAGCTCACTACAGCCTCAAATTCCTGGGCTCAAGTGATCCTCCCACTTCAGCCTCCCAAATAGCTGAGACTACAGGCACATGCCACTAAACTGGCTAATTTTTTTTATTTTTTGTAGAGTCAGAGTCATGCTATGTTGCCTAAGATGGTCTAAAATGCCTGCCTCACTTTCCCAAAATCCTGGGATTTCAGGTATAAACGACAGAGCCCAGCCTTTTTTTTTTTTTTTTTCTTCTTAAACAAAATGACTGCCAAGGATGTCAAAATTTCCATATTCCAAAATTCTTACCCTGACCCTTCCAATCACATTACCTTTGAGTACTCTTACATTTTTCCTTCAGCTGTTATTTCTCTCACACATCTCAAGGACAAACATCCGTAGCAATTTAACCTTAAAATGGTGGTAGGGGGGAGTGGGCTCTTATTTGCCCAAAATAGATTTTTTTTTTTTTGAGACAGAGTCCTCCTCTGTCACCCAGGCTGGAGTGCAGTGGCGTGATCTCAACTCACTGCAACCTCCCCCCTCCTGGGTTCAAGTAATTCTCTGCCTTAGCCTCCCAAGTAGCTACGATTACAGGCGCCCACCACCATGCCTGGCTAATTTTTCTTTTTTTTTTTTTGTACTTTTAGTAGAAACAGGGTTTCACCATGTAGATGTTTTTTAATAGATATTTTTCGTGGGTCTAGTGTAAAAAATGGGCTACTTATAAGACTTTCAGAAAAGTACATACCAGTGAGATTCCTGCTGTTAGCACAATAATTCCTAACAAATCAGATTTTGGTGTTACAGGAAGAAGGGAACTAATATTAATATTTGATTGCCTTCAGAGCAACAGGTGTGTGGAAGATCTGGGATTTGAAAGCCTGTTCCTTCTGATGGGCACCAGGTGGTGGTTGTAATGCTTTCACCCTCCCCAATATACAGCGTTCATTAGCAGTGGTAATGATAATAATTCCTTACTGTAGTGCACTGCTCAGAGCACCCATCTCTCTCATGACCCGCACTCAGTCCCCTGGCTGCTGATGGTTCTCAGCCAAAATCCTCTCTAGGAATTTTTGTCCCTTTCCTAAGGGATGACTTCCATCAACTTTAGCCCCCTCATTGGGAGCAACCCACCTCAAAATTTGGTTGACTTGGGATTATAAAAACTGCTCTACACTCAACTTGGAGATGGCTCCTTTTGTTTTGTTTTGTTTTTGTTTTTTCACAACTGGTAAGCAATTTATTAAAATCGCTGACTTAAGCATCTGCAATTCAACTCCTGGCTCAATACTGATGGATGTAATCTGCTTAATCTCAGAAGGACTGTGCAAGTCAATGAGTCGCTTGTGGATTCTCATCTGGAAAAGATCCCTTGTCTTAGAAACTTCACCACAAGGAGCTTTTCTTGTAGTGATTCTCAAAGTCTTGGAGCTGGCTCTTTTTATAATGACAAGGGAGTGTGGATTCTGTTTCTTTCTCTCTAATTTGTCCACCATGGAGCATGTGGGAGGGGTGATGGAGGGACAAGTATCTGGAGAGATGAGGGCAGGATAAAGAGGGGAATGGTATGGTGGAAGGCAGGATCCCAGTTCCAAGTTGAATTTTGGCTGAAGGTGACATTGGTTGCTTGGGAAGCTGATGGGCAAGGGGTAAGCCTGGCCCTATCCATGAAGGGCAGAGGCTTAGGGTTAGCTTCCTCAACATTATGCCACCTTCTGTCCCCAGACACATGCACCCTCCTTCACCTCCCAACAAGAGGCTCGAGCCCCTTGCCTCCATGTGGGGCTCCTGAAGGGAGGGGCACTCAGCTCCAGAGCTCCCCGTGGGGCGGGCTGAGATCTTGTTCCTTATGTTGCAGTTCAACTCCTCTCTCACAGAAATCCTGTCTTCTTTATGTCTCTAGAGGTATTGATCCCCAAAGATTTCCCAATAAACTTCCTGCATATAAACTTCTATCTCAAAGTCTCTCCCAGAACCTGCCTGGAAACACTTATATTTGTGAAGTATGTCAGTTTAAAAATGTCACTATGTGTTACTGCTTATAGTATATATAACTACTGAGGCTCAGGAAAGTGTAGTGGCTTTCTCAGGGTCACACATCAGGGAAGTGCTGGACCTTAGACAGAATCTAAGTTCTCTAACTCCTGGTCCAAAGCTCTTACAAGTGCAACAAATGGAGGTTATAATGGTGTCCCTACAGAACTCTTCCTAAAAATGTTTTCTGGAGACGATTCCTCTTTATGGCTTCACCTGCCACCATTTATTTCTATTTCCTTGGTTGTTTACCTTTTCCCCTGCTCAAAACTTACTTTCTCCAGTTGCAGCCCCTCCCCTTTTGCAATGCTTTCATTACAACCATTGCATTGAGGGAAGAAACAAAAAATACACAGGCTCCCGGAGACATTGGCACTGGAGACCTGCTTGCCCTCCATTTTGTTTCTCCGTAGAATAGCTGAAAAGGGTTGCCTCCCTGACTACCTATCTTAGACAACTAATTCTTATGCTCACACATCTGCTTTCTAAGTAGAATTTCATCGGAGCTGATGTTCCAATCTTCTTATTTGCAGAGGGAAAGTTTTTCCTCAATCAACTAACTCTGTAAGCATAGAGGCCACTGGAACATTCAACAGTTTCAACCAACTGTTGTAAACCTCTTGAACCTAATTCACAATACCCTCTAGTAACCTCTGTGACCCTCTCAGTTCCTGGGTTTAGGAAGCTAAAAATGTTCTTCCCTCTCCTCAGTGAAAATCCTATGGGATCTATTCATTGCCTTGATATTCTGGAGCTTCCAAAGCCCTGGGGGAATTCCACCTCACCCTGTATATCCTCTCTGACTGATTGGCAAGCGGCTCAGACCAATTAGCTTTCTTTTATAGCCCCAGGGCAGGTATTTGGGGGAACCCAGAGTTCCTAGGTACTGTGTTTTGGTTTTGATCCTTGATTTTGCTTTTTTCTGGTGCCTTTAAAAAACAAAACAATAGTTTAGAATATAGTTAAGTCTGTCCTGATTCATGCACTTTAGGATGATGTCACCCAATGTACCACCTCCTGCAAAATCTGTGTCCCCAGGAGGTGCACTGAGATTGAAAAAGTGTGGGAAGAGCAGGTCATTTTAGTGGCCTTATTGCCCCTGTATCCTTCACTTTTCATCACTAAATACTGGCACTCACACGCTAGTCCTTTGTTTACTCCTGGGCCCCTGTGTAATATTATGATCTTGTAAAAAGTTCTACACTGATCTACTGGACAGTATATATGAGTGTTTTAGTTAAATCTCATGTATCCTGAGCTTGACTTTTTCATTCAACATATTTATTTATCCAGGTAAAATATACATTAGGGACAAAAGTAACTGGCACAGACTGTTGTACAATACATGAAAACTACAGTATTGTGTACGCTAAAAAAAGAGGCAGAACAAACTTTGGGGAACTTGGGACAACTGCAATATTTGGTAGTAGAGGGACATACATCTACCAGACAAGAGTCTATTACCCCTCCTCCTGTCTATAGATAGAGAATTTAACAAGGTCAAGTTGACTGTATCTTATTTTTGAGACATGGTCTCTGTTACCTAGGCTGGAATGCAGTGGTACATCATGGCTTGCTGCAGCTTCAGCCTTCCCAGGCTCAGGTGATCCTCCCACCTCAGACTCCGGAGTCGCTGGAACTACAGGCACATGCCACCATGCCTGGCTGAATTTTGGCCCAGCGCGGTGGCAGGCGCCTGCAATCTCAGCTACTCAGGAAGCTGAGGCAGGAGAATTGCTTGAACCCAGGAGGTGGAAGTTGCAGTGAGACAAGATCTCTCTACCGCACTCCAGTCTGAGCGACAGAGCAAGACTCCGTGGGGAGGGGAGGAAGAAAAGGTGGGGGTGGGGGTTAGGGGAGAGGGCTTAGGCTTTTCATTTACTTCATAAATTGGTTATTTGTTTTCTTTTTTTCATTTGTTTTTCAAAAAACTCACATGGTATTTTTGGCTGGATGTAGTGGCTCACACCTGTAATCCTAGCACTTTGGGAGGCTGAGATGGGCAGACTGTCTGAGCTCTGGATTTCTAGATCAGCATGGGCAACACTGTGAAACCCCGTCTCTACTAAATTACAAAAAATTAGGAGGGTGTCGTGGCATGCGCCTGTAGTCCCAGCTACTTGGGAGACTGAGGCAAAAGAACTGCTTGAACCAGGGGGCAGAGGTTGCAGTGAGCCAAGGTCGTGCCACTGCACTCCAGCTGGGTGGCAGAGTGAGATTCATTAAAGAAAGAAAGAGAGAGAGTAGAGAGAAAGAGAAAGAGAGAGAAAGAAAGGTCTTTTATGTATCACACCAACTCCAAAGAATCTAGGTATCCTCCTCTCAGATTATATCCCACCCTGAGAGGCAGGGGTTAAAAGTGTAAATTAGGGAGCCAGGTTTTCTGGGTTCTGATCTCCCCTCTGCCAATCACTGGCTGTGTAACCTTGGGCAAGTTACTTAACCTCTCTGCTCCTCAGTCTCCTCATCTGCAAAATAGAGGTCCTGGTAATAGGCTTATTGTTAAAATTAAACAAGAAAGTTAATATTGAAGTCCTTACAACAAAGCTTGTAAGGCCTATTAAATGTACTTATATGTTGGGTATTATTTTCTTAATATTTTTATTATCTCTCCTCAGTTACACACAGGAAATTTTTAAACAACTGTACTTTGTGTTGCCTGACTACATTGTGGCTACAAGTAAAAAGAGATCTTTTTTTAACATTTAAATATCATCTATGTCACAAGCAAACCTTTCTGTGTATTAAGGACAGAAATCAAAAGGTGTTTTTAAACTTGGAATGAGGTTTTGTTTTGTTTTGTTTTGTTTTAACAATTTCCAATGTACTTAAGAGTTTTAACACGGCTAATATTAGTTGGAACTGAGTGTCTGAGAAGGAGGTTAGTGTTCTGCATAAACCCTGCTTTTAAAAAGCTCACATGAAGGGTCAAAGACCAGGAAATGCTCTCACTATAATTCTCATTTTCAGCTGAATTGGACATGGCAACAAGAATGCAGGCCTGAATCACATTATGTTCCAAGAAACTTTAACTTTGCATCATAATGACCTGCGGCCTAACAGAAGCAAATTGCAAGTGGTTTCAAAAGGATAAACTCTAATTTATATTAAGCTAGTATTATAACTTAAGCAGCTCATTTTGAAAGCAAAACTAAAAACCTCATCATTCATGTGATGGCTCCTAAATGCATCCTTTTACATTTTACCTGTAAAATGCTCTGTGTTTGCTGACAGGTTAAAAGTATACTATACACAGAGAGCCAACATTTCTCTTTGTAACACCGCAGCAATCTTACTTTTAGCAGCATTCTTATTATTTTAAGCTGTCTCCATTGTCTTCTAAACACCATAATTAGAAGCTGAAAAGCTTACAGCAACCAAACCCGATAAGGTCTCATTATGAACAAAATATTCTGCCGTGGCTCAACAAGTGACCCAATGTATTCCAACAACATGAAGCCTTCAGCCTCCCTACCCAATTATGGCTTCAGGTATGTACATTTTCCCTTTCAGTATTATTTAGCAACCCATTCAAATTTTAGCTTCTCGGTCATAATTCTTTTCTTACTGGTCTCTTTCATTCTGTGCAGCTTTCATTTTCCTACAGAGAAGGGTGGAAAAGAAAACCTGTCTGCTGGAAAGGGTTCAGAATCTCTCTGATCAGTGGAGTGGTGTTTGTAAATGAGTTGAATGAGAATCAGTGAGAAGAAAGCTAGAATAATTACACTGATTGACTAAAGAAAAAAGGGGAGGGGGTGATTTTAGGACCAGAGAAATTCTTTCCCCCATCAGATCACTGACTTTTCCATTTGGATGCTTAGTGTCTTTTTCCTTTTGACTCATCTTCCTGAACTCTGCAAATGCAAAGTCCTAAGGGAGAGAGGATATTAGGCTGCTGCAAAAGTAATTTCGGTTTTTGCAATTGCTTTTAATGACAAAGCCGCAATTACTTTTGCACCAACCTAATATATCAAGTATTATCAGTCCTTTTTACCTGAGTATAAATGAACACTTTCCCCTCTTCTCATAGCAAAAGAAAGCAGAGGGATGGGAAAAAAATTTAAAAAACAAACAACAGAAACATTAGAAAATCTCTTCTGTTTTCATGTTTTACCTGAAATTGTTGCAAATGTTAATCCCTTGCTTCAGCATACTATCATGTCTTTTTATGTTGACTTTAAACTTGGAAGTACTAGGTAAGGAAGAAATGAAATGTGTTTTAGTATCCTACAGCTATTTCAGAAAATACTTTCCAACAACCAAGTAGACAAAGCTGCTTGGTTACGAAGTATTCTCATTTAAATCAAGCATGTGAAATGTGGAAATGAATCTTGGATTGTTTTCTTTATTTAATATTCTGCTGGTGAAATACTGAACTCTGAAAAATGAGCACGTCATGATTGCTTTTAATAAATCTACTTACCTGTCATGTTTTCAAGGTTTCCTTACTATTTGCTAATTACCAGGCTGTATTTCTCTTATTTCTCCAAGCTTTAAGACACAATGAAGCGTATCAATCAGCATAAACCTCGGGGAAGCTGCTTGTCTCTTAAATCCCATCTCAACTATTGTTAGCTGCTGAGTCTCCAAAGCCACAACGGTCCCACTTTGCAAGATTCCCTTTCCTTTCCTCACTTTTAGACTAAGTCTAGATTCAGATTCTCTTTTTCTTTTTCTCTTCTTTGCCACCCAGTCTCCTAAAACACACACACACAGCAAGTGCAGGCTGAACTTGCTTATGAAACCTGGGGATTGGGACTCATCAAATCAAAGAGAAAGTGACTTCAGAGCTGTTTTCCTCTTATGGACACGTAGTTTAAAATTCCATTTGAGAAGTGTCCTCTGTGTCAAGTTCAAGTCAGAAAGTGGGAAAAATGACCCACTGACTTGAAAACCTCTGGACAGACCCTGGAATCTACCTCCTTAGCAGACCCCCCAAGTGCTTTCTAAGTGCTTTAAACCAAAGAGCCTCTGCCCTGGGGAGCCTTTTCTCTAAAGAAAGGAGCACTTATCCTGAAATAATCTAATTATTTAATCCTACATTCTCTCCTCAAAGATAGGCATGATATCCCTCCAGCCTGGCACAGGGTCAGCGAAAGAATGCCTCTGCAATTCTGTCTTTCCATGCCCAGTTCTACTGCACAGAGTTCTTGAGGCTGAGATAAGCGTAAGGGCCTCGGGGGCTGCAGGGCACCCAGCCAGCCTAGATATTCCAAGGGTACTGTCCTCCACTAGCTCACTGGAACAGATGGAAGGGGAGCCTTCACCTTTCCGTATTTCTACGCTGCTTGGCTAAAGGGCTCAGCTTCTGAGACATTTGGATTCCCTACAACAGTTCCTGAGTCTGAAGTTCTTCCCAAATTAAAAAAAAAAAAAAAAAAAGAGGCTGGGTGCAGTGGCTCACACCTGTAATCCCAGCACTTTGGGAAGCCAAGGTGGGCAGAGAATAAGGTCAGGAGTTCAAGACCAGCCTGGCCAATATGGTGAAACCCTGTCTCTACTAAAAATACAAAACTTAGCTGAGTGTGGTGGGGTGTGCCTTTAGTTCCAGCTACTCAGAAGAGTGAGGCAGAAGAATCGTTTGAATGTGGGAGGCAGAGGTTGCAGTGAGCCGAGATCGTGCACTACAGCCTGAGCCACAGAGTGAGACTCCATCTCAAAAACAAAAAGAAAGAAAAAAAAATCAGAACTGTTATAATTCATTTTATTTAAAAAAATAAAAGGCAAATCCTTGCTAAACTCAAAGGTTTTTCCTTTTCCTCTTTATTTATTCACATATTAATTCCACTCTGATGCCCATTATCATTTGATGCAAATTTATTCTTAGCAGCAAAAGCTGTGTCTACAGAGACCTCTTTAAAAAAATTTTATCTGCCTCTAATTGGATAAAGCCTGTGCTCTGAAGATATAAGACAGAAATTTCATTTCGAGTCCCAGCAGAAGGTGAAACTAAAAAGATTCTTCATAAAGTAGTAACTTAAAAATCCAGCAAACTCCTGAGGATATACTCCTGGAAATCTCAGTATTACTCAAGTATATGCTACATGATTTAATTTGCCCTGTTTGGCAGGAATTCCTGGAGGACTGGTGATTTCTTCCTTTCTGGAGAGAAGGGCAAAGAGAAAGCTTTAAAGAGAAATTAAATCAAACTACATACACTTGAGGATGTGGCTAAATGTGGATAGCAATGAATTGATAGCATGAATGCACCGTTTCCAAAGCTTCCTTCCACTGGTAAGGATCTTAGATTTTATATTTTTCTCGAAATAACTTCTCTATTAAAAAAATATTTTGGACCCTTCTGCTTTGGAGAAGATGGAGCAGATCTACTTTACTCTTCTCTAAGTACAATTTTGAAGCTAAGACATTAGATATAAAACCACCATGAGGAGATTCTGAAAAATGAGGAGAAGGTGGCAGCTGGGCGAACGATCTCAGGGGGATGTACTACCTGTTTTCTTTTGGCCCCACATATTCCAGACACATAGCAGAAAAATCCAGCAACCTGGAAACAACATCAAACACAGACAAAATACTGTGCTTTCTAACTGAAGGACCAGGAAAGGGGTAGTTTACCAAGATAGAAAACTTAACAACTCCAGCTAAACCATCAAGGCAAAAGTGTGTACGAAGACAGTAATCCTTAAGCTGATACTATTAAGAGAAGTCTGTGCCCAAGACCTAACAGTGAAGACCTAAGCAAGCAGTGAAGATGTGGCTTAAAGAACACAGTTTTAGGCCTGGTGCAGTGGCTCATGCCTATAATCCCTGCACTTTGGGAGGCCGAGGGCGGTGGATTACGAGGTCAAGAGATCGAGACCATCCTGGTCAACATGCTGAAACCTCGTCTCTACTAAAAATACAAAAATCAGCTGGGCATGGTGGCGCGCACCTGTAGTCCCAGCTACTCGGGAGGCTGAGGCTGAAGAATTGCTTGAACCCAGGAGGCAGAGGTTGCAGTGACCCAAGATTGCGCCATTGCACTCCAGCCTGGGTAACAAGAGTGAAACTCCGTCTCAAAAAAAAAAAAAGAACACAGTTTTGTCTGACCATGGGAAGGGACCAGCTAGTGGCTGTATAGACTAGATGTGGCCCTTCAAAATACATACATTGAAACTTAATTCCCAATGGGATAGTACTGGGAGAGGGAACTTTGGGAGAAGGTTGGGTCATGAGAAAGAGCCCTCTTGAAAGATATTTGTGCCCTTATAAAAGAAAACCAAGACTTCCTTGTCTGTCCTACCATGTGGGGCTACAGCAAGAAGACGGCTGTGAATCAGGAAGAAGGCCCTCACCCCGCACCAAATCTGCCAAGGTCTTAATCTTGGACTTCCGACTTCAGAACTAGAGAAATCTTGATGTTTATAAGACAGTGTACAGTGTTCTCTTACAGCAGCACAATTTGATGAAGACAGTGGCCAAACGACATGAGGCTTGGCAATGCCCTGGCTAGGGTGACCCAGGGAGCTGGACTGAGCTTGAGACCTGGGAACAACTGCAGAATCTCCAGTTGGATCCCAGGTCAAAGTCTAAGGGAATTTCTATAGTTCATGATTGCCAACTCCCTCTCCCTTCCTCTTTCCATCTCTCCTACAAACCACATCTAGTCATTCACCAAGTCCAGTCGATTTTCCTCCAAGATTTCTCAAATCTATCCTGTTTCTACTTACCCATCACACTGCTATTGTTTTAAGATCATCATTTATTGCTTCTTCTAACTTGGCCTTTCTGTCACAAGTCTTAACACAAATCAGATCATGATGCTCCTCTGCATTTGTGTCTCCATGATAAAATTCACCCTTTCAACATCCTTTGAATTTCAGCACAGCCTACCTTTTTAGTCTTGGGCTCACCAATCTCACATCTGCAGGCCTTACTCAACTAGTTTCTAGAACATGCTCTCTTAGTCCGCCTTGTCTTTGCACCTGCTGATTCTTTCTCTAAAAAATATTTCCCTCTCTGGCCCTGCCTCACAATCACTTCTCTGTCCTGGATTGTGAGTGAATGAGTGAGTGAGTGAATGAAAGATCAAGTGAGAGACAGAAAAGAGGTATGCCAAGAAGAACTAGTTGGTTTTACCCCTGGAGCAAGACTACATAAATAATACATTTGCCTAGAAATAGAGAAACACTGATAATATTTACCTGTGAAGAATACGTACTCCAGATTTACCTCATTGCTGTTGTACTAAAAAGTGTGAAAGGATAGGAACAGAGAAAAGGAGAGTAAAGCAGGTGCTAAAAAACAGCCTCAGACTCTAAGGAAACCTTCTCCCTAATTTTTGTGCATTCTCTGCAGTGTTAAAAAGAATAAAGTGTTAATTCGTGAATTCTGATGAAAAGCCTGGATTTTTATTCCTACAGCCACATGAACCAATAGGAAATTACAAGACTCAAGGTGTATACAGATTTTAAGTATCTTTTCAAATTATTGAGCATACACTGGTCCCCTCCTTTTTGCTCTTCCTAAGGGCTTCGAGCCAAGAGAGCTACTGGACTTTTTTCCAGTCCAAATGTCATGTGATTCTGATATCTACTCTAATTCAAAGACTCAAAGTGCCTTTAAAAATTTTTAATACTGGGTTCAGCTGCCAAGGCCACCTGCCTCCAGGTGTTGCTATTTTGAGAAGATTAAGGTGGTTCTAAAACATCTCAAGCTTTTGTTCCCTCTGTTCCACCAAAGCTACTCCTACTTAGGTTTCAAAGCCCTCATACAGCCAAACTCATTGGCCTATTGTAAGTCTTCATCTTATCTGGCCTACCAGTAGCTTTTGACAGATGACAGTTCCTTCCTTCTTCAAACCTTTTCTTAGCCTCCTTCTTGGTCTCTCTTCTTGGCTCCTCCTCATCTTCCCAACTCTTAACATGGGAGTGCCCTGGGCTCTGTCTTAGAATTTCTTCCCTTCATGCTCCCTAAGTGCATACTCCACTTCCATGGTTTAAAGAATCATTTATAGGCCAGGCGCGGTGGCTCAAGCCTGTAATCCCAGCACTTTGGGAGGCCGAGGCGGGTGGATCACGGGGTCAAGAGATCGAGACCAACCTGGTCAACACGGTGAAACTCCGTCTCTACTAAAAATACAAAAAAAAATTAGCTGGGCATGGTGGCGCATGCCTGTAATCCCAGCTACTCAGGAGGCTGAGGCAGGAGAATTGCCTGAACCCAGGAGGCGGAGGTTGCGGTGAGCCGAGATCGCGCCATTGCACTCCAGCCTGGGTAACAAGAGAAAAACCCCGTCCCAAAAAAAAAAAAAAAAAAAAAAAAAAAAAAAAGAATCATTTATATTCTGATGACTCCCAAATTTATCTTGCTTCCCAGTAAATATGCATGAGCCAGTTCACCTGAACTCACAGGAGCAGACTGTACTCATTTCTTCTCAACTCTGTATTGAGTGACAGTGACTTCACAATTCAGCTATGGGAAAGTAATTACACCAAAGACATGGGCAAATGCTACATACTGGGCCTCTTTCCCTCCCACTCCTAGGGAGCCAGTTGTTAAACACTTACCAGCACCACTTTTCCTGATGTCTCCCACTGAAGTCCAGATTTGTATATCCAAGTGCCTACTTGACAGCATCCTTTGGAGATATAACTTGATATGTCCAAAACAGAACTCCTCCTGACCCACCCTAGTCACACTCCCCAGCTTTCTCCTCTCCGAAAATGGCAATTCCATCTTTCTGGCTGCTCAGGTCAAAAACGTAGGCGGTATCTTTGACTATTCTCTTCCTCTCATACCACATAGTCAATCCATTAGCAAGTTCTATTCGTTTTACCTTCAAAATATATTCAAGACCCTCACAGTATGTGCTCAAAGGACTCCTCAGGATGCATGAATTTGGATGCATGGATTTAGATGCATGTTACATGGCCTCTCCAGAATCTGAAGGTGGCGGGGAAGAGAAGCTGTGTCTCCCAATAGATGTCACTAATCTAGTCAGAATTGCTTGGCCTCCCTTCCCCGACATTGCCTCCCACCCAGGAGACTGACTTAACACTAAGGGCAGACAACAGTCTTCTCTACTTCACTTTATATCAGATTCTGCTCACATACCCTCATATGTGCTTATTTCAAAAAAAAAATTGACAGCATGAGTCATCTTTGTCCATACCTTTCCCTTTCACATACTTCAGGAGCTACATGGGAGGGTGTATTTGAATTCTGTATTTTTACCATTACTTGAAGCCCATGCATAGTAAGGGAACAAGTCAATGTGGACTTCCTGTGAAGCTAATGAGCCTTCACTTGTCCAGGCTCGCATGAGGACTGTGGATAGCTGGGAGCCCTAGAGTGTTGGATGTGGAAAGGAAAAGCCAACTTGCCCTCTTGGATCAAGGCTTCACTAATTAAAGTTAAGTTTGCTGTTTATATAATCTGTGAAAAAGTTTCACATGTTCTATCTAAATTTTTTTTGAAATATTTAGGAGAGATGTTTTAAAGGCACTCAAACCATCTTCCTGATATCTGACCAAATGAGTTTAATCGTGAGTTTATCTGGAACTTCCAGATGGTTTCCACCATATTGTCACATGTCTTACCTATGTACCTGCTACTTTGATAACTCCCAATAAAAGTAAATTTAAAGCAATAGTAAAGTAACCATTATCTCAGAATATATTAATGGGATCAATAGAATTCCGGAAACATCAATCACTGACATTTGTTCAACAATATCATCTCTTAAAAAAATTACCATTTCCCCCAACATCCCTCTACTAACATTTTGGAAGGTTTGTTCTGTCTCCATCCACCCAGGAAAGGACAGAGCAGGGTCCTTCAAACAGAGTACAGAAAAACCACACTAAGAGCCTAAGAAAATAATGTCCAAAAAAAGACATTCCAGCTTTCCACATTTTACAATTCTAGTTGGCTAGCCTTTGAATGGCTCAAGTGCAGATGGGTCAACTCCCTTAAATGTCACCCACTATCCTGTCAATAACCAAGGACAAAACAAACAGACAGTTAAAGAATAAAGTGGGGTGGAGGGCAGATGGGGAGGGAAGAAGGACATGCTAGAAATAATTCTGGGTTTAGCAAGTTGTGTGTGCAGAACTCCACTGGAAAAGTTTACAGGAGTTATACTTTCAGAAAGACTGTAAGGTTGGACTGCATCTTTAAAATAATTGTTCAAATAAATGGACTATCATAGAGAAGAGGCCTATATTGACTCTCTGTTTACCCAGAAGGGGGAGGAAAGTATAAAACAAGCTTTTCTTTAACTACAATGGCAATCTTCTAATAGCAGCACTAACTCGCTCCAAAATACAGGACTCAGAGGTTGATAATCATCTTTCAGTTCAGGTTATTGCATGCAATTTTTCACATTCATTCAACTTTCCTCATATAGCTCTTAGTAAAGTAACTCCCCTAACAATAAAAGCTTTTATGGGGCCTATTACACTGGAGAGCTAACCACTCCTGTTTTCTTCTTCTTCATCTTCTTCTTTTTATTGGTTCCTTGGAATATTTATAGCGGCCTTTGTTCTCACTGCAAACACATACATCTGGCTGTGTGTGGCCATTTTTGTTGTTTTTGGTGTTATTATTTGACACGAAATGGATAAGTGTGTGTATATATGTTTGGATGCTTCATTTTTGCATGTGATTCTATTTTCATCATCTTGTCACTGCAGCTTCATTCTTTAGCCCTGGAACTTTCACTCCTGGACTCTCTCTGTTGTGCACTCCATGACATAAAACTTTCTGTGCTACAGTGCTACTTCCTGATAAACAGGTTCTCTGGTGGAGCGAGTCCTTGAGAGTGACTGTACATCAGGAACAAAAGCGTGACTCCCCAGTCACAGAATGAACAGATTAAATTCCCTGGTAAAGAGTTTCACAGAAGCAGAATTACATAAGCAGAGTGAATACAGTTTGGTCTGAATCAACAAGGGATTTTGTTTTACATCTCACCCTACAAGGCATAGGATGCATGAGAAATCTGTTTTTACCACAACATTAAAGAACTCCAGTTAGTCATTACAGCACTGGCACCAAAATGTCCAGGCTCACAACAAGTAGCTTGGCATTGCCATCACAATCCCTCCTGCCAGTAAGCTCAGCCTCTTCCCTGAAAGATGAGTGGTTGACATTGCTGGCTCTGAATCTTAGCTGCCTGGGCAAGTTGTTTAACTTGCTGAGCCTCAGTTTTTGCACTTGTAAAATTAGAATAATAATAGTATTTATATACAGGGTTGTGGCAAGGATTGAAATAATAGAAGTAAAGGGCTTAAAACTATGTCTGGTTCATAGCAAGGGCTCAAAATGTTGGATCTTATTATTCCTCTACTAGAATGTTAGCGCCATGAGAGTACAGATTTGGTTTTGTTCACTGCTGTATCTCCAACACCTAGAATTTAGCAGGTACCAATAAATACTTGCCAAAGGAATTCCTCATCAGGTAACCAAAGAACTTGTTTCTTAAAGGAATCAGGAGAAAGAATGCTTCCATATTAAACATAAGGAAGCCACAGGTCTCCATGGGTGTCTGGTTCCTGTGAAGTACCCCATCTATGGAGGATTTAGTCAAAAGAACTTTGGAGGTGTTTCACCTTTCAATATTGCTCCTAGGTCAACAACTCACAAGCTCGTCTGAAAAACAACACAGGTGATTCCCAAACTTACAAAAGTCCACTTCTTTCTGCCATCCTTCGCCTCAACACATCTTCTACTTGTTAAATTCCAATTCACTCACAGGGGTCATTTCTCAAGGCTACTGTCTGCTGTGAGGCACACAGAGTCTTTCGGCACGGAAGGCTATACGCAGCTAAGATTCCCTTGTTTCCAATGCACTGTATCCAATCTGAACATAAAGCTGTTTTTCCCCCACAAAAGAAATTTGTGTATCACAGATGTCGGCTTTGAATGCTGGAGTTTGCAAAGACATTTTTATACCCAGTTAGTTGCTTCTTGTTGGATGAATATAGCAATATGTTAATATGGCTCTGTTTCAGAATCAAGTTCAGCTGAAGCCCTGAAGGGACACAGCAATAGGTAGCAGAGTGTGTATAATTTTATTAACCTGTAGTTTCATTTCCCTAGTGGTCCATGCTTAGCTTCATGGTTACTTTAGACAACTTTATGAGTTAACCATAAACTTGCCTTCTTGGGTTCTTCTGGTAGTGAGCCCACAATATGGAACCCATGGTGGAACCATAAGTTACTTTGTTGATGATCAGGTGGGACAGAAGTGCTTCAGTGTTGACTTAGCCTACCTCAAAGCTTGCTTTAATGTTGACAAAGGCCAGCTCTGAAGAGAGCAAGCATTATTGCAGAGATCAATGCCTTACTGGAATGTTTAACCACCCTTGGGAATCTCAAGGACTGCTTTAGCCCAGGAAAGGGTATGTACAGGAAAACTTCTTGTCTCCCTAGGTGCTGCAAAGGAAGAAGCTGAGTCGCTCAAGTGTGTTTCTGGTGGCCAGTGGGAGAAGGGCATGTTTTCAAGCACAAGCAAAGGGAGAATCAGTAACCTCTGACTGATGCTGTTCTCACATTCTCAGGGACCGTGCTGTAAGATAGTAACTATGGAATGTTTGCTGCTGAGTCCCAACTAAGCTTCAAGGAGACTGAAAAAAGTACAGGTTTTTTTTTACTCATATGACATATAGTTGAGAATGGATTAAAAATAAAAAACTTAAGGACACTCTAAACAACAGAGAAGCACATGTTTTAAAGGGAAGATAACAAAGATTAAGTATGTGGGATCATTGTGTCAGGAAATCTGAAGTACAAAGGATTGGGACTGGGCAGAAGATAGAGGATGGCAAGCTAGAAGATTTGTGTGACTGGAGTGACCAAGAACACCCTCACAAAGCCAGGAGCAATGTGGAGTTTCCCCAAATGCCATTAGGGATAGTGTCATAGGGGCCAAAAGAAAAACTCCCTGCGACAGCCCCATCCCTTTTCAGGGTCCATCAAATGACCTGGCACAATGGACATTTGTTCAAGCTGTAATGACAGAGCTAGTGAAGCAAAGGCAATAAAAATGCAACTTAACTCTCTCTTCTATTACAAGGGAAAGAAATAAGATCAAGATGAAATAAGATCAAGCTTCCTGCAAGCCTTATAGTGGTTTCTTTCTCCACCATGTAAGCCTGAAAGACAAACTTACACTCACTCCACTGAAATAGCTCTATTTTAATTGAGTCAAAATGAAGAAAGTTTAATAAAACCTTGGTGAAATGTTGAAGTGTAAATTCTGAATATTGGAATCTATATAGTTATGTCGTAATCTAATGCAGACTAACAGGTACTGGGGTGGGTGTCAGGCATCTCAGGTTTGTCTTTAATTAGAAAAAAGGATACCCCTAGCCTAATTTCAAGAATAATAGAGTGAACCAACCTTTCCAGGAACAACTCACCAGCCCACAGATACCATGACATTTTTAAAGTGCAGATAGCATGTGTGAAGCGCTACTGATTCTCCTGTGGGCAGTAGATCACATGAATTATCACTGCAGTGTCTACAATACAGATGTCAAGTTATCCAGTTCCACAGCATTCTTTTCTTTCTGTTTACTGAAAGATGTTTGAGAGGCACCGTATGCATGACAAGCATGCCACATGTGTGGGGACAGGTTTCAGAGTGATGAAATGCATTCTAACTACAACGTTCTCTCGTCAAACTTTATCCCATCTATGCAAAAGCCATCTTTCCCTTCTTTCTGACAGTTGACTGTATTTGTTATGATCACATCAAATGAATTCTCTCACTTAAGTATTATCTGCCTTTCATCTCACTACAAATACAATGAGGAATTGAATATTATAAAAATCCTCTTTCCCTTTAGTCTTTTTAAATGAGGTGTATTCTTCAGAAACTTATATTCCTTTGGTATAAAATTAATTTGTTCTCACTAAGCTACAATTTCAAGAAGAGGTATCTAGTAAAAATTTCTAGGAGGTCAAATGCTTAAGCAAAGGGACAATATTTTTCATAGGTTTCTATAACCTGGGAAAGTAAATATTACCTTCAAGTCCAATGGCTTAGTGTCCTTGAGAAACACCAGCATTGGTTTTGTGGGTCTATTTGAGGTATAGTGCTGACACTCTGACAGCAGTGTTTTCATCCATCCATCCATTGACCTATTCAGCTATTTGATAACTATTTACTGACTGCCTTCCACTTACTAGCAAGTATTGTATTTGCACCATATGAGATACAGTTTCTATAATTAGTTGGAAAAGTTTTGTGACAAATTACACCAATTTATAATTGTGTCAGAACAAATGAATATAATTGTGTTTCATCCATTCAACATATATATGTGAAACACCTGTATGTAGTAAAAATTACACAAAGTACTACGGACAATAAGATTTGATTTAAGTAAATATTCCTTATCTGAGTAAGATAGGAATAAAATATTTCTGGACTGGATAAAAGCATTTGCGAGGAAAAATGAGGGATGACACTCTGCCTTATATTATGAGCAGCTGAAAAGCTAAAAAAAAATCCTTGTTTCCCAGAAGCCCTTGCAGCTAGATTTCTGAATAACATTCAGACGCATTCACAGGAAGTAAAGTAGAAGCCATCTTCCTGTTGCTTCACCAGTTTTCTGCTGGCAAGAGTCATCATGAAGTTAGTAGTTTCCTGTAGCAGTTTCTCAGTGGGAGCTGAGAGACAGACATAGTATTGGTGCCAAGCAACAGCTTCCTGACCCCAGGGATCAAAGTTCCAGTGAAATTCGGTGGATTTCACACCTTCCTGATTGTGGCAGAGCAGGCCCATGTCCACAATGGGCCAATAGAGAGGTGTCATTCCTAGAGGCCCAGCTAAAAGCCCATGTCTCTAACCCTTCCAGTGATTTCATAAATGACTAGTTTTCTGTATCCCATTCTTTCTTATTTTTTTTTACTTTTTATTTTTGAAAAGGGGTCTCACTGTGTGGCCCAGGCTGGTCTCCTGAGCTCAGCCTCTCCAGTGGTAGCTGGGATTACAGGCACGAGCCACTGCACCTAGCCCATTCTATTTTAAATAGCCACTTTTTGCTCTCTACAACAAAACACTAGCTGACAAGTGAAGGCACAAGAAATATGGACATAAACCCTCCGTGATGGAGGTTATGAAGAGACTACCCAGACTCATATGTTAAGCACTTGTGAATGTGAGTCCCATGAGAGACTGAAATTAGTGGTGCCTGCTTTGCTGGACTGAATAGTTTTTCGTGCCCTTCAAGCAATGTAGGAGAACTGGAAAGTTTTTACTGGGGTGACAGAGTGCTAAGACCCTAAAAAGCAGACTCTATTTTGTTCATCTTTGTATCCTTGGTATCCAACAGAGTGCTTGGGATATATTAGCCCATATTAAGAATTAGATGCAAAGTTATGAGAGTATTATTCCAGGAGCATGAATCTGGTTTTCATGGCAGAGTAAAAAGGAGGAAGAGGAGGCAGAGAGCCATAGGTGTTATCTAGGCACAAAGTGAAAGAAGGCTGGAGGAGTATGTGAAGTATTTGAAGCAAGACTCAACACTCATTAATGACCAGGCCAGTCAAGGTTCAAGACCAGTGAGAAATATACATTAATAGACTGATTACAAGGAATTGGCTTCCTCAATTTTGGGTTTGGCTAGGCAAGTCTGAAATCCACAGGGCAGGTAGTCAGAAAGAACAGGTGGTACCTCTTGGGCGCAGATGGATGCTGCTATCCACTGGTGGAACTTTTTCTTCTTCAGGGAAGGCTCTGCTCATAAGGCCTTCAGGCTGACAGAGTCTGGCCCACCCAAGTTACCTAGGATCATCTCCCTGATTTACATTCAATTGATTTTGACTTTTATTCAAATCTACAGAAATAATAATACCTTCACTGCAACACTCAGATGAGAATTTGATTTAAAAATGAGGGGGTATAGCCTAGTCAAGTTTATACATCTCAAAAACCATCTCAGTGACCCAATGAAAAGAAACCAGGACAGGCGCAGTGGCTCACACGTTTAATACCAGCACTTTGGGAAGCCAAGGCAGGTGGATCACCTGAGTTCAGGAGTTCAAGACCCGCCTGGCCAACATGGTGAACCCGCGTCTCTACTAAAAAAATACAAAAAATTACCTGGGCATGGTGGCAGGTGTCAGTAATCCTAGCTACTCGGCAAGCTGAGATGGAAGAATCACTTCAACCTGGAAGGTGGAGGTTGCAATGAGCTGAGATTGTTCCACTGTACTCCTGCTTAGGCAATACGAGCAAAAATCATCTCAAAAAAAAAAAGGACAAGCAAGGCATCAGGCATTGCAGGTCCATCTACTCCACTTACTGCTCTAACATCCACCTTTGAAATATTTACAGCTGGCTCAAGAATTTGTTCCACTCTGTGAGATTAGCAGAGGTGGTTTCCAGCTGAGGTTACTATTCAGTAGACTAACCTCTTCCTTAAGATTAAGGCAACCTGCAGAGGGGACGAAGGATCCAAGACGGCCAAATAGAAACAGCTCCAAAGTGTAGTTCCCAGCAAGAACAGCACAGTGGGTGAGTGCTCACCACATTTCCAAACAAGTTTTCACTACCCACAGACCAGGAGATTCCCAGGCCAAAAAGGACCCCGAGTTTTCAGCACAGCAGATTCAGCTGGTGCTGGGTTGGTGCACAAAAACTCACAAAACTCTGGGGGGCCATTTCGACTGGTGCCTGGAATGCCTGGGGGACAGAGCCCCCCATTCAACTGAAAGGGAGGGGGCTGAGACAGGGAAACAGAAGATCTGGCTCGGCGGGTTCCACCCCCACAAAACATGCAATCTGAAACGCTCTGCATTGAGAGTTTCACAGCAAGTACAGCTTGACCCATGACAGTCCAGCTCAATGCAGGGAAGGGCGTCCCCCACTACCAAGGCACCCCACCACTGCCGAGGCAGACCGCCACTACTGAGGCAGTTCACACAGCAGCTGGGCAGAGCCTGCAGGAGCTCAGCAATGCCTCTGCTGGCAGACTGTGACTAGACTACTCAGTGCAGGGCAGGACATATATGAAAAAAGGCAGCAGCATCACAGGAACTTACAAATGAAGCCGACCTTCCTAGGTCAGAGCACCTGGGAAAAGAGGTGGTTAAGAGTTCCACTGCAGCAGACTTAAAGGTACCTGCCCAGCATCCCTACACAGTACAACAGAGCTCCCAGCACAACACTTCAGCTCCTGCAAGGGACAGACTGTTTCCTGAAGCAACTCCCCATTCCCTGTATATCCAAAGAGACACCTCATAAAGGAGAGTTCAGGCCAACATCTGGCAGGTACCCTTCTGGGATGAGGATGGCAGAGGAAGAAACCAGCGGCAACGTTTGCTGTTCTATAGCCCCTGCAGGGGATCCCCAGATGAGAAGGGTCCGGAGCGACCCTCCAGCAGTCCTACAGCAGGGGGTCCTGACTGTCAGAAGGAAAACTAAGAAGCAGAAAGAAATAGCTTCAACATCAACAAAAAGGACATCCACTCAGAGACCCATCCAAAAGTCACCAACTACAAAGACCACAGGTAGATCAAGCCACTAAGATGGAAGACACCAAAGCAAAAAATATGAAAACACCAAAAACCAGAATGCCTCTCCTCCTCCAAGGAATCACAACTCCTCACCAGCCAGGGATCAAAGATGGATGGAGAATGAATCTGATGAATTGACAGAAACAGGCTTCAGAAGGTAGGTATGACAAACCTCTCAGAGCTAAAAGAACATGTTCTAACCCAATGCAAACAAACTAAGAACCTAGAAAAAAGATTAGATGAGATGCTAACTAGGATAAACAGCTTAGAGAAGAATATAAACAACTTGATGGAGCTGAAAAACACAGCACAAGAACTTCGTGAAGCATACACAAGTTTAATAACCGAATCGAACAAGCAGATGAAAGAATATCAGAGACTGAAGATCAACTCAATGAAATAAAACAAAAAGGCAAGAATAGAGAGAAAAGAGTGAAAAGAAATGAACAAAGCCTCCAAGAAATATGGGATTATGTGAAAAGACCTATCTATGTTTGACAGGTGTATCTGAATGTGATAAGAGAGAATGAATCCAAGCTGGAAAACACTCTTCAGGATATTATCCAGGAGAACTTCCCCAACCTAGCAAGGCAGGCCAACATTCAAGTCCAGGAAATACAGAGAATGCCACAAAGATATTCCTTAAGAAGAGCAACCCAAGGCACATAATCGTCAGATTCACGAGGGTTGAAATGAAGGAAAAAATGCTAAGGGCAGCAAGAGAGAAAGGTTGGGTTACCCACAAAGGGAGACCCATCAGACTCACAGAGGATGTCACCAAAGAAAACCCAAAAGCCAGAAGAGAGTGGGGGCCAATTTTCAACATCCTCAAAGAAAAGAACTTTCAACCTAGAACTTCATATCCAGCCAAACTAAGCTTCATAAGTGAAGGAGAATGAAAATCCTTTATGGACAAGCAATTGCTTACAGATTTCATAACCACCAGGCCTGCCTTACAAGAGCTCCTGAAAGAAGCACTAAACAAGGAAAGGAACAACCATTACCAGCCACTCCAAAAATGTACCAAATGGTAAAGACCATCAACACAATGAAGAAAATGTGTCAAGTAACAGGCAAAACATACAGCTAGCATCAAAATGGCAGGATCGAATTCACACATAATATTAACCTTAAATGTAAATGGACTAAATGACCCAATCAAAAGACACAGACTGGCAAATTGGATAAAAAGACAAAACCAATTGGTGTGCTGTATTCAGGAAAACAATCTCACATGCAACGACACCCATAGGCTAAAAAAAAAGGGATAGAGGAAGATTTATCAAGCAAATGGAGAGCAAAAAAAAGGAGGAGTTGCAATCCTAGTCTCTAATAAAATGGACTTTAAACTAACATAGAACAAAAGAGACAAAGAAAGGCATTACATAATGGTAAAAGAATCAATGCATCAGGAGGAGCTAACAATCCTAAATACATATACACCCAATACAGGAGCACCCAGGTACATAAAGCAACTTCTTAATGACCTACAAAGAGCTTTAGACACCCACACAATAATACTAGGAGACTTCAATGCTCCACTGTCAATATTATATCAATCAGAAAGAAAATTAACAAGGATATCTAGGACTTGAACTCAGATCTGGACGAAGTGGACCTAATAGATATCTACAGAAATCTCCACCCCAAATCCACAGAATATACATTCTTCTCAGCACCACATGGCACCTACTTTAAAATTGACCAAATAATTGGAAGTAAATCACTCCTCAGCAAATGCAAAAGAACGGCAATCATGACAGTCTCTCAGAACACAGTGCAATCAAACTAGGACTCAGAATTAAGAAACTCACTCAAAACTGCACAAGAACTGGCTCGAGAATGTCATCTGGATAAACAATGAAATGAAGGTAGAAATAAAGATGTTCTTCGAAACTGACGAGAATGAAGACACAATGTACCAGAATCTCTGGGACACATTTAAAACAGTGTCTAGAGGGAAATTTATAGCAATAAATGCACACCAGAAAAGCGAGGAAAGATCTAAAATCAACACGCTATTGTTAAAAGAGCTGGAGGAGGAAGATCAATAAAACGCAAAAGCTAGCAGAAGACAAGAAATAACTAAGATCAGAGTAGAACTGAAGGAGATAGACACACACAAAAAAAAAACCCTTCAAAAAATCAATCAATCCAGGAGCTGGTTTTTTGAAAAGATCAACAAATAGACAGGCTGCTAGCCAGGTTAATAAAAAAGAAAAGGAGAAGAATCAAATCGATGAGATGAAAAACTATAAAGAGGATATCATCATGGACTCCACAGAAATACAAACTACAATCAGAGATTACTACAAACAACTATATGCACATAAACCAGAAATCCTGGAAGAAATGCATAAATTCCTGGACACTTGCACCCTCCCAAGCCTAAACCATAAAGAAGTTGAAACCTTGAACAGACCAATAACAAGGGCTGAACTTTAGGCAGCAACTAATAGCCTACCAACCAAAAAAAGCCCAGGTCCAGATGGGTTCACAGCTGAATTCTACCAGATGTACAAAGAGGAGCTGGTACTATTCCTTGTGAAACTATTCCAAACAATACAAAAAGAGGGAATCCTTCCCAAATCATTTTATGAGACCAACGTCGTCCTGATACCAAAACCTGGAAAAGACTCAACAAGAAAAGAAAACTTCAGGCCAATATCCATGATGAACATAGATGCAAAAATCTTCAATAAAATATTGGCAAATGGATTACAACAGCACATCAAAAAGCTTATCCATCACAATCAAGTAAGCTTCATTCCAGGGATGCAAGGCTGGTTCAACGTTTATGGAAGTCTATAAACGTAATCCACCACATAAACAGAACCAAAGACAAAAACCACATGATCATCTCAATAGATGCAGAGAAGGCCTTCGACAAAATTCAGCAGCCCTTTATGCTAAAAACTCTTAATAAACTAGGTATTGTTGGAACATATCTCAAAATAATATAAGCTATTTATCACAAAACTACAGCCAATATCATACTGAATAGGCAAAAACTGGAAGCACTCCCTTTGAAATCTGGCACTAGACAAGGATGCCCTCTGTCACCTCTCCTATTCCATATAGTATTGGCAGTTCTAGCCAGAGCAATTAGGCAAGAAAAAGAAATAAAAGGTATTCAATTAGGAAAAAAGGAAGTCAAATTGTCTCTATTTGCAGATGACATAATTGTATATTTAGAAGACCCTATCATCTCAACCCAAAATCTCCTTAAACTGATAAGCAATGTCAGTGAAGTCTCAGGATACAAAATCAATGTGCAGAAATCACAAGCATTCCTATACACCAATAACAAACTAACAGAGAGCCAAATCATCAGCAAACTCCCATTCACAATTGCTACAAAGAGAATAAAATACCTAGTAATACAACTAACAAAGGATGTAAAGGACCTCTTCAAGGAGAACTACAAACCACTACTCAAGGAAATAGGAGAGGACACAAACAGACAGAGAAATATTCCATGTTTATGGTTAGGAAGAATCAATATCATGAAAATGGCCATACTGCACAAAGTAATTTATAGATTCAATGCTATCCCCCATCAAACTACCAGTGACCTTCCTAACAGAAGTGGAAAAAACCACCTTCAACTTCACACGGATCAAAAAAAAGCCCACATAGCCAAGACAATCCTAACTAAAAGAACAAAGCCAGAGGCATCACATTACCTGACTTCAAACTATACTACAAGGCTACAGTAATCAAAACAGCATGGTACTGGTACCAAAACAGAGATATACACCAATGGAACAGAACAGAGGTCTCAGATGCAAGGCCACACATCTGAAACCATCTTATCTTTGACAAACCTGACAAAAACAAGTGATGGGGAAAGGATTCCCTGTTTAATAAATGGTGCTGGGATAACTGGCAAGCAGTGGGCAGAAAGCAGAAACTGGACCCCTTCCTGATACCTTACACTGAAATTAACTCCAGGTGGATTAAAGACTTAAACATTTTAAGACCTAACACCATAAAAACCCTAGAAGAAAACCTAAGCAAAACCATTCACGACATAGGTATAGGCAAGGACTTCATGACCAAAACACCAAAAGCACTGGAACAAAAGCCAAAATAGACAAATGGGACCTAATTAAACTCCAGAGCTTCTGTACAGCATAGGAAACAATCTTTAGAGTGAACTGGCAACCAACAGAACGGAAAAAAATTTTTGCAATCTACTCATCTGACAAAGGGCTAATATCCAGAATCTACAAAGAACTAAAACAGATTTACAAGAAAAAAACAAACAAACCCATCCAAAAGTGGGAGAAGGATATGAATAGACACTTTTCAAAAGAAAACATATATGAGGCCAATAAACATATGAAAAAATGCTCATCATCACTGATTATTAGAGAAATGCAAATCAAAACCACATTGAGATACCATCTCATGCCAGTTAGAATGGCAATTATTAAAAAATCTGGAGACAACAGACGCTGGAGAAGATGTGGAGAAACAGGAACACTTTTACACTGTTGGTGGGAGTGTAAACTAGTTCAACCATTGTGGAAGACAGTGTGGTGCTTCCTCAAGGACCTACAAATAGAAATTCCATTTGATCCAGCAACCCGATTACTGGGTATATATCCAAAGGATTATAAATCATTCTGTTCGTTCATAGCGGCACTGTTTACAATAGCAAAGACCTGGAACCAACCCAAATGCCCATCGACGATAGACTGGACAAGGAAAATGTGGCACATATACGCCACGGAATACTATGCAGTTATAAAAAACTATGAGTTTGTGTCCGTTGTAGGGAAATGGATGAATCTGGAAACCATCATTCTCAGCAAACTGACACAAGAACAGAAAATCAAACACCACATATTCTCACTCACAGGCAGGTGTTGAACAATGAGAACAAATGGACACAGGGAGGGGAGCATCCCACACTGGGGTCTGTTGGGGGAGCCAAGGGAGGGACAGCAGGGGTTGGGGAGGTTGGGGAGGTATAACATGGGGAGAAATGCCAGATGTAGGTAATGGGGGATGGAGGCAGCAAACCATATTGCCAAGTGTGTACCTATGGAAAAATTCTGTATGATCTGCACATGTACCCCAGAACCTAAAGTGCGATTAGAAAAAAAAAAAAGATTAAGGCAACCCTACAATGTATTATCCAAAATGGGACAATATTGAGAATAAAAGCACATCCTTTAAATAAGTAGGTCAGGACAGTTCCAAGCACATCAGAACATGAGATCCCCTCATTCAGCCTGAGACGCTGCTGGACCGTCTTTTAACTCACTCATCAATTTTTTTTTTTTAACATGTATGGATACACAATGTATCTCCTGACCACTTTTAATATCTTAAGGTGGGGTGTAGGTGGGGAGGGAAATGCGGTTAAATCCAGAGCTTTATTTGTTTGTTAAAATCTACATGGAGCATTTTTGTTGATACTGAAGGATATTTTTAAAAAACAAGTGATGTTTTTCCTTAAATGGGCCAATTTCTTACGAGTGAAAGGATGTTTTGCAAAAAAGGATTTAACATTTTCATAAACATTAAGAGAACAAAAATGGTGAACCATTAATAGTCCTCATATTATCCATGCCAAGCAATATAGTGATTTTTCTAGAAATATGACAGCAGGGTATCATAGGAGTTTGACATTGCAATAAAACTGCCTGGGTTCATATCCCACTTCCTTTGTTATTAATTATGTGAACTTGGACAAGTTGCTTAGTCTCTTTAGGCCTCAGTTTTCCCACCTGTAAGATGTGGATAAAAATCAAGCCCAACTAATAGCGTTTTGAGGATTCAGTGAAACAATGCACGTTGAAAATGCTTGGCACCATTCCCAGCACATAATACATTTTTGATGACCATAGGCATTACATTGTAACATAGCCATGCAATGTTTGAGCCAAAATTCTAAATAAGATATTTTCAGGCAACACAATAAAATGCTATCCATGTGTATTTGCTTTATGACTATTACTATTTGGTAGAGTTTTACTTCTGTTTAATGTCATGTCCATTCAAATTATATTATCCTGATGGCAATGCCATACTGTACCTTGTAAGTTCAATGGAAGTATCTTTCCATATAACAGGCTAATCTCTCCCAGAGCAATGTTTAGCATCATCCACATCTTCAAAACCTTTTTCATAAATGTGGCTTTTATCCAGGAAGTATAATTATTGAATATAGCTACACCCTTTGCAAGCATGATTGTAAAGCAATAAAAATAACGGTGTTGGAGTAATTATGTTTTTGAGGTTTCTGCTGAGAGTAAAACCAGCAAAGTCATAGCCCTGCTCAACCTTACTAGAAATGATGGGGAATAAAATAGCTTTGCTACTATGCTAGGTAGTTGATGAGACTGTCTCTAGACAATTCATTAGTTCTAAAGTGACATGAAAATCAATTAATTTTAATGGTGGATAACAGATTACTGTATTTAATAGTTCATCTAATTTCATGAGACAAAGTGAATTAGACAATGCAATGTAAATCTAATAAGAGTTATGAGGGCTCATTTGACTGTCAAATGCAAAAATGAATGGGCATATCAGGAATTAGACATAAACTAAAGCATTCTATATAAACTGTGTTTAGCTTATACACAGAATTAAGTTATAAGCCTTAAGGAACATAAAATATATGAACTCTATTCCTGTTTAGCTTGCTCTTAAAACTTATTAAGTGCTTATTATCTCAACTGTGGTATGTCTATTAAGGGAGACAACACAGAATGATATATGCATTGTCCTCTAACCATTCCTTTTTTTTTTTTTTTTTTTTAAAAGAGACAGGGTTTCAGCATGTTGCTCAGGCTGGTCTCAAACTCCTGGCCTCATGATCCACCCGCCTCTGCATCCCAAAGTGCTGGCATTACTAACTTGAGCCACTGCGCCTGGACTGTTCTTTTCTTTCTAAATGTAAGTAGAATAATTTGGAAACATTCATGTTAAAAAGTTCTTCATGAAGAATTGTTTAGTTTTGTTTTGTTTTGTTTTTGAGACAGAGTCTCAAACTGCTGCCAGGCTGTAGTGCAGTGGCAGGATCTCAGCTCACTACAATCTCCACCTCCTGGGTTCAAGCAATTCTCCTGCCTCAGCCTCCCCAGTAGCTGGGACTACAGGCATGCACCACCACGCCCAGATAATTTTTTTTGTATTTTTAGTAAAGCCTGGGTTTCACCATGTTGGCCAGGGTAGTCTCTATCTCCTGACCTCGTGATCCTCCAGCCTTGGCCTCCCAAAGTGCTGGGATTATAGTTGTGAGCCATCATGCCCAGCAAAGGATTGTTTATGAACAATTGAATAAATGGAGGACCAGGTTCTCAAGTTCAATTTATCTGTGTGGTAAAAATAACCCATTTTCCCTAATAAATAATTTTTATTTTAAAGCCCATTTTAACTCAGACAAGTAGCCACTTCATAGGATTTAGCACCCTTAAGACTTTGGGCTAATAATCCTCTCCCTCCTCCAGATAACACAATTTACAGCTCAATTTCTATTCCCCAGTAGAACAAGATATACAGAGGCAGCTTCACTAAAAAGTTTGTTTTTAAAATGCTGTTAAACGATTTCTTTGCAATAGTTGCAGCACTGCAGTAAAGGAATTACCAGGTCACAGATGCCTGGTTTCTACTGATTCTCCTAGTTAATAAAGAGTTAAACAGGGAAGTGTGGTCTTTTATTTTTATTTTGTTTTATTTTTTTGAAAGGCATTTTGAAGGGGCTGGAGAGGGAAGGCCTGGTCCTAAGTGGTCATGTGGCTCCCGCCATTCATCTTGGTAGTGACTATCTGTCAAAAGTGGCAAGAGTCCCTGTTAACAGCCCTGACCTGAGCGGTAATGAAGGGAGAGTGCACAGCAAAGTGTCCATTATCAGCAGGTCGGGAGCAGTAAATTGGAGCAGTTTGCTTCAATCTTGCTGCAAGTTGAAATGTAAGATAGGTGGGGATCAGCAAGAGGCAATTTTATCCTATGATCATTTTTGTCAGATCGCATCAGAGTGGCAACTTAGTTCGATGCATGATTTCAATTAACCAAGTCTGGCAGTAATGCTTCCACTGCCAGGGGAAGCTCTTTTCTGAGCCTGGGTTCCTCATTATTTTTTATTTAAACCCGCCGAAGCACATGGAGGTGAGAGAACCTTTGGTGATAGGAAAAGGGAGGAGAATACATGTAAATGGCAACAGATGCAAACAGACCTCACATCTGCACAGCAAGGATCACAGCGCCCTGGAGGGTGTCTAAAGGCCTCTTGGCTTATCTGCAAATTTCCAGACTCATAAATCTGTTTTTAATGACCTTCAACCTGGAATTTTTAATGGATTGACTTGCATGTTGACTACTCTTTGACAAAAATATTAGCCTTTTAGGTGGCAGTTTTAGGGAGGATCAGGTCACAAAATTCTATACTTGTGCTTAGTCAAGTGAAGCTACTCACAAGCACAAGAAAAATCAGGGTGAAGCTGAAGCCTGAAGCTTTAACTCCTTTTTGTTTTTTAATGTTCTTTTTTGTGAGACAGTCTCACTCTCTCACCCAGGCTGGAGTGCAGTGGTGCGATCTTGGGTCACTGCAACCTCTGCCTCCAGGTTCAAGTGATTCTCGTGTCAGCCTCCTGTGTAGCTGGGTCTGTAGGTGAACACCACCACGCCCAGCTAAATTTTGTATTTTTAGTAGAGATGTGGTTTTATCACATTGTCCAAGCTGCCTGGTCTCGAACTTCTGACTTCAAGTGATCCACCTGCCTCAGCTTCCCAATGTGCCAAGATTACAGGCATGAGCCACTGTGCCTGGCCTGAAGCTTCAACTCTTTAATGCTTGAGAAACATTCACTTGCTGAATACTTGGTTCAATGAGAATTACGAAAACACAATGAATACTTGGTTCAATAATTCTATAAAAGTAAATGCTTGGTTGAATGATTCTATAAAATGTCTGCATATGTACATATGCAAGGCCATCTTTGCTTCTGAGAAACTTAAAATTCAGGAGGAGAAAGAAGACAAACATGATAACAACGAAAAAAGTAGGGAAAGCCATCAGAAGGAAAGTTCTGTAGAAATTTAGAAAAAGAAAGACCATTTTTGAATGGGGACAGCAGGCAATACATGAATGAGGTAAACATATAAATTGGGTCTTGATAGATGGTTAGGGTACTTCCAGGTATCCTATTAGAAATTAGAAAGTGGCTGTATTCATTTTCTTTCCAGCCTAACAAACTACCACAAACTTAGCTGTTTACAACACCACCAATTTATTATCTCACAGCTTCTGTGGATGAGAAATTGGGTTGCCTAGATCCTTTGCTCAGGATCTTACTTAGGCTGAAATTAAGGAGTCAGCTAGGGCTACAGTCTCATCTGAGGCTTGAGCTCCTCATCTATGCTCACAGGCTGGCTGCAGATTTCGGTTCTTACACCTGTAAGGCTCCATGCACACTCTTTGATGCCAACTGGGAATTGTTCTCATCTCCTAGAGGCCACTTGCTGCTCCCTACAGTGTAGCTCACTCCACAACATGGCAGCTTACTCCTTTAAGACCAGCAGGAATAGTGTCTGACTTTAGGAGGGGCCCTGTTCCTTTTTGGCACTTACCTGATTACGTCAGTCCCACTCAGATGGTCTTCCTTTAGATTAACTCAGTTGACTGTTTGTAACGGAACCACAGGAGTGACATCCCATCATCTTCACAGGTTCTGCTCACACCCAAGGTTAGGGGTCTTTACTAGAAGGTGAGAACTCTGGGGCCCATCTGAGAATTCTGTCTACCATGATGGCATTGCACTGTAGAAAGAACAGCTTTGAGAATAAGGGGTTCGAGGAAGTAGAGGTAAAGTTTGGGAAACAGAAACGTTTCAGAGTTTCCTCAACCAAATGAAAAAAAATGGAGGTGGTCAGAAAATGTTGGCTTAGAAATGATTTTAGATCAAGTCCATGGAGCATCTAGAATTTCAAGGGGAAAAGCTATCAGAGGTTTTCAAATGGTGATAAAATCACCATCATAAGTTTTAGGAAAATAATGCTAATATACAGGATAGAGTGAAAGAGAAGAGATGTGTTTAGTCTGTCTCTCCATTCAAGGATGAATTCTTTGAGGACAGTGTCTTTGCTGCTTCCCACTTATGCAGCCTCAACTGGAACACAGTAGGCACTCATTACATGTTTATGGAGTAAGTGAATAAAAGTGGGCAGAGCAGATAGGAAACTACTGTCATAATCTGAGTGAGCAATTTTTGGGAGGAATTGGTGAGGCAGCAATGCAAATAAAAAGAGGAAATGTATTGAAAAAACACAATGAAGAAACTGCATCAACCAATAAGCAAAACATCCAGCTAACATCAAAATGGCAGGATCAAATTCACACATAACAATATTAACCTTAAATGTAAATGGCCTAAATGCCCCAATCAAAAGACACAGACTGGCAAATTGGATAGAAGTCAAAACCCATTTATTCAGGAAACCCATCTCGCAAAATAAAGGGATGGAGGAAGATTTACCAAGCAAATGGAGAGCAAAAAAAAAAAAAAAAAAAAAAAGCGGAGTTGCAATCCTAGTCTCTGATAAAATGGACTTTAAACCAACAAAGATCAAATGAGACAAAGAAGGTCATTACATAATGGTAAAAGGATCAATGCATCAAGAAGAACTAACGATCCTAAATATGTATGCATGTATGCACCCAATACAGGAGCACCCAGGTACGTAAAGCAAGTTCTTAACGACCTACAAAGAGACTTAGACTCCCACAGAATAATAATGGGAGACTTTAACACTCCACTGTCAATATTAGACAGACCAACGAGACAGAAAATTAACAAGGATATCCAGGAGTTGAATTCAGATCTGGATCAAGCAAACCTAATAAACATCTATAGAACTCTCCACCCCAAATCCACAGAATATACATTCTCAGCATCACATGACACCTACTTTTAAACTGACCACATAATTGGAAGTAAATCACTCCTCATAAAAGGCAAAACAATGGAAATAATAACGAACAGTCCCTCAGACCACAGGGCAATCAAATTAGAACGCAGGATTAAGAAACTAACTCAGGCCCACAAAACTTCATGGAAACTGAATAACTGGCTCCTGAATGTCAACTGGATAAACAATGAAATGAAGGCAGAAATAAAGATGTTCTTCAAAACCAATGAGAACGAAGATACAACATACCAGAATCTCTGGGACAAATTTAAAGCAGTGTCTAGAGGGAAATTTATAGCAATAAATGCCCACATGACAAGCAAGGAAAGATCTAAAATCAACACCGTATTATCAAAATTGAAAGAACTAGAGGAGCAAGATCAAAAAAACTCAAAAGCTAGCAGAAGACAAGAAATAACTAAGATCAGAGCAGAGCTGAAGGAGATAGAGACACAAAAAACCCTTCAAAAAATCAATATATCCAGGAGCTGGTTTTTTTAAAAGATCAATAAATAGGCCGCTAGCCAGATTAATAAAAAAGAAAAGGGGAATAATCAAATCAATGCAGTAAAAAATGATAAAGGGGATATCACCACAGATTCCACAGAAATACAAACTACCATTAGAGATTATTACAAACAACTCTATGCACATAAATCAGTAAACCTGGAAGAAATGGATAAATTCCTGGACACTTGCGCCCTCCCAAGCCGAAACCAGGAAGAAGTCGAAACCCTGAATAGACCCCATAACAAGGGCTGAAGTTGAGGCAGCAATTAATAGCCTACCAACCAAAAAAAGCCTGGGTCCAGATGGGTTCACAGCCGAATTCTACCAGACATAAAAAGAGGAGCTAGTACCACCCCTTCTGAAACTATTCTAATGAATACAAAAAGAGAGGATCCTTCAAAAATCATTTTATGAGACCAACATCATCCTGATACCAACACACAACAGAGACTCAACAAAAAAAGAAAACTTCAGGCCAATATCTATGATGAACATAGATGCAAAAATCTTCAATAAAATACTGGCAAACTGATTGCAACAGCACATCAAAAAGCTTATCCATCACAATCAAGTAGGCTTCATTCCAGGGATGCAAGGCTGGCTCTTCATATGCAAGTTTATAAAATGTAATCCACCATATAAACAGAACCAAAGACAAAAACCACATGATCATCTCAACAGATGAAGAGAGGGCCTTCGACAAAATTCAGCAGCCCTTTATGCTAAAAACTCTCAATAAACTAGGTATTGTTGCAGCATATCTCAAAACAACAAAAGCTATTTATGACAAACGTGCAGCCAATATATCATACTGAATGGGCAAAAACTGGAAGCTCTCCCTTTGAAATCTGGCACTAGACAAGGATGCCCTCTGTCACCACTCCTATTCCACAGAGTATTGGAAGTTCTAGCCGGAGCAATTAGGCAAGAAAAAAAAATAAAGGGTATTCAATTAGGAAAAGAGGAAGTCAAATTGTCTCTATTTCAGAAGGCATAATTGTATATTTGGAAAACCCTATCATCTCAGCCCAACATCTCCTTAAACTGATAAGCAACTTCGGCAAAGTCTCAGGATACAAAATCAATGTGCAGAAATCACAAGCATTCCTATACACCAATAACAGACTAACAGAGAGCCAAAGCATGAGCAAATTCCCATTCACAATTGCTACAAAGAGAATAAAATACCTAGTAATACAACTAACAAAAGATGTAAAGGACCTCTTCAAGCAGAACTACCTGCTCAAGGAAATAAGAGAGGACACAAACAGACAGAGAAACATTCCATGCTCATGGTTAGGAAGAATCAATATGGTGAAAATGGCCATACTGCCCAAAGTAATTTATATATTCAATGCTATCCCCATCAAGCTACCAATGACCTTCTTCACAGAATTGAAAAATCCAACTTAAACTTCATATGGTACCAAAAGAGAGCCCGCATAGCCAAGACAATCCTAAGCAAAAAGAATAAACCCAGAGGCATCACATTACCTGATTTCAAACTATACTACAAGGCTACACTAATCAAAAACAGCATGGTACTGGTACCAAAACAGAGATATAGACCAATGGAACAGCACAGAGGCCCTGGAGGCAACGCCATACATCTATGACCATCTGATCTTTGATAAACCCGAGAAAAACAAGCAATGGGGAAAGGATTCCCTGTTTAAGGAATGGTTGGGAAAAGTGACTAGCAGTGGGCAGAAAGCAGAAACTGGACCCCTTCCTGACACCTTACACGATAATTAACTTTGGATGGATTAAAGACTTAAACATAAGACCTAACACCAGCCGGGCGCAGTGGCTCAAGCCTGTAATCCCAGCACTTTGGGAGGCCGAGGCAGGTGGATCACGAGGTCAAGAGATCGAGACCATCCTGGTCAACATGGTGAAACCCCGTCTCTACTAAAAATACAAAAAATTAGCTGGGCATGGTAGCACGTGCCTGTAATCCCAGCTACTCAGGAGGCTGAGGCAGGAGAATTGCCTGAACCCAGGTGGCAGAGCTTGCGGTGAGCCGAGATCACGCCATTGCACTCCAGCCTGGGTAACAAGAGCGAAACTCCGTCTCGGGAAAAAAAAAAAAAAAAAAAAAAGACCTAACACCATAAAAACCCTAGACGAAAACCTAGACACAACCATTCAGGACACAGGCATAGGAAAGGACTTCATGACTAAAACACCAAAAGCATTGGTGACAAAAGCCAAAATAGACAAATGGGACCTAATTAAACCCCAGAGTTTCTGTACAGCAAAGAAACAATCATTAGAGTGAATCAGCAACCAACAGAATCGGAAAAAATTTTTGCAATCTACCCATCTGGCAAAGAGCTAATATCCAGAATCTACAAAGGACTAAAACAGATTTACAAGAAAAAAACAAATAAGCCCATCCAAAAGTGGGTGAAGGACATGAACAGATACTTTTCAAAAGAAGACACATATGAAGCCAATAAACATATGAAAAAATGCTCATCATCACTGATTATTAGAGAAATACAAATCAAAACCACATTGAGATACCATCTCACGCCAGTTAGAATGGCAATCATTAAAAAATCTGGAGACAACAGATGATGGAGAGGATGTGGAGAAATAGGAACACTTTTACACTGTTGGCGGGAGTGTAAACTAGTTCAACCATTGTCGAAGACAGTGTGGCGGTTCCTCAAGGACCTACAAATAGAAATTCCATTTGACCCAGCCATCCCATTACTGGGTATATATCCAAAGGATTATAAATCATTCTATTATAAAGACACATGCATATGTATGTTCACAGCGGCACTGTTTACAACAGCAAAGACCTGGAGCCAACTGAAATGCCCATCGATGATATACTGGACAAGGAAAATGTGGCACATATACACCATAGGCAGTCATAAAAAATGATGAGATTGTGTCCTTTGTAGGGACATGGATGAATCTGGAAACCATCACTCTCAGCAAACTGACACAAGAACAGAAAATCAAACACCACATGTTCTCACTCATAGGCAGGTGATGAACAATGAGAACAAATGGACACAGGGAGGAGAGCATCACACACTGGGGTCTGTTGTTGCGGAAGCCAAGGGAAGGACATCAGGGAGGTGTGGATTTTGGAGAGGGGTAACAGGTGGGGAGGTCGAAGAGAAATGCCAAATGTAGGTGAAGGGGGGATGGAGGCAGCAAGCCACATTGTCATGTGTGTACCTATGCAACAATCCTGCTTGATCTGCACATGTACCCCAGAACCTAAAGTACAATTTAAAAAAAAAGTAAGGAAACAAACAAACAAACAAAAAAGACAATGTGGTACATATACACCATGGAATACTATGTAGTCATAAAAAAGAATGAGATTTTATTTTTTGCAGGAACATGGTTGAAGCTAGAGGCTATTATCCTTAGCAAACTAATGCAGGAACAGAAAACCAAATACCACATGTTCTCACTTATAAGTGGGAGCTCAATGATAAGAACTTATGAACTCAAAGACAGAAACAACAGACACTGAGGTCTACTTCAGGGTGAAGGGTGGAAGGAGGGAGAGGAGCTGAAAAGGTAACTATTCGGTACTGGGGTTAATACCTGGGTGATGAAACAATCTGTACAACAAACCCCAAAGACATGGGCTTACCTATGCAGCAAACCTTCACATGTACCCCCAAACAGAAAAAAAAAGTTAAAAAGAAAATAAATAATACATTTTTAAAAAATAAAAAAGTTATTTTCTTGCAAACAAAAAAAAAAGACACCTATCAACATACACATTTAAAATATGTATAGTGTAGTGGGAGTACCAAAGCATATTTTGATATATGTATCTGGGTTTGTAATATATAAGATCAAATATCCCAAAACTGTTTGTCCTAAACTTTTGGCTTTGCATTGGAGCCAACCATGAATTCTGTTTGAAAATACATATTTTAATCTACATATTGTTATAAAGCATGTCATCAAAAAACTCATAGTATAAAACCATCAGATTTCTCACTCATTATCATGAGAACAGCATGGAGGAAACCGCCCCTATATGATCCAATTACTTTCACCTGGTCCCACCCTGGACACATGAGGATTATTACAATTCAAGGAGAGATCTGGGTGGGGACACAGAGCCAAACTATATCAGTCAACAACTGTTAAACCTGGGTAATGGATACTTTTGTATTGGCTATATTATTCTATGTTTATATATATTTGAAATATCTTACAATAAGTTATTTAAAAGAAAAAATAAAAGTTTCTTAACATAAGAAATATTTCAAATATATTATTAAGTCTCCACTCAGCAAGCAAGTTATGAAACATTATGTGCAGCATATAATGCCTTTTGAAAATTTTTAATGTTTGCATTTGGGCGTAACTAAAGTTTATAACCATAGTTTTCAATGTTAAACATAGATAATCATAGTTATTGATGAATGATCCAAAGATCATTTTAACTTTTTTTCTTATCAGCATTACTGATTTTTTTAATACAATGAGCATGTAGTAGAAATAATCATTTTTTAATTGACAGGTTTTGGTATCAATATTTATTTTATGTCAATATTGATGTTTATTGATTTTTTTAACCCACAATGAAATTTACATTTTATAATTTCCTTAGAAAGTTCAGAAAACCCCCGCCTTATCCTTAAAATGGTTACAAAATAAATGGTTGTCTACTAAGGAGAAAACTTTAAGTTTGTGAACTCCTTTTTCCTTCTGTGACGTTGACATATACTACTCTAGTTTTCTGTGGTTGTTTCTAAGAGCAGTCTTAGATAGAAGTTTTCAAACTCAAGATACATTTGCCATGAACATTTTCAGTGGTCACAGGGATACTCTCTGCATGGGATGTGCCACCATTTTCTCACGTGGAATAAAACCACAAGAATGGCTCCTTATCTTCTTCAGGTTGATGCTTAGAAGACATGTAAAATGTTTCCGTGTTGTGAAGTTCAAAATTCTTCAAAAATCAATGGTAAATATTTAAGAAATTTTATATATAATCATCTAAAACAAAAATACTTTTGAGCGTGGTTTGGGATGACCAAAATGTATGAGAAGGAAGATTATAAAATGTATGACACTATTTTCAAAATGTTATCTTACTTCTTCATTAATTCATTCCTTTATGAATGTATTTATCCACATACACATTCTTTCACCAATTTACTCTTCATCTATTTAGCAAATATTTATTGAGATATTAATATGTACCAGGCTTCAGCATGGTGATCAGAGGGAGGCATTAAGGCCAGGGAGATTGGCAAAGCCCGAATTAAGTAGCGCCTTATAAATCATGTTAGAGATTTTAGTCTTATCCTAAGAGCAATGGACAATCATTTAAGAGTTTTAAGCAAGGACATTTTATTATCAGAATTAAACTGCTGTATAGAGGATGGACTGAAATCAGATAAGAGTGAATGCCAGAAAAACCACAGGCATTGTAGTAGTCCAGTTGAAAAATGATCATTGTTTGTACTAAAATAGTGACTACTGAGATGGAGCAAAGTAGATAGACTTGAATGCTATTTAGAACTCAGAAATTTATTGAGCAAGTTGGATAAGTAGGAAGAAATATATAGAGATGGATCCTTGAGTCCTTGGCAGAGCAACTTGAAAGCTGTATGCTTTTTACTAAGATGAGGAGGGATAAGAGGAGTTTGAAGAGAAAACTGTGAGCTGTGTTTTAGACATGATATGCTCAAGATACTTTTGAGACATCCAAAAAAGAATTTCAGGTACAAAGTTTGCCACACAGGTCTGCAGCTCAGAAAAAAGACTGGACTAGGTAAAAATTGGGATACATACAGATCCTATGTAAAGACACAAAATTAGGTAAGCTCAATTAACGTGTGAGAGTGAAGAATAAGAAGCTATGTTATGTGAATCCAGGACAGAGTCCTGAGTATCTCTAATATTTCAAGTTCAGGGAGTGGAGGAAGAGCTCCAAAGAGAAAATCCATCAGGAATCATCAGAGATTTACATCAAAGCTATGGAAGGGTTGGGCTTGGTGGCTCAGGCCTATAATCCTAGTGACTTGGGTGGCTAAGGCAGGAGGATCATTTAAGCCCATGAGTTTGAGTCTGCAGTAAGCTATAATTGTGCCACTGCCCTCCAGCCTGGGCAGCAGAGCAAGACCCCAACTCTTTAAAAAAAAGAGTTGTTTTTTTTTTTAAAGAAACAAAACCAAGAGAATATGGGACTATGAAGGCAGAGAAAGAATCATTCACTATTTAGAGAGCTGACGAGATGTCACGAGAGGAGGATTGAAAATGGTCTGTGGCAGGTTAGGAACACATTTCTTACAGAAGCTAGATTTGGACAGAAAAAAAAAAAAAGAAAAAAAAGAAAATGGTCTGTGAGCTTGGTGTGGGGGCTTACATCTGTAATCCCAGCACTTTGGGAGGCTGAGGCTGGCGGATCACTTGAGGTCAAGAGCTCAAGACCAGCCTGGCCAACATAGTGAAACCCCATAGCTACTAAAAATATAAAAATTGGGTGACCCACGCCTGTAGTCCCAGCTACTAGGGAAGTTGAGGCACGAGAATCGCTTGAACCCAGGAGGCAGAGGTTTCAGTGAGCCAAGATGGTGCCACTGCACAGTACTCCAGCATGGGTGAAAGAGCAAGATCCCTCCCCACCCCCCCAAAAAAAGAGAAAAAGCAAATTACAAGATGAGACCTGAAGAAAGCTTTTTAGGTCTGGGTGGACTTTTATAATTTTTTTAAAGAACTCAGATTCATAGTATACAAAGAAGTTTATTTGATATATAGAGCACAGCCATAAATCATATTTTATGCATAATAGTGATGTGAGCACGTGGTGAGGTTCTGGAAGGGTCCTTTAGAGAGAGAAATGTTGAAAATGCCATGCAGGGGAGAGGGCAAATGAGACCAGGACAGTAATCAGTGGTGTGAGATCTCTCTCTCTGTCTCTCTCTCTCTCTCAGCCCAGGCTGGAGTGCAATGAGGCGATCTCCACTCACTGCAACCTCTGCCTCCCAGGTTGCAGTTATTCTCCTGCCTTAGCCTCCCAAGTAGCTGGGATTACAGGCACTCAACACCACACCTGGTTAATTTTTTGTATATTTTTAGTAGAGATGGAGTTTCACCATGTAGAAGAGGCTGGTCTCAAACTCCTGACTTCAGGTGTTCCGCCCTCCTCGGCTTCCCAAAGTGCTGGGATTATAGGCATGAGCCACCGCACCCGGTCTGACAGGCATTTATATATAGGAAGAGGACATACTGCCTCCTCCAACACATACAAAATCACACATACTCAAGGCCATAAAAAATAAGATAGAGGGGGAATAGCTAGTTTATTTCATTAGGAACCAAAATAACATTAGCAACAGGAATAACTATGACTCTTTGGGACTAAATTCCATTCCTTAAAGTTCATGCTAAAAACTCAGTTAAAATAACGGGTTTGCCTAAAATTAGTTGCAAACAAGCCTTTAAAAGTTATACAGGCCGGGCACAGTGGCTCAAGCCTGTAATCCCAGCACTGTGGGAGGCCGAGGCGGGTGGATCACGAGGTCAAGAGATCGAGACCATCCTGGTCAACATGGTGAAACCCCGTCTCTACTAAAAATACAAAAAATTAGCTGGACATGGTGGCGCGTGCCTGTAATCCCAGCTACTCAGGAGGCTGGGGCAGGAGAATTGCCTGAACCCGGGAGGCGGAGGTTGCGGTGAGCCGAGATCGCGCCATTGCACTCCAGCCTGGGTAACAAGAGCGAAACTCCGTCTCAAAAAAAATAAATAAATAAGTAAATAAATAAAAATAAAAGTTATACAAAGAAATGAAGTTGATATTTAGTTCCTGTCCTGAGATATGGCTAGAACGGGATGAGCTGTGTAGCTAACGTGGAAAGTAAAACTTTTCAATTGTGTTTCCTTTGCATTCTTTGAAATGATGTATAAATCAGAACCAACCAAATTAAACAGGTAATGCTTAGCATTTGAATACAATGATTAATGGTAACTACACAGCAATTTATGAGAAATTGCTATTGAGCTCAGATATTATCATGACCACTTTTACCAAGCACTATAGCTCAATACATGTATTATGGTATACATTTTTTTAAAAATAAAAAACAAATTTACATTACTTACTTTTCTCTACATTATCAGCATTAGTAGACCAATGCTGGCCAAATCTGGTTAAGAGACATTATTTCAGCTGTGCCTATATGATAAAATGTCTTACAATGTCACAGTGTTTTATAGCATGACAATGGATGGGAAAAAGGATTAAAGGTGTTTAAAATTAAGTAATTCACACACTATACAAATTCATGATTCTTATCTTTGGTTTGTCCAATTCAAAATCCATAGACTGTATGTATGTGTATTTGTTTTGAATTGCTGAAAAAAAAAAAAAGAAATTTCAATGGAAGCATAAAATTTAAAATAACTGAAAATAGCTTTGGCATTGCTGTGTGTTTCTACACCGATACTTTAAAATCTGGTACTAGCTTTTCTTTTTGCTTTATGCCCTTTAAAGGACTCAGATTCATAATATACAAAAAAGTTTATTTGATATATAGAGCAGAGCCATAAACCATATTTTATGCATAACAGTGATTAAATGCACAGTTGATATATTTCACTAAGATGGAAGCCATGTCGAAAGGCTTACATTTGGTAACTTTCCTTTTGGGGGCCATTTCTAAATTATTTAAGTTGAAGAATAAAACGACTTGTTTGTGAATTTACATGCTCTTTTTAATCATCTTTAGGTAATGCTGATATGGCAAAGACGCTAAATTACAGGCAGCAGTGGGAAACTACTGAGTAGAAGGCACAGAATCATTTCGTATATCAGCCCATGAGGAATATTCTGTTCAAGGAATGGAGACATAAGAAAATTACCTAACTCATGAACCACACATTAAGAGCGTAGTCAGCTGTTGTAAATGCATATCCAACAACACACCATTATGTATCTTTGATGTAATTATATGTGTTTATTACACACCTGTACTGGAGAGTAAACGCTGCTATCTGCATTACTTGTGGTTTTCTCTATCAAAACAGCATTAGCATTATGAAGCTTATCAAGATTATGTATGATTTATCTGGCTTGAGTAAGTCCCTTTATTTTGTGCACAACCAAAACATGATTAGGGAGAAAAATTAAGAAATGTTTTAAACATTTTAGCAAAAAATTTCTAAATTTATAAATGTAGTGAATTTTACATTTCTAGATAAATGCCATCAAACTACCAAGGCTTTGTAAATCAGCCTATGTTTAGAAAGAGAGTAAAAAAGTTAGATGAATTCAACACTTAATTTTCTCCCCAGAGTTCCATCTTAAAGAGTATTAATTATAAAGATGCTGATGGTGTTATTAACAGAGTACTTATGAATACGGAAAAATGTCAGACTTCCAAATAATTTGTTATAAACAGTTTTTACAAGTCACACTAAACAATCTAGACAAAATCATTTTGTATGTTTGAGAGCATTTGCTTACTAAATGGAATTATTAAAACATTATGCAGAAGAATACATTTTAGAAGCAGCAATATCTGTGTATCAAAGACAACCTCAGAAGATCATTAAGTGGCTTCATAGAAGAATTTTATGAAGCAATTCATTTATACACATCATCAAAATTTGTTACTTTTACAGGTTAGAGTTCCCTAATGATTTTGATATATACTTATTTTTAAAGCATCCAACAGTCATTAGTTACCATCCTTTAATTTCATGCTTGTCTATGCTTAACAAGTTCTCTCTTTACTCCTGTCTTTCTTCCTTAACAAAGGGGAAAAGCGAGGTTACAATAAGGAAGACCACACATGTCCTGATGAACATAATCCTATCATTATAATGAAAATAATACCATTTCAGAGGAATACACAACAAATGGTACCCAATGCCCAGAGAAAAGTAAAATTCTATTTGAGATTCCCATAGGGTCTAGTACCAATCCCACAAATGAAATTTGATAGTTTTTCAGGAAGACAAAAGCTTAGTAAAATAAGGGATCTGGATCTGTGACAAATATAATAATAGAAAAAGGAAAAGGACTAAATAATATTATTAATTTGCAGTAGACACAGCAAGGAGCAGCTGGTGGTATGAAAAAATGTAGTCATTTCAGTAGGTATCTCATAATATGAAACATGAATTATATTTTTACAAGCACAGAAAAACTACAAGTAAAAATCTAGAAATGCAAACAAGTTTGTAGAACTGTAACTGTCTAGTAATTTTTTTCTTAGAATAAAGCACAGGATCAAATATAAAGATAAAAAAATTTTTTTAGTTCTTGCTTATAATATCATATTTTAAAGCTCCTATAGACCATTCATTCACAAAATCAAAGACATTAAGATAAACTGGTCACCTTTTTATATCACATTGTAAGTTCCCAAACTAATTTTGCATCATTTTATTACTATTTGGATTATTATTCTATAACATATTTTTAAATATTTTTCAACTCATTTGATTTAAAAATAATTATTTTTTAACAACAATTGCAGCAAATTTTTATCTAAAGCATTGCCTTTATAAAGAAACCATCTGAGATGACTAAAACAATGAGGTAATTTTTGGAATGTAGATTATCTCCACTATGTCTATTACATATTTTTGCAAGTCAGCAAATTATTTCATTTTCCTCTCCCTAGTATGGAAATTTAATCTGGGTATTTATTTCATTTTCGGTAACCTATTTGAAGAAAGACTAACTACCCTTCAGTATACAGTATTACATTACGCATTCAAAACTGATACTATAAATTACACAATCTAACAAAAAATTATTAATGGTTTATGGGGTGGGGAGAGGACAACCAGGAAGCCTCAACTGCCAGCAATTGAATGTAATATTTCTCTATATCCCCTTAGTGAAAGGAAAGGAACCCAGAGTGTTTGTGTTTAAATACTGCATCCACTCTTTCAAACAGCACTGTTTTTTATAAAAACAAGGCGCAGTAAGGCCCCCAAATATGCATCAAGTCTATACCATAGACCACCCTTAAATATCAGTCAACATATACTCTTAGGCTACAGCTGGGTGATTCTACTCATTTTAATATGCAATTCATGACAGTAGAATACGGAGAGACTTGTTATTCTACTGTATTATAGATGATCTAATTTGCCAGATATTTTCCTTTGCTATTGTTATTAGCACTTCCTTCCAATTAGAGTCGTTTTTTCTTTTCCTTTAAATTTTCTTTTCTTTTCTTTTCTTTTCTAAAGGGATGGGGACTCACTATGTTGTCCAGGCTGGAGTGCAGTGGCTATTCACAGGTGCCCACCCTACTACTGATCAGCATGGGAGTTTTGATCTGCTTCACTTCCAAACTGGGCAGTTCACCCCTCTTTAGGTAACCTTGTGGTCCCCTAATCTGGAGAGATCACTGTAATGGCAAACTTAGTGCCGATACCTGACAGGCAAAGTTCACTACAGCCTCTAATTCCTAGGCCCAAGTGATCCTCCCACCTCAGCCTCCCCAGTAGCCAGGACTGCAGGTGTCACACTGCTCCCCGTAAACTGAGTATTTCATAATTTTTAGTTAAAATCACCACATGTAGATTCTAAATCTTTTTTGATCATTTTTAAATCACCCAAATTAGAGAAGGGATCTTGTAAGCTGCAGTGAATTTTTCTGAAATTCTGTGTTGCAGAAAATGAATGTCTCCACAAGATGTAGGAGTACACCAGGAGAACCCTGGCTAAAGCCACTGACAGCCACCCCAGGTCGACAGGGAAATCCCAGGTGGACATCAGGAACTTGTTGGGTCATCCATTCATACATGTGATTTTTCCTACCACTCTTCTACACCAGGAGTCTAAATTGAAATTGATGATTGGGTGTTTTGTAGAAAAAGTACAACAAAGAGAATTAAGTCTACTACAGCAGCCATAGGGGTTAGGCTGGGTAGCAGGATTTGTGCTGAAGGCTGGAGAAGCAAAACTATTCAGGAGCTGATCCACTCAGAGAACACAGACCCTCCCACCCTTCACTTACGTCATACCCTTCATGATGACAGTTATTATAATACAGCAGTTGATCTCAAAAAAATGTAAATCTATAGGCAAATGTAATTCAATGCACAGAATTTTATTTTATAGGAAAATTTAATTTTATAGAAAAAAATTATATATGGCAAATTAAGTACAGATTAATACAAATTTTACTATAATTTCTTGGATTTGTGCTCACCATTATACTATAACAAAGTCTCAGAAAAACCAAACTTTCTATTAAAGCATCTTACCTAAAGTGAAACTAAAGCTTATCATATCCTACTTTGTAAATAAGCTCCATTCCAATTCTATTAAAATTACAGAATAACTCATATTTGTTTTGCTTTGTTGTTTTGTTCACAGTAGTATTTCCTATGCTAACAATGAAAAGCTCATTTACTGCAGGATACTCATGTGTTTTTCATCCTTATATTAATACATTAATACATTCTTAGTACATGAAGACAATATTCTTAGGACTCATGAATCTGTTATCTGTCCCTTCTATTGCCTAGATTTAATTTGATGTTGGTCTAGGGTCTTTCCAGTATTCTGAAAGAGGGGATTTGTGGATTTGTCTTGTTTTGTTTGTTTAGTTCTGGATACTAGTCAATATTTCTGGGGTGGATTGGGGAATTGTGGCTAGGATCCATGTAATATAAATGAAAATAAAACTGCTTTGCAATTTTGTTTAATTTTTCTATGATGATGTTAGTCATGAACGAGATAAATTGTTATACGCAGGATCATAGGATATGCAGTGTAGCAGGTTGAATTGTGCTTCCAAAAAAGATATATTCAAGTCCTAATTCACAGTACCTGTGAGTGTGGCCTTATTTATAAATAAGGTCTTTACAGATGTAATTAAGTGAAGAGGAGATCATAGTGGATTAGGGCAGGCCCTAAACCGGATAACTGGTGTCTTTATAAGAAAAACGGAAGGAGATTGGACACAGACATAGAGGATACCACACACAGCAAAGATGATCATGTGACAATGGAGGCAACGATGGGAGTGATGCAGCTATAAACCAGGGAACTATAAACCAAGAGACTATAAACCAAGGACTGCTACCAACTGCCAGAAACTCAGTTTCTGGCATGGGATCAGTTCTCATATCACAGTGTCCAGAAGGAAACCATCTTGCTTTTGGACTTCGGGCCTCCTGAACTTTCTATTAAAGCATCCTACCTAAAGTGAAACGGAAGCTTATCATATCCTACTTTTAAATAAGCTCCATTCCAATTCTATTAAAATTACAGAATAACTCATATTTGTTTTGCTTTGTTGTTTTGTGCACCGTAGTATTTCCTATGCTAAAAATGAATGTGAGAGAATGAATTTTTTTTGTTGTATATCACCCAGTTTGTGGTCATTTATTATGATAGCCCTAGGAAACCAATACATGCAGTAGATGCAGATTTGTAACTAACCACACCTCAAATTGTTTTCTGCGTTAAGGGTCAATGTTAGCCAGGACTTTCCAAGCCTCCAGAGACATAGGTGAGAAACTTCTACTCTGTATCGGGAGAATTCTTTTTGATTTCCAAAAGTCTTAGGACACTGACTTACCTTTCCTTGTAATATGCTTTTTTTTTTTTTTTTTTTTTTGAATTGGAGTCTGACTCTGTCACAGCCCAGCCTAGAGTGCAATGGCAAGATCTCGGCTCAGTGCAAACTCCACCTCCCATGTTCAAGCAATTCTCCTGCCTCAGCCTCCTGAGTAGCTGGGATTACAGGCGCCCGCCACTACACCTGGCTAATTTTTGCATTTTTAGTACAGACGGGGTTTCACCATATGGGTCAGGCTGGTCTCAAACTACTGATCTCGTGATCTGCCTGACTCAGCCTCCCAAAGTGCTGGGATTACAGACAAGAGCCACCACCCCCAGCCCAACATACATTTTATTTATCCTCATTTAAAGTTACAGCTTGAAAGAAAATAATTATGTTGAAAATTGGAAGGAAGAATTGCTTATTGTGAAACTTAGGTTTTGCAGAAAAACTCTCATCTCATGATGGAGGCTATGACTTTTCCATCTCTAGTTGCCTCCAGATTAATTTCCATTGTTAATGAGAATTTTTCGATTACAAATGAGAATGTCAATCCTTCAATAACGTAAGTGCATTAGAAATCTTAAAGGTACACAAACGGACGAAGAAAAAAAATACCTGACAGTATATATACCTAAATGTTAATAGAATTAAGAGTTCCCAATTTTCTTCTTTTTGGTCGTACAAATTCCCTGATTTTGCTACACTGAGTATAAATTGCTTGCCTAATTTTTTTTTTTAAAAAAAGAAAAACTAGTAGGGAGTTGCCTCGTACATGGCATGAAATTTGCATTTTTCCTAAGCCAGATGTTTCCCTTGCCTTATCATGGTACCAAGAAAAATAAGGCAACAGACATCCGCGGGCTCCTTGCCTTGGAATTTTTTCCCTAGGCATGTGCATACACACAAACACACACACACAAATCCAACTAACAGAGGAATGTTAGCTTTATCAGCAATGAGATGTAAAGGAGACATAAATCATGGACGTATCTGACATTTAACCAATTTAGATTCCTTTCACACAACTTTCAATTTCAAGTGTGTCCTATAATTCTCCATTTAGAGAAAACAACCCTGTGTGCTGATCAGAAGATGTCTAACCAGGACTGCCCCATCCCACAGCTCCTGCAAGCCCAGTTGGTCACAATGGAGTGTGACGTTAATATGAAGTGCACAACCCAAGAAGCCACATGTGGCAGCCCTGAACCTAACCCTACTTTTTAGAAACACTCAGGGTTGTAAGGAGTCTAGAGCATTAAAAAATAGAAAAAAATGTCCTGTGTTATGGCATTACTGGTTTTAAAAGCCAATCGTATTTGTAGGCTTCCCATTAATACTGGGGCAAATGATATAGTTAAAAGAACCTAAAAGGTCCCATATGCCCAGACCTCCCTTGCCAGCCACCTCCCCACCATGCTCACTCATCACTCTCCACACCCTAGGCCTCGTCTAGGCCCTCGAATTTATGATCCTTCCTGCCACAAGGCATCTGCATACGCTGTCTCCTCTTCCAGGATTCTCTTCCTCCCCACCTCTTTAACTAAATAATTTCGACTTATACTTTCGATTTTAGCTGAGTCGTGTTTACTTGAAGTAACCGTCCTTTACCCTTGAGGCTATATTACCCACCCACTTCTTATGCTCTCACAATATTCCTCTCCTCCCTAGCACCAAGCCGGGAGGGAATTTTACATTTCTTAGTATGTTTTTGTTGTTGTTAATGCCCATTGCTATTTCCAGAATATGTTTTAAGAGAGTAGAGATGAAGCTGATTTATTTGGATTGCTTTTCCCCACCACTAAATCCCCTTTACTTGAAGAATGTCTGGCACATAGTAAACTCTAAACAAATACTTAATGGATAAGCATATGGATGAGTGAATTGGAAATACAAACATTAAAAATTCTTCAAATTTCTCAGTTCTCAAGAAACTTCAAGTCCAGTAAACATGCAAATGTGCACTCACTTAGACCCAGTTGGAAGAACTTGGAAAGCAATGGAGTTCAGTGACCTCCCCCAAACCAATGCTTAACCATAGTAACACTGGCTTTTTTTTTTTTAAGTGTACTACGGGCTGTTATTGGTCATACTCCTAATTCTGATCATGGAATTTTTCTACCATTTTTTAAATATGTGCATGGTAACTTACATTTGTATCATTCAATAGAGTTACAACTGGAGTATATTCATGGTTAGAAGGTAAGTGCCCTATCCCTAAGTTTATATGCAATTTTTTTACCTGCCAACTATTCTCTGATACCATGGCCAAGCCTCCCAAGATGGTGGCTTTCCAGACTCACCTAGTAAATAGGCTTTCTAGAGTCATTTAGCCATGCCGCTTAGTAAAACTTTACAGAAAATATTGCCTTCTGACAGATATAATGAGGAAAAGAAACTAATATCAGTTCAAGAATTTTATTCTCTATTCATTCCTTATCAGTTGCAAAGCCAAGTGTTGCTGAAACCTTTCCCTGTCCTCTGCCAGGAAGTGAGATTTTTCACCGGTATGAATAATCACAGGCATCAAAGCTAATATAGGACACTTGGCCATGTTGCTGAGTCAGAAAGGACTTTGTTCAAGACCTATAGCCAAGGCCCTGCTGTCATCAGTAGATAATATGGGAAACAATTTTCTCATCTCTCTTTTTGTTCAACTCAAGGTAGAAATAAGGCCATGGTGACAGCCATATACGACGTTCTTATGCCCCACTTGAAACATAGTTAAGTGTCTCTCTATTTTTTTTATATAAATATCAAAGGCAAAATTGTGTGATTTCAGGGAGAAGAGGAGCTTTTATTAGGGTGTTTGATGATGTTACACGTTCTTTCTTACTGTAACCAGATAAATTCTTTTATAGAAGAGCCCTTGGGATACTCAGCATGAGATACCCACAATCTGTTTATTGCATCCACTTCCTCCAGGAGGAAAAATTAGTATACAGTAGTGTCAGGGAGTCAGGTTGCATGTGGGATGTTTCTTCAAAATTCTCTCATAATATAGAGCCAACCAACTTTACCTTCAGTTGTATTTCTCTTTTTCAATTTAATGCTTATTTTAATTGGACCCAATCACTGGCCTTCCACTTTCATTCCCTGAAGATGGCTCACTGCTAATACCTCTGCAGGCCAGCTCTATGCAGATCTGTGATAAGGAAGGCTTTTTTTTTTGCCTAACTTGATTTATTTTATTTTAGATTCAGAGGGTACATGTGCAGGTTTGTTATATGGAAATACTGTGTAACGAAGAGGTTTAGGCTTGTAGTCAACTCATCACCCGAATAGTGAACGCTGTACTCAATAAATAATTTTAACCCATTACCCCCTTCCCACCTTTCCTCCTTTTGGAGTTGTGTCTGTCATTTCCATCTTTATGTTCATGTGTACCCACTGTTTTGCTCCCACTTGTGAGAACATGTGGTATTTTATTTTCTGTTTCCGAGTCATTGTATTTAGGATAATGGCTTCCAGCTCCAACCATGTTGCTGCAAAGGACATGATTTCATTATTTTTATTGCTGCATAGTATTCCATGTGTATATGTACCACATTTTCTTTATCCAGCCAACTGCTGATGAACACTTAGGTTGATTCTATGTCTTTGCAACTAGTGCTGCAATAAACATATGAGTGCAGGTGTCTTTTTGATAAAATGATCTTTTTCTTTGACTAGATACCCAGCAGTGAAATTGCTGAGTTGAATATTATCTCTGCTTTTAGCTCTTTGAGAAATGTCCACACTGCTTCCCACAGGGGTTGAACAATTTATATTCCCACCAACAGCGTATAAACATTCTCTTCTGTCTGCATCTTCAACATCTGTTACTTTCTGACTTTTTTTTTTCCCTGACTTTTTAATGGTAACCATTCTGACTAGTGTGAGATGGTATCTCACTGTTGTTTTGATTTGCGTCTCTGTGATGATCAGTCGTGTGGAACATTTTTTTCATCTGGTTTTTGGCCACTTCTATGCCTGAGGAAGACATTTGTGTGCACTGTTCCATCCCCAGCTACTCTTCACCTTGGAGACTGAGCTTCCTTTCTTCCAAAGTCATGACTTCCAAGAAAATGATTTAAAATGTAGATTCTGTGGTGGCATTTTAGGTATCAGCAGTGGTGTATGGGATCTAGAGAATAAGAGGCCCTTCTGATGCCTCTGAAATCTCACTGTAAAGGAAGTGTTTGACCTTGCCTGCCAATAAAGCTTGGCCCTTTTCACACCTCTTCCTGGTGTCAAGATTGACAAGAAAATTATGAAAATGGAGAACCTCCCATATAAATTTTAGAAATGAATTGGGAAGCCCTTAAATCACTAGCCCTCTAAGATACAGGGATTTCTCTCTTCCTGTTTTAAGGCAATAGTCTGTGTTTGGAAGTCTGATCAGGTTGCAATCTGCAAAATCGCAGCCCTTCGCATAGCTTACTCTTCAATATGCATCCAAAGAGACATGAGTATATTATTTCTTCCAAAGTCAGCTACAATTGAAACTCACTAAATTGACTCCACATCTTCCCATCTCAGGCAGTGACAGAGGAATAGCAGGTGTTTTTTTGTTTACTAAAATGCTAGTTTTTAACCAACCTCTCCTTTGAAGATTTCTCTATCACTGATGCCGAGGATACGATCTTTTCTTTAGAGAGGATGGCAGAACACCAGCAAATCAATGTTTGAGTCCAAGGGCTGCCATCAGTGCCTCAAACACTTATGTAGTAACTGTCCCCTTTTGCCAGCTATGTCATACAGGACTGAGGGCAGAATTTATTGCAAATGACAGGACACTAATGTCAGAAGGAAGTTTTGCATGTGTGCATGCACCTGTGTGTGGACATGCACACAAATACATGCATGTGTGCCTGGGGGGTTAGGTACACACACACCCATGCCTGACTGAAAAGATGCCCAGAAGATTAACTTGACCCCTGGATGGTCCGTGCTTATTACTGTCAAGAAAATCATGATAATATCTCACATAATATAATATAAAAATATATCTCAATTGTCTGCTTCCACCAATCCCCCTACTAAGCATTCTACAACGAACCAGATGATGGGTTTCCTTTTATTTGTTCACTCTACCAATCTTCATGGAGAGCCCCTCTCACTCTGTGTTTGCCTTTTCTCTAGCAGAATTCTCCTGCACTAGGTTGCATCGAGAATTATGCAATGATATGGACAGAAAAATTAAAGGAAAGATAAGCAAAAGGAAATGTAGAAATTGGGGATTCAGGTCTTTAATCAAGTTGGTTTTATCAGTTCATACGGACATAGCATCTTCTCAGCAGGCTCTATTTCCCAAAGATTACTTGTGTCACATCCAAAAATAGTTTATTGAGTGAGCACTATGTGACAGGCACTGTGCTAGGACCTATATAGGCATCAGTCCAATTAAGGCTCACACCCTTCCTCTGAGAAATAGCTGTTATTATCCCCTCTTTACTGCAGCAAACACTGAGGTTAAGAGGCTAAGTAACTTGTACAAGATCTAAATCGTTAATAGATGATGGGTAGATATGAACCTGACAGCATGAACATGAGCCTGTGCACTTAATTAGTACTTCTCTGAGCCTTTTATTTTAAACTCTGAAATCCCAAACCATTTTATGGGGTTTAATAACTTATCACAAAGAGGTAATACAGAGCCTCTGTATTACCTATATAATACAATGTAAAACCTATATAGAGAGGAAGACTCTGAAGAAGATGAATTTTCTACAATTATATAGGCAAAACCTGATGCTCTGCAATATGAACCTTTGTTCTTACCCCTTATGTAAACTTTATCCATGGAATCACAAAATAGGGCTTCCAGAGCTTGGTATTAATCCCTTGTCGCTCCAAGCAGCCAAGATCGAATCATTCTACACATATAAATATTGTTCTGCTGTAAATGATCTTCAGAGGTGGGGGACACCTAGGAACTAAGGTAGTACATTTTGAAATAAATTAAAACTCCTGACCAGGCGTGGCTGCTCATGTCTGTAATCCCAGCACTTAGGGAGGCTGAGGCAAGCAGATCACCTGAGGCAAGAGTTTGAGACCAGTCTGGCCAACATGTTGAAACCCCAACTCTACTAAAAATACAAAAATTATCCAGGTGTACACCTGTAATCACAGATATTCAGGAGGCTGAGGCAGGAGAATCACCTGAACCTGGGAGGGGGAGGTTGCAGTGGGCTGAGATCGGGCCACTGCACTCCAGCCTGTGTAACAGAGCAAGATTCCTTCTCAGAAAACAAACAAACAACAACAAAAAGCTCCTTAATCATGCCAAGTTTTTACCTGAATACAATTTCACCAGCCCTGTCTTCCAAAATTTATTCTTAAGTCTGTACACATTCAATTTTATCCCCTGTTCTTGTAAGAACAGGGAACATCAAAGAAAGAATCATTCACTTAGCTGATGTTGCCACCACATGGTCCATTCAATTCCCCTGACACTTGTTGAATTTAAACAACCCAGAGCAGGAGAAAATAGCCATTTGGGATGATATCTGATTGATTAGGGTATGAAAAACTAAATTATTCAGTCAGGCCTCCATGACCGACTGACAGCACGTCTGCTGTGTGAACCTGAATCCACCAGTGGAGCCGGTTTACAAAATGATTATGGATCAAACAGACACAAGCTTTTTATCCAGTTGCAACACAAAGAAACAATTTAAAAATCTGGCCGGGCGCCATGGCTCACGCCTGCAATCTGAGCACTTTGGGAGGCTGAGGCGGGCAGATCACGAGGTCAGGAGCTGGAGACCAGCCTGACCAACATGTTGAAACCCTGTCTCTACTAAAAATACAAAAATTAGCCGAGCGTGGTGGCACGTGCCTGTAATCTCAGCCACTCAGGAGGCTGAGGCAGGAGAATTGCTTGAACCTGGGAGATGGAGATTGCAATGAGCAGAGATCGTGACACTTTACTCCAGCCTGGGTGACGGAGTGAGACTCTTGTCTCAAAAAAAAATATCTGTTTTTTTATAAGTGATACCCAGCCCGGGTCGGAACTGAAAACCAGATGTTTGGAGGCCTATGTTTGTTAGAGCATTCCTTCACTTTTTCATTATTTTGAGAGATTCTTTCACTGTTGGAAACCATTTTCACCTATTCACCTATTTCAATACAGATGTTAAAAAGGGCAATGAGAAAAGCCTCCTTTTGGAATTCAGATTTAGAATATTTCATCAAAGTTTGTCTTGTGTTTTCCAGGATGGCTTCTTGCTAACTCCTTATTTTATCTCACCCTCTTTCTTTGTTAAAATTCTGCTCTTTGAACCCATGTCTTCAGGTTGAAACCGTCTTGGCAAAGTAATATCAGCTGGTGTCTTCGGCTAGATGAACCTTTGAAGCCCTCCCAAGGTGAAAAAAATGTTATTTTTCCCTTTTATGTGTTGTGGTTCATTGGATAGTATTTGTCATCTTGTCACATAATAGGAATGACGTTCACAATGTTGAAATATGCCTTTAAGAAGTGATGACAATGGATATGGGAGCAGTCCCCGGGCTGTAGCCTTCATCAGCCCCTTCCAGCAATCGCAGGCTTGCTTGTATGTTCTCAGTCAAGAACATTCCCTTTAAAGTGCACCATTTCATTCTGATTTGTCACAAGGGTCAGGTTCACACCAGAACAATCTTTCCTTTGGAAAGGCAAAGGGATAATTGGATTGCATTTGGATGCCTTTTACCATATTTTACAATGACACTTGAAAAGGCATGAAAAATTTGCTGAGTATAGTATTCTTCATCACACACACACACACACACACACACACACACACACCCCACTCTAGTTGGGGAGGTGGTGGAACAAACGGTTTTCTTGTTTATTATGAAGACAGTTGTAGTGGAATTGTTGTGATAATACACAGCCAAGGATTTCCTAAAGGTACAAATTGAGGGCACTGCTGAGGGGAATACCTTAGGCTCCTCTCTGAGGAAACCATCTCTCTATTGTTAGCTCTATGGGGATTCAAGGAAGGTGCTGGCAGGAGAATCTTGTATTCACTCCATCTTCCCAAGCACAATCCCATCACCACTGCCCCCTGGAGCTGTATCGTGTCCTTTATGATTTTTACCTTTAAGCTTCACAAGAAACTTATTTTATCCTTTCTCCACATTTTATCTATCTACCTATCTATCTACCTACCTACCTACCTACCTGTCACCTGTCTATCAAATTTTTGGCTGTAGGGGAAAGCACACAGCATGATTTTCCTATTAACTTGTTCCAAGTGGGGTTATCTTAACCTCAAGGCCCTAGGAAAGATAGGCCACTCTATTGAAAAACAGACATTTCCAGGCTTCTTCACAAATGATTTTGGAATTTTTCTGGGGAAAATTACAAAACTGGAAAGTTTATAAATACTTAGAGGCTAACGATCCAACTGGAGTTTTTTTTAATTTCTGATTTCTTATTTACTGTCATTACACTACTCCTATCCGATAGGAGGACCTGAAGTTAAAGTAAAAGCAAAACAAAACAAAAAATAACTAACATGAAAGAGTGAGTCTTCAGGGTAAGCATTTTCGATTTTTCTTTCTTTTTCTCTTTCTGTCTCTACTTGAATTTTTATTTATTTATTTATTTTGCTGCATTTCAAGTAATCTGGAAAACCACTTTTGTGGAAAAGAGAGCTAATAAATAAATACTGCCACTTAAGGGAAAGTTAGGATATTTCCCCAAAGGCTTCCAAAATCTTAGAGGAAGAGCATGGCTTACCCTATAATAAGCTGGTAAAAATAAGAGAGTATTTATGCTTGGCTCCTCAAAACGATTAAAAAAGAAAGTTCCTTTGAAAGAAGAGCAAGCTTTAGAGAAAAAGAATCAAGCTGTGATAAATGAAGATGCAAATATAGCTAACATAAGAAAATAATGCAAAAGAAAATGTGATGGAAAATGTACATTTGTTTTGATATTCAGTATAAACTACTGAAATAATTTATGAATTCATATCTGTACTGTGGAGGACACACTTCAGATACTCTCTCAGAAGCAGAGCTAAAAATGTAGAGGTAAAAGAGATGAGAAAATATATGAAAGACAGATTTGAGATAAGACATAAATAATAATTATCCAAAAGCAGAAACCAGAGTAATAATGAGTGAAGCAATAGTCAAGGATATAGTAGAAGAAGCAAAGTTTCTGAAAGAAAAAGCATGACTCAAAGTGACTCACCTGGCTCCAGGCAAAATTAATTAAAGGGACCTATATTTAAATAAGCAGTCATATTTTTCAAAACTTAAATTCAAGAACAAAGGGAAAAAATATAATTACAATTCAGAAAGAAACAACAATCAGAGTTCTCCAATTTCACTTTTTCAACACTAATTGAAAAAAAATATCTGAAAGCCGTACAATTCACAATTCCAAAAACATGGAACCAAACCAAATGCTCATCAATTAACAAGTGGATAAAGAAAATGTGAGATATATATATATATATATATAATATTGTGTGTGTGTTTATGTATATAGATATACAATGGAATACTACCTCAGCCATAATAAGAAATAAATTAATGGCATGCAAAGCAACCCGGATGAGATTGGAGACTATTATTCTAACTGAAGTAACTCAGGAATGGAAAACCAAACATCATATGTTCTCACCCATAAGTGGAAGCTAAGCTATGAGGATGCAAAGGCATAAGAATGACACATGGACTTTGGGAACTCAGGGGGAAAGGGTGAGGAAAAAAAGATGACAAATAGGGTGCAGCGTATACTGCTCAAGTGATGGGTACACCAAAATCTCACAAATCACCACTAAAGAACTTACTCATGTAACCAACCACCACCTGTTCCCCATAACCTATGGAAATTAAAAAGAAAAAAGTTTAAGTATGAAAGCTATAGAATGTTAAGTAACAAAAAGCTTGCGAAACAACAATTCCGTCACATAAAATCTGGACAGCAAGTCTGTCCCAGGACTTTCAGTCAGGCAAGGATTTAAAGCATATATTGCTGTGTGGCCTTTCTAAGAAGAGTGGATCTTGGACACTGTTTTTTGTTTTTTGTTTTTTGGTTTTTTTTGACACCAAGTCTCGCGCTGTCACCCAGGATGGCGTGCAGTAGTGCGATCTTGGCTCACTGCAACCTGTACCTCCTGGTATTTGTTACTACCCCAAGAATTAAAGAAATTTTTTTTTATTAATTCAATAAATATTTATGGAGTTAAAAACAAAGAATATAGGTCTCAGGATAAATTTAATATACTCAGACTGCTATTCAAGATTTTTCCACTCCTAAGAATTACAAAAGACACTAATAGTGGAATAATTGTATAAATAGCAGGAAACAGAAAACCAGGACAGCACTTTTATCAAGAAGCTTAAACAAGTTAACCTCTCCATATTCCACCACCCTCAGTCTCATGGAAAGACAATTTGGTTAAAGAAACCAAAAACAGCATGTAGTCCTTACAGACAGCCATAACATAGAAAGAGATTTTTTGTTTATTTCGTTTTGTTTTTAGGTATATAAAATCAAATTTTTAAATAAAACACTGTGGTAGATTGAAGATGGCCACAGATTCTTTGCTATTCCTGTCCCAACAAGAGGTGGAGTCTATTTCCCAATCCTTCTCCAACTGGGCTCAAGTTGTCAAGTTATGATTTGCTTTTTTTTTTTTTTTTTGAGACAGGATCTCACTTTGTCCCCCAGACCTGAGTGCAGTGGCGCAATCTTGGCTCACTGCAGCCTTGACCTCCTGGCTTCTGCAATCCACATGCCTCAACCCCCCAAGCAGCTGGGACTACAGGCATGCGCCACCACACGTAGCTAATTTTTTTTTTTTTTTTGGTATTTTTTGTAGAAACAGAGTTTCACTATGTTGGCCAGGCTGGTCTCAAACTCCTGGCCTCAAATGATCCACCTGCTTCAGCCTCCCAAAGTGTTGGGATTACAGGCATGAGCCACCATACCTGCCAATTTGACTTGCTTTTGACCAATAAAAGGGAGCAGATGTTGGTCAAAGGATACAAAATTTCAGTTGAACAGGAGGAATAAGTTAAAGAGCTCTATTGTACAACATTGTGACTGGATAATAACAATATATCCTATTCTTGAATATTGCTAAGAGTAGGTATTAGATGTTCTCATCACACACATAAAAGTATGTAAAGTAATGCATACTTAATTAGCTTGATTTAGCCATTCCACAATGTACAATAGCCCTCTAAATCCACTGGTTCCACATCTGCAGAGTCAACCAAGCACTGATTGAAAATATTTGGAAATAGTAATAATAAATAACCATACAATAATAATAATACAAATAAAAGACAATATAGTATAACAACTATTTACATAGCATTTACATTGTATTAGGTATTATAAATAATTTAGAAATGATTTAATGGGAGGATGTGCATAAGTTATAAGCAGATACTTTGCCTTTTGTTGGTTTTTCTTTTGATACAAGAGTCTCTCTCTGTTACCCAAGCTGGAGTGCAGTGGCACCATCATAACTCACTGCAGCCTCGACCTCCTAGGCTCAAGCAATCCTCCTGCCTCAAGTCTCTGGAGTAGCTGGGACTAGAGGATCTCACCACCACACCTGGATGATATTTGTATTTTTTGTAGAGCTCGAGTTTTGTCATGTTGCCCAGGCTGGTCTTGAACTCCCGGGCTCAAGCAATCCACCCGCCTCAAACTCCCAAAGTGCTAGGATTATAGGCCTGAGCCACCGCCACTGTGCCTGGCCTATGATGTCATTTTGTTTCATGGACTTGAGCATCCATAAATTTTGATATCCAAGGGAGGGAAATTCTGGAAGCAATACCCCTTAGATACCCGGGAATAAGTGTATACATATTTCAAAACAACATGTCATACATGATAAGTATATACAATTCCTATTTATCAATTAAAAAACAAATTTAAAAGCAGTAGTAGTGCGTCTGTTCTGGGTCTTGGACTGAAGAAGCTATAACGAAGGCCAGGTTATGTTGCTGGAGACAGAGGTCACATGTAAAGGCCCTGGAGGAGGACACACGGCATACAGAGAGAGAGAGGCCATGAAGAAGAGAATCAAGGTGCTCCAGCCAACAGCACATCAGAGAAAAGCTGCCCTGGAACTTCTAGCACACCCCAGCTGCTAGCTGTGCACATCTCTAGGAGTGACCCCAAACAACATATGTGAATCGAGAAACTGTCCAGCTGAGTCTAGGAAACCCACAAAACCATGAGAAAGAACAAGTCATGTTGTTTTAAGCCACTAAAGTTTGGAGTGTTTTATTTTAATGCAATAGATAATGAAGGCAGGTATCTTTTCTTCTTATTAAATTGGTAAAGGTTTTTTTAAATGGTGATGATTACAAAAGGTGCATCAAGATATGGCCAGTAAAAATAAAAATTGTTACAATTTTTCTAATTTTAAAAATTTTTTAATTTCATTTTTTTTCAGGAGTGAGTCTTGCTCCGTTGCCCAGGCTGGAGTGCAGTGGTGTGATCTCGGCTTACTGCAATCTCGGCCTCCCAGGTGCAAGCAATTCTTCTGTCTCAACCTCCCAAGCAGCTGGAATTACAGGTGTATGTCACCACGCCCAGCTAGTTTTTGTTTTTTTTAGTAGAGATGTGGTTTTACCATGTTAACCAGGCTGATCTCAAACTCCTGATTCTCAGGTGATCCTCCCACCTCAGCCTCCCAAAGTGCTGATATTACAGGTGTGAGCCACCCTACTCGGCCTCTTTCTTTCACATTAGATGTCATTTATATTACATTAGATGATGTGTTTTATATACTCATAGTTGATCCTCACAACAATTCTTTGAAGTGATAACCATGTTTCATGTTTCACAGTGGAGACAACGTGAAAAGGTTTCATAGACTTGCCCAGAGTCACGTGTAGTAGACAGGAAACAGAGGGGATGCACCAATCCAGGTCTATTAGATGCCTCTCACTCTGAACCCTAAAGTAAATAGCCTCTTCCTACTAAATGCCCAGCAATACAAGGAATAGAAAAAAATAAATATATTACTATATAGCCATATATAGTAAAATATATGTTTGGTTTTTAAAAGTTCCAAAACAATAAAGAAAAATATGATAAATTTTAATGCAAAGAACAGGTTAAGATACACATTTTTGGATATGTGTTATATGTGTGTAAGGAAATGCAGCAAAGCTGACGGTCATTATTCCGGGTGGTAGCATTTCATGGTTGATTTTTAAATAATCTTATTTAGAACATCCACATTTTAAATAATTAGCATGCATTATTTTTCTATTGCAAAAAACATAAAAGGCATTATTTCAGTGGTTGCAGAGGCTAAAAGTGAATTAGATTAACAGTAATAACTATTTTAGAGTTCATTTCTGTTTCACTGAATTGGATTGATAATACAAGCGGATAAGCAACTCTTGCATTCTATAAAAATCCAACCAGAAAGACTGAAACTATAAACAATCAATGGACTAAAACATTCCATTCCCAGTATTTGTGCATATTTTGTTCTTCAGAACAATAATGTAACATAAATGTACTAAACATTATCATTTAGTTGGAGACTGGAAAGATTTCTATTTAGTCTTTAAGGATTGTCAATATATTTTAAAGCAACAGCTCTGAAATTATTTTTATATGTAGTATCAATTATAATGAACATTTCACCTCCACAGAGATCTGTAAAGTAAGAACTGACATATTAATATTTCCAAATAGTTGTCAATTTATCCCTGCTGGAGAAAAAGATACAACAGGAAGCAATGAACTGCCTCACCATCTTAAGTCAAATCTGGGAGTTCAAGAAGCCAGCAAAAAAGGGCCTTCCCACATTAACAGTTTCACCAGCATTACCAGCCACATAGAGAGAGAACTTGTGTGCATCAGCAGCTATGAATGTGAAGTTCATCAGCCTGCTTCCATACTTCTCTGCGAGCAAGACTAAAAAAGTGGTTAAGCCTGTAGGCCACCTCTCCTGAAGCCAAACCAACACATTTGTGGGTTCCCAGTGGAGCAGATAAATGAAGTTTAGCGAAGTTACACTCAAGCTAATGAGACCACATATTAGGAAGTATGTGGAAGAGTCATATTCATAGAAAACAGAATGGTAGTTACCAGAGGGAGGAGACGGAGTAATGGAGAGTTCTTTTTGAATGGGTAACAGAGTTTCCATTTGGGAAGATGAGAGAGCTCTGGAAAAAAATGGCAGTGATGGTTGCACTACACTGTGAATGTACTTAATGCCACTGCAATGTGGACTCAAAAGTGGTTAAAATGGTAAGTTTTATGCTGTGTATCATATATTTTGCCACAATAAAAAAAAAAAGTATATTGACAAAACTTCACATTGCTTTATTCTAACCTAACACAATATTCATGCAGTTACCTTTTTAGTATTCATGATAAATGTTTCTTCTAATAAGTTCCTCAGTATTTTTTATTTTATTTTATTTATTTATTTATTGAGACAGAGTTTTGCTCTTGTTGCCCAGGCTGGAGTGCAATGGCACCACCTTGGCTCACCGCAGCCTCTGCCTCCTGGGTTCAAGCAATTCTCCTTCCTCAACCTCCCGAGTAGCTGGGATTACAGGCATGCACCACCACGCCCAGCTAATTTTGTATTTTTAGTAGAGACGGGGTTTCACCATGTTGCTCAGGCTGGTATAGAACTCCAGCCTAAGGTGATCTGCCCACCTCAGCTTCCCAAAGTGCTGGGATTACAGAACCAAAAATCCAGATTTTTTGGAGTGCTTCCAAATAAAAAGCACCACTTAGCAGCAATATCCTCAGACTTTAGACATAAGCTCCCTGAGGCCTAGTGAAGTTTCTATGAATCGTGCTTCTCTGGTGCAACCTGTGGCATGACAGTCAGTGCCATACAAACAATATTTTCTACAGTGCAAATAATCTTTTTAACATTTCTAGATAAACAGAAAACAACCTAATTTTATTTATTTATTTGTTTGTTTGTTTGTTTATTTGAGACAGAGTCTCACTCTGTCACCCAGGCTGGAGTGCAGTGGCACCATCTCGGCTCACTGCAACCTCCACCTCCTGAGTTCAAGTAATAATTCTGCCTCAGCCTCCTGAGTAGCTGGGACTACAGGCATGTGCCACAATGCCTGGATTTTTGTATTTTTTAGTAGAAATGGGGTTTTGCCATATTGGAGAGGCTGGTCTCAAACTTCTGACCTCATGATCTACCAGCTTCCGCCTCCCAAAGTGCTGGGGTTACAAGCATGAGCCATGGCGCCTGACAGAAAACAATCTAATTATTACCATATTCTCAATTTATGATAATGGCTAACCCTTTCTAAATTAAATTATATAGTTAGCATCTGAAGTTGTACAGTTTACATTTCTGAAGTAAGCAAATTTCAACGGTGACTGAAAATTATGCTTGTTGCATTTTTCTCACAGTCCATCTTTATTAAAATATTTGGTTTGCCAGGAATCTCCTCTGTGGATCCTGCTTCTCCTATAGGTTTCAGCAACACAGAGGCTTGAAGCTGACCTCCTCCTCCACCCCCTCACCTTGATATTTCTCAGCTCCTCAACTTTTTAATGTTGTGAACTCTACCTGAAGTTTTGCCTATGCCTCTCCCAAATCCTGCAACCACTATTTAACATGGTGAACTTGAACTTCCACACAGCAGTGAAACTCCTTTCAAATATCACACCACCCTGTAAACCTTTTCTGATCCTCTCCACTCCACCTCCCCAAGACACATACATAGACATGCACTTCAAGCTGAATGACAGGACTTCCCTCTGGGCTCCTAAAAGTTTTCTCTCTTACTTATTACATGGCATTACATTTATCTGTGTCTTGCGTTCAACTCCCCGCAATCCCACTCTCACTAACCTGTAAGCTCTTGAAGAACAGAAACTGCCTCATTTACTTTTGTGTCGTCTAAAATCAGGGGTGGGGGACTGATTGACCAAATAAGAAAAATGAGGAGTGAGTGACTGAGTAGCATGAACCTCATGATATTAGGTCTGTGCAGACAGTGGTGTAGAAAATGACATGGTCCCTTCCCTTAGTACATTAATAATCCACTTGTCAATCATCTAATACAGCTCCTTTATTTTTCTTATTGTTTGTTCCACCAATAGTTAAAAGTCTTGGGATGTTCAGTCACAGTGGTATAATTCGTATCTATTGCTATGACATTTGTTTAATTTCAGAATCTACTTTGTTAACTCTAAACTGAGTTAGTTTTAATACACAATTTCTAGATAAATGTTGTTCTAATAACAAAGTTCATCAGAGACATCCTTCAAAGGTACACAGAGTTAACTATGTAATTTTCTTAATAAGACTGAAAAATCAGTGCATCATTTTTTCTAACTATGGCATGCTCTGTGACACCATGTAATTTTGGGGTATCTATACTTTGCTTGGGAAAGGAAAAACAATACCTAGTTTCTTTATAAAACTATTTTTACTGCCAGGAAAAAAAATCATTTGCTCTGTCACAATTACGGTAATAAATCTTACAGTGAAGACACTTAATGATGGCTACAAAGCTTCTTTTATTCTACCTTACAGAGACAAGCTTTAAACTTACTAAGCAAGAATGGGTGCATTTTAGTTTTACAAATGCCTGCTTAAGAAATATGTCATTAAAAAGACAAAATTCTCTAGCCCTAAGTTTGCATGGCTTCACTATATAAGTTCACTTACATTCAGAATTAGATAATTTAGACTTTCAATTCTTGGGTTACTGAAGTCATTGAAATAAGTTAAATTAATGCAGTCTGTTTCAGGTTTATTTGTGACTTGAGATTCCACAGACTTTTAAAATTTTTAATTTATTTTTGAATAAGAAATAGATGCTCAGAGTATAAAACTCAGAAGATCTCAAGGAGGATATGGTGAAAATTTCCCTTCCACCTTGGGCTTCTGCCCTGCATAACAACTTCCTTGTGATGTGGCTACCTTTACTAGTTTCTTTTACAACATTTCAGAGGAATTGTATGTAAAACAAATACAGATATGATAACTTATTAATATCTCTTTGAGATCATCCCATACCAACATATACTGAATTTGTTTTAATAGCTACACAGTATACCATCAGATGGATAAAACTAAATTTATAGGCCAGGTGCAGTGGCTCATGCCTGCAATCCCCACACTTTAGGAGGCCAAGGCAAGTGGACCACCTGAGATCAGGAGTTTGAGACCAGCCTGGCCAACATGATGAAACCCCATCTCTACTAAAAATACAAAAATTAGCCAGGCAAGGTGGTGGGTGCCTATAATCCCAGCTACTCAGGAAGCTAAGGCAGAATAATTGCTTGAACCTGGGAGGCAGAGGTTGCAGTGAGCAGAGATAGTGCCACTGCACTCCAGCCTGGGTAACAAAGCAAAGCTCCATCTCAAAAAACAAACCAACCAACCTAAATTTATAATTATTTGTATATCGATAAACAAATGTTATTACAAATGACATTTCAATGCGTATTATTGGAACATATGTGCTTCCACATATAAGAAATTATATATGTAACTTAAATTCATAGAACAGGGATTGCTAGGTCAAAGGGTATGTGCCTTTTTATCTTAGATATTGCAAACCACTCTCTACAGAGGTTGTACCAATTTATACTCCCACCAATGTTAAGTGTGCTTGAAATTTCACATTCTCACCACAAAGTATATTATCAAAATTGATCTTTGCCAAAATGAAAGGTTTAGAAATGTTCCCAGGTATTACAAGGTATGGAGGAGCTTTTTTTTTTTTTTTCAAGATAGCCATTTGAAAAGTTTACTAAATGTGAAAACGTTCTTATTTAGAAGATTTGAGCTAAATGTGATGACTAAGATCATCTGAAATGGTTTACTACTCATCAAAAAAAAAGAATTTTCAAATTTTGTATTTAGAGAATTCATCTACAAGGGATTTGAAGTATGAGCCAGAGAAGAGGAAAGGAGAATTTGAAGCCTTTCTCCCTTCCCTTTCATTTTCAGCCAAATCCTCTCTTCCCTGGATTATCTTTACTTATTGCACTCTTATCTTTTCCCAGTTTAATAAAGAGAGTATTCTGTTTAAGTTTTACTTTTTTCCTAGTATGGTTATCCAAAGTGTAGTAAATGGATAAAACCTAAAGTCTTTGGAATTTACAGCAAGTTCAGCTAATAAGAGACAGGACATGTATGTTTTTCTTTTAAACAGTTTGCCAGATCATCTTCTGTATTAATTCTGCTTTGCAGTTGAATTTTAATTTCTTTCATTCTCTTCTTCCTTAGGAAAGAAACCTATTCCCTGAATCTGAGGAGCTGACTTAAATGCTCACTTTTCTGATGCACAGCACCAATTAATGTCTCTTATTATATGTTAGTCACTGTCATTGTGGTTAAGTACAATGTAGCACAGATGCAGCATTTTTTAAAGACACACAAAATCACACACACAAACACACATGTCAATGGTTTCCCTTTGATGGATATGGCAAACTGTTCATTTTTTCAGAGGTATAAAGAAGGCAGCCAAATGTGATAAGTAAAATGCCAGTATCCATTTCAGCTTCTCACTTGAAAAGAGACAGTAAAACTAAGTTAAAGCTAAAACTTCACTGAATTCTTATACCTGGCCATATATTTATATTTGAGCAAAAATTTAAAAACAATTTATGTTTCACTATTCCAAAAAGAAAAGTAGAATATTGGGCATAATAAGAGATCCAACTGAGAGGGTGTTCCAAAGTGATACTTAAATATTATATTTGGCCATAAACAAACTCTAATTAAGGTTTACATTTAAACCAAAAACAGAAAGTTAATTTAAAAGCAAAAAAAAAAAAAAAAAAAAGCTTCAGTGGGTTTCTAACATAAGTACTTCTGAAGAAAACAAACGCAGAAACAAAATCTTTTAAAAAAAAGATAAGAAAGTCAATTAATTCCACATAGCCTGAAGTATCAATCACAACGCTAGAACTTTAGTTTTAGTTTTGCTTTTGGTCAAAAAATAATGTGTGCTAAGCACTAAGCATATTCTGATGAAGGTTTCTATTAGGTTAGCTCTATTAGATATATTTATGTTCTGAATAAAAAAAAAAAAAAGAGACAAGGACTTTGGGGGAAACTATTAGCCCAAAGGTAAGAGCAAAAGGAAAATTCCAGGTGTAAAGTAAACAAAATTTATAAAACATACAAACAGCAGGCAACGATAACGCAAAGCACACCAAAGTACTATCCAAAAATGTATTGGCCAGGTTTCTGGAAGGTAAAGTTGAAGAAACTAAAGTGCTAAAAAGGATAAAGGGCAAAAAGACATGTTTGCTGAAACATCAGGATCCATAAACAGGGGCTGTTTCAAGAAGAAAAGAACTTTATTATTTTTTTAATAATGCTAACAGCTCATCAGGAAGAACCTATACTTTGACAAGTTTTTTAATTGGAGAATAACCTCACAGTGGGGAAACATTGCTCTAAATAAAGCAATGGTTCTTAAAGTACGGACCCAGTCCAGCATAAATGACATCACTTTAACTTGACAAAAATTCAAAATATTTGTCCCATCCGGACATAGAAATCAGACAGATGGGTGAGGCGCAGAAATCTGCATTAAGAGTCTGAGAAATTCTGATGCAGGCTCAAGTTTGGGACCTGCTGTTCCATAGAGGGGAACTGTTGTCTCAGAGCTTCAGAAAGCATCTATCAGAAAGAGAATGCCTCTGATAAGCACTCTTAGCTTCTCACAAACTCTATTGCTATGACCCAATGGCTTAACATTGGCTTTGTATCTGGAGCAGAAGGAAACACAGAGAGGAACCCTTCTCATTCTATAGCATATCTTGATATAAACAAGCTCATAAATCCGTTTTGTTTTCTCATTGTCCTAGAAATCTGTTCTGCTCTTTATTGATTATTTTAATGGGGATGAAAAGGCTTTCTTTCTCAGCATTTGAAAATAATGTTAACTATGTCTATTTCTCCTGATTATAACAATGTGAAGGAAAGACCACAATGAACACAAATTCCACACGGAAATCTTGAAAGAAAAATATCTATATGTCACAGACACCATCATGGTTTTTCTATTGCTAAGGCAGGTAATTATTGCAGTAACAGTTAATATTTATTGAGCATTTGTTGGACTAAGCATTGTATTGAGAAAACTCTTATTTAATCATCACAATAGGTCTATGAGGTAGGTACTCTTATAATTCTCATTTTACATAAAGTGAAACTAACTTAAGGAAGGTAAGTAACTTGCCCGAATTACCCATTTGATAAGGAAGTGGTAGACAGGATTTCTACCTACTTCTGATCCCAGATCTCATGTCATCAGCCACCACAATCAATACCTGCTTGTGCCTTTTGTCTTTATCAGACAGTTTTCCAGGGTCTTGTCTTTACTTTTGTTAGCTTTCACCACTCATCCTGCTCTGGGGTTTTGTTTCCAACCAACACCAACAAAGAAGTGAAACACAATCTAAATAACCTTTTCTCCCCATTCATTCCCCTTCTTATCAGAAAAAAAAGTAAGTAGAGCATATAGTTTTAAGGGTTTCATTGCCCTCACACTGGGAGGACCAAATACCTACAACTAACAAACATAGGAGAGGTAGCATCCTTTTTTAAAAAAAAAAAAAAAACAAGTCCTATAATTGTGTTTTATCATCCCTTAATTTATTACCAGATTTCAAAATGAGTCTCAGGGAATTTCTTTGGACTTTGTACATGCTGAAAGAAGATAGAGAGAAGGGAGAAAACAGGGCTGGAGAAATGCATAGGTCTTTTCATAACGTGGATTATTATGGCATCATCCTCACCAGCCTTATCCTTAATATGATGATCATCAATGCCTTCCTCCCTCTCACTCCACTCATCCAATTGGACCCCAATTTTTATCAATTATACCCTGTAAATAACTCTGCATTTAATCACTTCTTCCCATTTCCATGGCTACTGTGTTAAGTATTACCTAATGAGGTTTCTGGATTATAATCTGGTGGCAATAGAGATATTAGAAGGCATTTTAGATAGTGAGCTAGCATAATTAGATATGCATTTTATGTGCAGAGGATGGATTGGAAGGAAGTAAGATCAGAGACAAGAATATGGATGAGGCAGAAATGCATCATATAAAAAGCACAAGAGCACTGAACAAGGCAAATGAGGGACACTTACATATTTGGTTTTGCTCCTTTAGGAAAAGAAAAGGTATATTTCTACCAAACTAGACATTCTTTTAACACTCTTTCAAAAATATTTCCTGAGCACTTACCATGTGGGAGATAGGAAAATGGGCTATGGCGATATAACAGTGAAGAAAAGAAAATGCAAAAACACTTCTAAGTGGTCAATGCTTTTTTTTGCTAGCTGCCATGACATCCTTACATGAATGCTCTGAGAGACTCTTATCCAAGGGAGGAAGAAAAAAGAGACTCTTTTACCTGTGTAGGTCACTGATTTGAGGATGAAGAAATAGCACTAAGAAGGTAGAAGTAAATGAAGACAAACTTCCCCTATTTCACAGTCTTAACTAGATCTTCCCCCAGATAGAAAGGAAATAATTGGTCATTGGCTACCATTAAATAGAGAAATATATTCAAATTTTTTAGGTGTGCTGTCATCCAGCATAGACTGAGATCAAGAGTGAATAGGATTTAGGTCAGTTCAACCTGAATTTGAAAAAAATATATATATATACGTATATATAAATATATACGTATATATATATAAATACGCTTAAGTCCAATGAACTGCAAGCAGAAGCCCCAGTGAGATCTGGTCACCTGCAGGTGGGTCACGAGGTTGTGATACTTGGGGACGGGCAGGCATCAAAAGGATAGCCAAGAATGACAGTGGATGAAGAATTCTGAAGAAAAACAACCACAGCTAAGGAGGCTATGAGTGCAGCACTGGGCTGGCAGCCAACAAACCTAAAGTTCATTCTCTCCTCTCCTCTCCACAAGTTTTACGGTCCTGGACACATGAGGCAACTCCTCTGATCATCTTTTGTCATGTTTAAAATGAACATCATAACCTCACAGTCAGGATAAAATGAGATACTAATAACATGCTATACAATATAAAACTCTTACTGTTTTATATTTATCTCATAAAGTAAAATATACTTTACATTCACTTTTGAAGGGAAAAAATATAGATGTATGGATGGAAAGTAAATGAAGAGATATAAACAAGAAATTACTATGATCTACTACTATGAGAGCTCCTAAAAACAAGGACCACGTTTTAGTCAGTTTCGTATCCCAAGAATCTGGCACATCATGTATTATTAAATGTTGGTAGAATTAACATACCAAAAAATGAAATGTTACTAATTTTCCTAGGGATGACTCTGGAAAAAGTGTCAGTGGTCTTCCATACCTGTCTATGGATGTAAATGTGGAGTCATAGATGCATTGACCTATTACATAGTAGTTTAAAACTGCTCTAGAGGGATGAAATACTACCTAATCAACTGATGGGTACACTAAAAGCCCAGACTTTATTCCTATGCAATATATCAATGTAACACAACTGCACTGCATTTGTGCCCCTAAATCCATAAAAATTAAACAAAAAAAATCCAGCCAAACGTGGTGGCCTGCCCCTACCGTCCAGAAACTCGAGAGGCTGAAGCAGGATTGCATGAGGCCAGGAGTTCAAGGCCAGTCTGTGCAACATAGCAAGACCCCATCTCTCTCTCTATTTTTTTTTTTTTTTTTTGAGACAGAGTTTCGCTCTGTCACCCTGGCCGGAATGCAGTGGCATGATCTCGTCTCACTGCAACCTCTGCCTCCCAGGATAAAGATATTCTTATGCCTCAACCTCCCGAGTAGCTGGGACCACAGGCATGCACAATCATGCCCAGCTAATTTTTGTATTTTTAATAGAGACAGGGTTTTGCCATGTTGGCCAGCTGGTCAATAAGAACCCATCTCCAAAAAGAGATTGAAAAAGAATTTTAAAACTGGTCCAGACTATTCCTCAGTCTTAATTAGTGGATTGCCTCATTTCTTGCTACTCAAAGTGTACTTTCTGCAACAATATCAGTCTATAACTGTTGCAGGCCTATGACAATTTAAGTACAGAAACTGAGAGTAAGCATTTAGACATTTTTATAGCAATTTGACAGTGTAATTTTACATCTATTAAATTGTTTTAAATCACTTGATTTTCCTGTCTTAATTTTACTATTGATTAATTTATTGTATTTTTCAAAAGAATTGGTATATGGCAGATTGGGTTGGGAGGTAAATAGTCCTTCATCACAGGTTGTTTGAGAAGCAGTAGCCTGGTTTATTACGCTAGTGCTGTCAATAGTCTCATCTTTCAAAAATTACCAATGTAATACTTGAGATGTCATACCTGCAGAAGCCCTTAGACTTTTTATGAGTCCTGTGAATTAAAATTGGTTTAAGAGCAGATAAGCAGATCCTGGGTTAGGCAATTATCAGAGTGTTTAATCCAGTGAGAATAAGGACCTGGTGTCTCATGATATCATGGAACAAGGTCCAAAAAAACCAAGATTTTACCCAGCTTTTCCACCTACTAAGGCACAACCTTGGATGAGCAATGCTTTGAGATAATTTTCCTGTTACTTAAAGGGGGATGATTATTTCTATATTAAATGAATTTAAAGTATTTGATATTACAGGATTAAATGGCTCTGCAGAGGTTGCTCAACACAGAATCTGGCACTTGGAGGGAATTCACTAATCCTGGGTATTATTTTGGCAGATCCTCTGGGGCAGCAGTGAGCCTCAGGAGAAACTTGAGAAGGGGCTAGGATCAATGGACTCGGATGCCAGAAAGTGGCACAGATCCTGGTAGACTGTTTAGTCTCAGATGGTTCTAACCACAACCTACATCAATGCTTCTTAGTCTTAACTGAATGCACATCAATTGGGCATCTTATTAAACTGCAGACTTTAGTAGATTGGGAGCCTGGGATTCTACATTCTAATAATCTTCCAGGTAAGGTGGATACTGCAGGTCCACAGACCGTTGTTTCAGCAACAAGGCTACAGAAAAAGGTTCTGACTTTCGCAGCTAAGAACTATGTAGAGGATATGCTAAGTAGATTGCTGGACCCCCATCCACAGAGTTTCCAGTTTAATAGGTCTTGGGTATGGTCTGAAAATTTGGATTTCCAAGTTCTATCAGCATCAGGTGATGCTGTTTCTACTAGCATGGGAACCACACTTGAAGAACCATTGCCCTGGACTATGAAACAGAAATCTTGGCTTTTTCATTGATCTTAAATAAATAATACAACTTGCCTCCGTTTTCTTATCTACAAAATAAGGACAAACTGAATGAGCTGTAAGATCCTTTTTAGTTCTAAAGTCTATCAATTCCTATTGGCAGTTATTTCAAAATAAACTAAGTATGCATTGGTAATTATGAAATCCACATAAATACATTTTTTAACAAATAGTGTTTCCTTTATTAAAAAATGATGACTAATAACACAACTGTACCTAGGAAAGAATAATCATCTGCAGCCTTCTTTGCCCTACTGGGGTGTAGTAATATTAGTTTAATAGAACGATTTTTTTAATAGAACCATTGTTTTGAGAACCTGGGAATCTTCAGGCTTCTGCCTGTTTTCTTTATGAGAAGCCCAAGAGAGAGAGAGCTTTCCATTTTTGACTTGTTATATTCCAGGCTGGTCTTAATGTTGTCACTTAGGGACCAGTTACTATACTGAGCACTTGATGTTGATGATCTTACTTAGCTCTCACAACAAACTCATGAAGTAATTGTTAATCTCATTTTTCTACTTAGAAAACTAAGGCCTGAAGATTTTAAGCAAGTTACCCAAGTTTCCGCAGGTGGCAGTGATGGAGCTAGAACTAACACCCAGCCCAGGGTTGACAGAGCCAATACTCTTAACCACTGTGCTATAATCATGTAGAATAGAAAAAAAAATTGGGGGTAAGGGGAGGTTATTCGACACTTTCAGGGACAACATTTAAACTGCAAATAATTCTGCTTTCCCAGCTCTCTCAATCCCTAATAATGGAAGATAGTGACACTAAAAAAATTATGTTGAGTCTGAAAGGTACAAACACAAAAGAGAATGTACTCTATGATTACATAGCAATATGAATTTCAAGAATATTAAAAACTGATTTAATGTGACAGAAGTTAGAAGAGTGGCTAGCTCTGGAGGAGTGAACAGGGGCAGGAGGGACCTTTTCCAGGCAATGAAAATACTGATGTGGGTAGTAGTCACAAGGGTGTATCTGTATGCAAAAACTAATTGAGCTGTACATGTAAAATGTGGGCACTTACTATATATTAATTCTACTGCAATAAAAAAGGCATCTGGGAGCAAATATATCCATACATATGCCTATTTCCTCCCAAACATACACACACACACACACACACACACACACACACACACACGCGCGCGCCTATCTCTTCCAATATATATATAATCATGTATTCCTAATTCCTCACTAGGTTTCTAAAGGTCAGAATTTACTACCCCATTTCACAGACAGATTAAGTAAGGCAGAGACAGAAATCTATAGCATGTTATTGGGTTTCTAGTTCTCCATGTTCCTCAGAACTTTATATTAATCACAGAGACAATAAAAACTTTTTTGTCTTAGGCCGAACACATTTGTAAAAAGGCAAAACTAGGTATAAAATGTATCTCCTTAAATTGTAAGTTATATTCTTTTCAATGGGATGTGATTTTATATACTACATTCAGGACAGCTCTAAAGGGATCATTGTTTTTTCAGTGAAACTGCTTTATTTGCTAATTTTCAGCTCACCTGTACTTTCCTAATCTTGATCTGTGATAATGTGCCCCCTCATTTCTTTGTAAGATAATGGAAGATAATTCGCTAAGAATCCCATTTGCTATCTCTGTCCATTGGTAAGGTTACCTAATTTAGTGTCTTTATTAAGTGCCACTCTAAAGTTTAATAATTTTGCTGGCATCAGTGTCCCCTCACTGCTCTCCCGATGTATTTTGTGTAATCTATTCTTGTTAACAACTCATCCTCCTTCATCTGCCCATAAACCACAGTCACGATATTTCATGATATAGTGAACACGATATAATTTACAAATAGCCTCGCATACCAAAAGGACTGCTTAGAAAGAAAGAATAAATTGTTGCAGAGAAAGCTAGTGAAACAAGTAGAATCGGGAATTTTCATTAGAGACAGCTCAGAGAAAGCGATTTTTATATTGGTAGTTTCTTATTCTTAGACAAGGAGCAGACCCTTACGGGGGGCGGGAAATAAAGCAGGCAGCTATTTTGTATTCCTAATTAAATTGTTTGCCACCAGTGGCAAAACAGAATCTGCCGCTATCAAACAGGCCACATCAAGGTAATCAACACTGGCTTGCTAAATCTATTTCAGTGCAAGAGAGAACTGCAAACCTAAACAAACAAACAAAAATACACTGCATACCTTCGAAGTACTTTTCGTATATGAGAGGTCTGCCTTGAATGCTCAAAAAAGCAAAAGCCTCGAATTCACAGGAAGCAACATTTTTAACCTGCCCCACTGTATCCAGGTGTCAGGAAGATTCTGAATAGTCCACAATTCTCGAAGCTACAGAGCAGGAATCTGCTTTTTCTCCCACATCTTGATGCACAGTTCCTATTAAATGTAACAGGAGTTACAAACCATAGGACAAAAAAATGCATCTGTCTCCTCTACAATATTAGAATTGTGAAATGAATATTCTCACTGCCTGGGGTTTCATAAAAAGCATCCACATTATCTTTCAATGTACTGGAAAAATAAACATTAACTGCGTGCTTGTCCTTTTCATTTTCTGTTTTGGGATCATGTGATGCTAGTGTTAGTTTAAAATAGTTTTAAAATTATAATTCTCAAATTGTTAAGTCTCTTGCAAGTCTAGCACAGCACTGAGAGTTTCCCTGGTAAAGATGTAATTCTTTAACCTGTGGTTTTCTGTTCACATCACAAATGAGCAATAATGAAGAGAGCTAATGCAAGGTTTAACTGGTATTTAGTCATTTCTACCTTAACACACATTTAGATGCTTTAAGAGTTAAACAGATCCCCCCTCCACCGGCACCCCCATGAAAATGGCAGAATCAAGTAGAGGGGAAATGTAGTTCCCTGCAAGGGTTTACTTCCTAATGCTGCTGCCTGATTTCACTTCCCAGACAAGTGACAAGCCAAAACAAACAAATAAATAAAAATCAAACAAAGATACAACAACAAAACAACCCCTCACATTTACATAGGGGCCTCCTGGTGCTTGAAACTGAAACTCCTCACAGGATCTTCAATAGGCAAAAATCTTGTATTATTTTTCTTTAACGTAAAGAGAGAGTAAGATAGGGCTGAGAAATGTGATCTCTACTGGCAGAAAAGAGAACAGAATCAGCTACTTTTATGAACACATTTAAAGCCTGTGTCGTAACTTCAGAAACCTTGATGTGATTGAAGCTTAGTAAATTTTAGGAGATCTACCTTTAAAATGGCTTTGTACTATTCCTGGAGAAGCCACTTTGTTTTGCCAGCTCAGGATGCTAATAGGGGCTGGCATTTTTTCCTGGTTGTGTCAATAACATCATACAAGTTGCACGCCATGACAACAAATACGGAGGAACAAAGTCCACAGAGGCATGGGCACTAGAGGTCAGGGAAAATGCCATTATGCAAAGCTGTCTCTGGTTAGATAGCTTGCATTTTCTGAGTATTGGCTGCTTACTTGTTCTTAAAGAGATGCATATCTTTCTTTGAGAATCTGGAAATTAACATAGGGTCTCTTCTTCATTGGATGAGAAACATCATTGTAAATACCATTCATGACTGTTTCACATATAAAATCGTATGTTCATAAAGATGTATACAGATTATTTAATGTAGAATTTAATAATCATCCCAGTTTATGTGCCACTGAAAGACAAAGTACTTATGAAATACAGTACATTCCTGGTTTCCTGAGAAAATTAGGGAGTATATTTAATTAATGCTGAAATGCAATAGAATTCCTATGGAAGTACTTAAGACATCCACATGAGTACCAAATGAGTTCATTATGATCTGTGTTATTACAATGAATACCACATCAATTAATAATGCTGGAACACTCAAAATGAAGTGTTACCAAGTGTTGTGGTATAACAAATATGGTTAAATATTATGTGATTAAAGTTATTATAAGCTGAGTTTCAATCAAAAGAAAGCAAAATTCCATCTCTACTTCAGGGAGTTAAGAGGGGAATCAAACTGTTGTTTCTACGCGTTGTTATTCTTAACTTTCAACAGTCCCTTAAAGCCTTTCTCCAAATACTATAATCATTTAAATTACCTTGGTTCCAAGTGGCAGAGGAGGTGGGTGGGGATGGATGGAGTGATGAGGGGAGGTTGGGAGGCAGGGAAGTTGTGGAAGGAGCAACTAATATACCTCAGGAATTCAGCCAACTTAGAAGTGTATATCTGATTTTTCCATAGTTTGCATTTTAAGAAATGAAGTTTTCAGTTCAATTATTCTTGTCTACTGACAAGCTTATTAAAATAATTATTTAGTATGTAGTTCAGGATAGTGAAGCCATAATGAACAAGAAATTTTCTTCGGCTTTCTAATTGAAGTCCTAACTTTTATGTGTCAGAGATTTCACAACAATTTCTAAAAACAATTATTTTTTAATAATATATCCCAACTGTATTTGTGTAAATTATTGCTGCACACACTGCTGTAGGAAACCTGGACTCTACATCTGCATTGTATTATTTATGCACTTAGATGTAATACATTGTAACAATTCATATCTATTATAGATTTATTAAGACATGAAGGCATAAGTGGATTTAATCAGACATGTAATTATTTTTATGCCTTCAACTCAAAAATATGCATAAATGAATTTATGGTTATTTGGCAATCACTGGAAATGGTCTTTATAAATGTTGAAACAGCTGCTGGCAAATATATTTGCAAAAGAAGGAAAACGGCACTTATCTTCTAGTCGGGTAAATGATAAAGGAATTACTGTTAGCTGTAACGCAGTATCCTAGCTGTTAAATATTTGCTTCATCATCCTTAATATTACACAAACATACATTCAACATAAGAAAAACTTGCATTTCTTTCCTTCTGTGATAATGGAGCACATTTTCTCATAAGAGAATTTTTAGAACACATCTGTAGCTGAAAATGCTCTTTTTTTCTGAGTCTGAGCAGTTACTGTCATGCTGTTTGACTTGTACATTCCCATTTATTATATTATTTGTGGTATCATTCCAGTTCTTGAGATAGAACGCTCTCATTTAAAATAATGGGCCATGATAATGCACACACTTCTGTTAAATACGTTGATTATGGTGTCTATTAGGATTTCTCACTGTTGCTTTTACAAAGGCTTTAAGACATTCAGAAAACTTTTCTTCCACACAGAATACTGCAATCCTCATACAACCTGGTTATGATTACTTTGTTGTATTGAAGCATCTAATAAATTATCAGTAAATGTAGATCTTAGACAAATACCCCAAGAAAATCTAATTTTCTTGAAGTGCATCTTTTTTCATTATTTCAAGTTTTCAGTTTAAAATTAGTGCCTTTGACCGGTGAAAAATTAACAGCATCAGTACCTGAAATCTTCTCTATAACCTCTGGTGGAGAAAAAGCTTCCTGGAACCTTTCTAATGTGTCAATTGTGACCCAGATAGATTACTATATGAGGAATTATTTCATTTTTCTTGGATCAAATATAAAACAGCTATAATATATTTAAGTTGTACCGAAGCAGGCATGGTAAAGACACTCCTGCCTTCAGAGCTAGGGCAGGCAACATAAATAAAGCTGTCACTGTCTCTACAAGGTGAGCTTGTATTTGAGCATGCATTTGGATTGTATGCATATGATGATTTCCAACGCTAACCATTTGAGTGATACTCAAGATATAACACACCACAGACTTAAAAGTCACTTGCATCTGACTTTTCTAAATCATGGGGTTCTCTTTCATTCAGGTATGTTGTCTCAGTGATCAGCAGCATTTCCAATAAATTATACGCTGACCAGTTGGAAGAGCTTCTGCCGGTTATTGGAGCAAAGTCTGCAAAGCTCGTCTGTCAAGTAGCCCTCAGCCCCCTAAAGTAGCAGAGTTCCTTGGCAAACGAGAGAGTGCCCTCTGTTGATGGAAAAAGTAATATGCAGCGGAGGATACATAGAGAAGCTTTCCTACCAGAAGTCGCAAAGCTACTCATTAGCCGGTACACATTTGCAATGAAAAATCACATTTTAAATTATAGAACTATTGATTTAATGAACACTGAGAGAGTACGGATGATTGCAAATTCAGACACAATTGTTGGAGTATATGTATTTCGATAGATACACACATAAGCATGCTAGTTATTCAGTTTCTACATACCTGGAAATGCTAGGTAAGACGACTTCTTTTTTCTCTGAAGATATAGAATCGACCTACACATGCATGTATTTCCTTTCAAATATTTCTGCAACAAAATAGGCCACTAACATGAACAATGATGCTAAATGCTCAGGCTCTATATACTTAATACTAAAAATGAAAAATTGTAAGAATTCAACTGAAGAAGATTTCTAATTCCTTCAGGCTCAAGGAGGGAAATCAACAGAAAGCAAAACCACTGAGAAAAGCCTTTAGCTTCAGCATTGTCTCTGCAGGGTGAGGAAAACTTGATAGCCCAGTTTGCTGTTACCGCTTTCAAACTAAGTTCCAGTGAGCCTTCATAAAACAGTAAATTGTATTACAATTTTAAAGCAGTAATTCACTGATAAGCCCTCACGTCTTCACTTCCATATTTCTATTTACTTCCTTCTGAAATGGAAAAAAAATCAAATTTCACAGAAGTGGTATCTTTACATTTTAAGGTCATTTCATATGTTAATTAGCTTAAAAGCCACATGAAAAAATGTTAACTTGCACAAATACTTGCAGTTCACATTTTTTAAAGTGTGACTTTCTTGACTATTTTGGAGAAATAAACCCTGGTTGTTGTTGCATGTTGAAAATGTTTCTGCCTGAGAGATTGCATTTTGGGATCTGCATGGATTTAAATACTCCTCTAGCTGCCTCTTTACTTAAATTTGAGTATTTGCAGCCACGGAATTAACCTATTGTAATGACTTGATTGCAATCTTCAATTTTGTTATAAAGGAAGAGTTTTCTTTATTTTTAAGGTTATTTGCGAGTGTTAAATGGAATTAAGATAAAAAATTAATCTTTATGCCATTGCCAAGAAATGGCTACTAGAAGAAAAGGAAAGAGGATGTTAAATAGAGTTTTCAGATTTGTTGCTGGTACCAGATAAATTTTTTAGTACTCATTCTCATTTTCCTTACAGAGGCTCTAAGATTTTTTTTTAAAAGTAGTTTGCCAATTCTTGACTTCTTCATACCCAATCTTTATGTGAAAAACACCTTTTTTTAGTGTGAATTCAAATACTAGTCACAAGGTTTCTTAGCATAAGAATGAGATATGTACTAAGGAAATCACTGAAAACATGAGCTGGAATTGTCAATTAGTGATAACACTCTGACAAAACGGAGCCAGCAATGCCTCAAGTTTGTTAATATATACAGTCCAAATAGCAATATCAAAATGAAGAACTTCAGTTCATTGGCATGCTTTAGATTTCAGCTCCCTGGAACCTCTGTGTTAGAGAGGAATTGCAAACAGAAGAGAATGAGATCCTGTTGTATAACAGGATTGATAGTGCACTGGGGTTTTTATAGGATTCCAAAGTATTTTACCAATACTCCCTAAAGATGCTTTCCTACTTATACCCAATTCAGCCCTTGTACTCTGATGTGATATTTTTCAAGCTTTTTCTTTTCTGAATCAATATAATTGTTTTGCTTTTCTTTTTGGTCAGGAATATAATGGTCTCATTTCTATCGCTTTTTTCAAACAGTAAGATCACATTTAAACAATGACAGGGAACAAAATTTAAGTATGATAAACACTTTACTTTTTCCATTGCTGTAAACTACTGAAAAATAACAAAATTATCTAAATATTCACATTTCAAAATGGTTCATTTTATTTCAAAAATGAAAATAAAGTTCCAAACATTTTCTTCATTTTCAACATTTTAATTGACAATTGGAAATTAAAATAAATTTCTATTTAAAGGGAAAACTAATTTTTAGTTAGAAATTAAACTCATAGTATAATTTGCTTATATATTAATAAAGTATATATACAATAAAGTATATTTAACCTTTTAAATTTTTCTCCTTCCCCAGATAATTTTGTTATTTACATGAATTGAATTGTAAAATAATCTCATGGTACTATGTAATATTTTACAAGACAACTCAGTTAAAGAGGTGCTAAATATTTTAGAAACAGCCCACCAGAGGGCAGTCAGCTTTTAGTCTAACACATTTGAAATAGATAAATTTATTACGATGGCTAAATTTTAAACAAAATATCTATTTAAATCACATTACTTTCTGGATCTAGGAGGGGAACAAAGTCAAGTCATGACTTGAGATTGAGAAGCCTGAAGTTTCAAAACACTTTGATTAAAAATCACCAAAGGACTAACAATTCTAACCGTTGCCCTTCTATACTCCCTCACGCTCAATGTTTTCACTGTGATATTTATGTTTTGTTATAAAGTAAGATTTCTTTTGATTTGAGATGCTTTGGTCCATTAATTTTTTTTCTAATCACTGGAGACGTTGGGGCAAGCTCCTACAGAGAGAGAAAGAGAGATATTTTCTTGCTCACCTGTCTGTATATTCCTGCTAATTCCAAAATGAGTCTAGTGTGGGTTTTAATGGAGCTTAATATTATTATTATACCAATGACATCTGGAACACATGAATGGTGACTGAAGAATACATGGTTTGTTTCCTCGAGTAAACGCTACAGGTGTTGGGCACTAAGCGGCCTCCAGTCATTTTAATAGTGGGAGATAATAACATCCACTTGGAAGACAATTAAAACACTGACATCCTTGCATGTATTATTTCATTTAAAATAGTCATTGAGGTTTGGACAATGTTTTATCATTGTTGTTATTACTATTGTTATTGGCAACATTTTGGTTGTCATATTTCTGACCCCCGAAAATAAAATCTTTCTTCTGAAGTCTGCAAAAGATGCCATGAATGAACAGAAATCCTTATGAAGGCTTAGGTGCTTTCAGATACTCACTTGCTAGATTTCTTAAAATAGTCTTGCAAGGTATAAGAGATTAATGTCAAATGGTATCAACTCGAGATGAGAGCTGACTAATGAGAATCCAAGCATAGAATGGTCAGGTAGAGCCAGAGGATTTGGCCAAAACATTAAATGACTTGGTCAAGGTAACTGTCATTTTCCTCTTCACTAACTTGCCTTGGAATTAAGAAACCAAGAAAGAAGCTAAAGACTTTTTTTCTTGTGTTGTATATTTATTTTTGTTATACTGGTTTCGGAACCCAACTTTTCCTAATTATAAAAATTATTTATGCTTATAAGAAAATAATCATCTTAGCAAAGACATAGAATAAACCTAAATGCCCATCAAGGACAGAATGGATTTTTAAAATGTGGTACATATATAACATGAAATACTATCCAGCCATAAAAAAGAACAAGATCATGTCTTTTGGGGGAACACGGATGGGGCTGGAGGATATTATCCTTAGAAACTAATGTAGGAACAGAAAATCAAATACCACATGTTCTCACATATAAGTGGGAGCTAAATGATGAGAACTCATTAACACAAAGAAGGAAACAACAGACACTGTTGTTGAGTCTACTCAAGACTCTGTTGTTGCGTCTAGTTGAGAGTGGAAAGGGGGAGGAAGAAGAGCAGAAAATATAACTATTGGGTACTGCACTTAATACCTGGGTGACGAAATAACCTGTAAAACAAACCACCATGACATGAGTTTACCTATGTAAAAAACTTTCACATGTATCCCCAAACCTAAAATAAAAGTTAAAAAAAAGAAAAGAATAATCTTACAAACACAGAGATTAACACTGGTAACATTAAGGTATGTATGCTTCCACACATTTCCTATACACACATACATATTTACAAAAGTGGAATTACACGCTTTCTGCTGTTTCACAGCCTCCTCTAGTCACATAATATAAAAGACATCATGGATATCTTTTCTGGTCAGTACATGTAGATAATAACAACTAACATCTACTGAGTGCTTACCATACACTAGGCACCTTTCTATGCATTTTGCATGAGTTGTTCCATTAATTTCCACAACATTCCTATGAAGTAAGTACTATTATTTCTCCCATTTTTTAGAAGGGAAAAGATATTAACTTGTGAGCAACGTACAGACCCACATGTTAACCTCTTGGCTTTTTAAGGGCCATGTTGATTCTGCTGTATGGATCTACCATTATTCTTCATTGGTGGGTAGTTCCATGTTTCTGGAAAGAGTAATTTCCAGAAAGGACAATTCCAGTAACCAAACTAGTTGTTTGTGTCCTTTCAAATGCAAATATACCTCAAACTATTCTCAATTTTTCCGACTCCACTATCTTTTTAGAACTCCCTTCTCCCTCTCCATGCTTTCCTAAAAAATTACAGAGATCTACTTTTCAGGACTCCTGAACCTATCTTATCACTGCCACTGAGACACAGCAACTAACTCAGGAGTGACCTGCCCAGAATCTAAGCCTAAACTGTGCTGCGTATCAATCGACCTTAGGCATTACTTAGTCCACACAGGCCACATTTTCCTCATCAGTAAAATAAGGATAAAATATCTACCTCACAGAGCTGTTTGAGAGTCTCAAGTAGCATAGCACATGCAAGTACCTGGCAAATAGTAAATTCTCAATAAATGTCAGAAAGAAGTGTGCCCTTACTTGACTGAGGGCCTCAAAGGCAAAGGGAGATAAAACAGCAGATCTTACATTGCTATAAAAGACAAACTCCTCTGGGACGCTGAGGTAAGCAGATCACTTGAGGTCAGGAGTTCAAGACCAGCCTGGCCAACATGGTAATGGTGAAACCCCATCTCTACCAAAAATAGAACAATTAGCTAGGTGTGGTGGCAGGGGCCTGTAATCCTAGCTACTCAGGAGGCTAAGGCAGAAGAATCGCTTGAACTTGGGAAGCAAAGGCTGCAGTGACCCAAGATTGTGCCACTGCACTCCAGCTTGGGCAGTAGAGCGAGAATCCATCTTAAAAAAAAAAAGAGACAGAGACAAACTCAAATTTTAATGCTTGACCTCTGCATCTAAGGACTTTGAGAATTCCAGGTTATAGTCTCTTTTTCTTGATACACACACATGATCTTGATACCAGGAAGACTGTGAATGAACCTTAAATGAATCTTTTTCTTGAATATATTTGAACAGAAATTTTTGGAAAGCAAATTTAAAAGATCAAACACTTATTGGGGCAGATTGTTTGCAATCCAATAAAATAAAGCCCTGAGAGAAGGAAGCCTAGCAGAGGGCAAAGCAAACTTTGCTGGTTATTCTTCTTTTTCCTAGAAAATCTCTTGGAATACCTATAAATACTAAATTATGAAGATTTGCAAAACATACTCTAGACTCCATCACTTGTGTTCAGAGGCTATTTAATTGGAGTCTGTACCAAGATGCTAATTCCAAATTTATTCCTCAAAATGATTTCTGCTCCAATCTCAAGCACCCCCTCCTAGTTGGCCCAACTTAGTGAATGTCAGAACTCAAGATGAGAGTTGACTGATGAGACTCCAAGCATGCAGTGATCAGGCAGAGCCACAGGATTTGGCTAAAACATTAGCGCCATGCTTCTGGGCATTCACGCTGTAGAAATGCTTCTGTGGTGGGCAGGGCTCCTTATTATCTGCAGGTTCCCAAACCAGGAAGACTGTGAGCCATTTCCTCTCAAAGATCAAAGGTATGGATGCAAATTTGCCCTTATAGCCCACAGTGGCAGAAATCACCAGTGCACCTGGGTTGAGGCATGGCCACACATACCAATGTGTAAGCCACTTACGTGATGGACAGTTTCATTTTATTTTATTATTATTTTATTTTATTTTGGTATGAGGTCTTACTCTGTATTCTAGACTGGAGTGCAGTAGCAGGATCACGGCCCACTGAAGCCTCAACTTCCCTGGGCTCAGATGATGCTCGCACCTCAGCCTCCAAGACAGCTGAGAACACAGGTATGTGCCACTATACCCAGCTAATTTTTGTTTTTTAAATAGAGATGAGGTTTCTCCAAGTTGCCCAGGTTGGTCTTAAACTCCTAAGCTCAAACGATCCTCTCATCTTGGCCTCCCAAAATGCTGAGATTACATGCATGAGCCAGTGTGTCCAGCTGCCATTCATTTTTGAGAGAGATCCCTGAGCCAACACCAAGACTAAAAAATGGCCCCTGTTTGATACTCACCCTTTGGGATTTTTTAGTAATTATTTAGCCAGAAGGTCTATCTGGATGCATCTATATCTGCTATCATTACTGGTCAGGTACATGATCCATGGACCCAACCTTAGGAGGGAAGTTAATTCCTTTGAGTCTAGGTAACTCTGAATTTTCACATCATCTCATGCACTTTTCATAAGAACGCTTTTAGTCTGATATTTAAGAGATGAGGCAGCTGACATGTAGGTGAAGAGATACGCCCAAGCTCTCAAAGTTTTTCACACAGTAGCGTAATATACAGAATGAAATTGCTGATGCTCAGATCCAGATCTTCTGATTTTAAGCCCGGGATTCTTTCAGTGATCCAGGAGCTGCTTTCCCCATAGATTTTCCAAGTGTTATCAATTACTGCCAGTCCTGGTAGGGCCCTGTGTAATGCAGGGAACCTCCACATTAACAGCCTGCTTGTTTCCTCCACTGGGGATGTTTGAAGGCACTAAAACACACATCAAAACTGACATTTATAACTCCTACTTTTACGGCCTGTACTTCAGAAAGTGATATGTATCAATCTAGCTACTGACATTTAGGGCTAAAAAAAAAAAATCCTGAAGCAATATGATTGGCCACATTCTGCCTTTTTATTTATTATTATTTTTTGTCCATGTTGCAAAGTCCTGGACTTAAACAGAAAACATTCAAAAGACCCCAAATGTCACAGTCAAGAACTGCATCTAATTACTAACCAATTAGGTAAGATTGTTGGTCTAACTGGCTCTGAGGGACAGAAAAATGAAATCCACAGGAGATAAGCTTACAAGACATTCCAACTTGGCACTGGGGTTGGAAAGCAGAAGTACTTCCTCTTCTAATCTTTCAGCATTTAAATTGTATTCCATCTTTAGAAAGATAGTTAATTTTTCTGTGCTTAGTTTACTAGTTTGTAGAACTCAGCAACTATCTCTGAATAAGGCATAAGGAAGGAAAGCTTGCCACACAGAGTATCAGTTGGGAAAAGCTAACTTATCATTCAATAACAGGTACTCCCCAGATCTCAGTGACTTTACATTACAAAGGTTAACTGCTCGCTCACATAACACATTCATCTCCATTTGGCAGGGAACTCTGATTCATGTGGTCCTAATGCTGAGACCTGGCTGACAGCACTATCTGGAATATTCTGGTTACTGTGGTTAAGGGGAAACAAGCTCTAGTAGGGCTCACAACAACAATACTTTGACCTCGAAGTGACATATGTCATTACCTCTTATATCTCTCTTTAAGAACAAGTAATATGGCTTTATCCTACCCCACCACAAGAGGGCCAGGCAGTGCAGTCCCACCAGAAAAGAAAGCACGATATACTCAATGTACCTCCCTCATGGCTGTTGGTACTGAGATAAAAATTGCATCTAAGAAAGAAACGACAAGTCTTTTCAAGATATTCTGCTATTCTGATGCTTGTCTTCGCAAATGCCCCTTCAAATGAAAACCAAACATTATAAAATGTATACGTTAAAGGGAATTTGGAAAATAGAAACAAAAATTTTGAGTTGTTCATGTTTTGTGGGTGTCCACCGCATAACACCCAAACATCCATGCATTCATTCACGGATCTATTCTACATGCAGATGTTAGCTGAGCAGTCGACAGATGAGGAGGACATGCACAAGGCAGTCCCTTCACTCATAGAACTGACAGTACCTGGGGGAGACAATCTGCCATGCACCACTACACAGTGTGACAGAAGAAGAAGAGGGGACCAGGAGTACATAGGAGAGGTGCCCATCCAGTGAGAGCGTCAACAGAGACTACCAGGAGGACAGTACCTTTAGGCTGAGACAGGAGGGAGGGAAAACACATTTTGGTATATTTCCTTCCAGTGTTAATTGTAAGAAAACTGTTTAGGCAAATTTGTATGCTGCTCCACAGAAAACAAGGTCTTTAGAATGTCTTTTTTTTTTTTCTGAGACGGAGTCTTGCTCTATCACCTAGGCTAGAGTGAAGTGGTGCGATCTTGGCTCATTGCAACCTCCACCTCCCAGGTTCAACCAATTCTCCTGCCTCAGCCTCCTGAGTAGCTGGGACTACAGGCACATGCCACCATGCCCGGCTGAATTTTCTTGTATTTTTAGTAGAGACAGGCTTTCATCTTTGTTAGCCAGGATGGTCTTGATCTCCTGACCTTGTGATCTGCCCACCTTGACCTTCCAACATTCTGGGATTACAGGTGTAAGCCACCGCACCCAGCCTTTTAGAGTGTCACATTTTAACTCAGAGAAATTCATATGACAACAATTTGTTACTTCCAATAAAACTTCAGCATATGAACAAAATTTGCAATGTGGAATTTTATGATGCTGATACAGAAAACATATGTTAACTAAGAATGAGCTTGTATTTTTACTTCTCAGTATTTTATTGCCTTAGCCAGGCTGTCAACCAACTATATAAATTTCAAACATTAAGAGGTACAAATCAACTCACTAAAATATCTGTCAGAGTTTTCTGCATTAATCAACTGTGATGTATTATAACACGGGAAAAAATTGTGACAGAAATTCAAAAATAATCAAATAAGCATAATATTAAAAAGCATGAATTTGAGTTATTATTTAAGCTTAAATAAAAGAGTCGGAGTGAAGACTTTCTGTTGTGCTTGCACGTTGCAGTTTATTATAAATTTTCTATGTGTTATAGAAAAATTAAACTGTGTACTACTTACAAAAGAGTTTTAATCTAACTGGACACATTCAAGTTATATTAAAATATATTTCAAACCTATATTGGTTGCTTTAAAGAATAGCTTAAAATTCTGCACTCAATGTTGACTAATATTTTAAAAATCTTTAAATTTTTGGCCAAAAAGGGATAGTTTCTTAATTTAATAAATATATCTCTCTTTAGCCAACAGCCAACATCATGTTTGATGATGAAACACCAAAGGCATTTCCATTAAAATTCAAAAAGATAAAGAAAAGATTGTCCCATCATGAATATTAAATAACATTCTTCAGAAAATTCTGGATAGTTCACAAGATAAGATATAGAAATAAGAGGCATAAATGTTGGAAGGAGGAGAATTGTCATTATTTTTCAACAAAATGATATACTTTTATATAATTAGAAAGTCCATAAAAATCTCTCATAATTATTAAGAATTTCACTAAAAGTGATAGATAAATCTGCAAAATCAACCAGTATTTTAAATAAATATAAAAACATTAAAAATATAAAAGCTAAGATTAATTATGCTCAAAATCATAGCAATGTATAAAAATACACCTGGAATAAATGCTAAAGAAAATGTAGAAATCATAAGAAATAAATTACAAATATTTATCTGGAGATTTAAAAATATTTGTCTACATAAAAACCCAAACAATATGAAGATGTCAATTCATCCCAAACAGATTGATGAGCTTAAAGCTATGCCAGCTGAAGTATTTTCCATCTCTAACTGGGTTAACTGAGTTACATTTTTCCCATTCTGGTGGCTAAGAAGTTGTATCTATTAATCCGCTACTCTAGTATTTTTCCTTAGATTTTAAACAAAACAACATGTTTCTCCACCAATATCTAGACTTACGTCATAATCTACTCTCCCACCCCACTCCACAATTCAATTACCAGTAATTTTTATATTTAGCTGACATCATCTGGAATTTTAGTTCTTTTTTTTTTTTTTTTTTTTTCTGAGACAGGGTCTCACACTCTGTCACCCAGGCTGGAGAGCAGTGGCACAATCTCGGCAAACTGCAGCCTCAACCTCCTGGGCACAAGCTATCCTCCCTCCTCAGCCTCCCAAACAGCTGGGACTACAGGCACGCACCACCATACCTGGCTAATTTCTGTATTTTATAGAGACGGTGTTTCACCACGTGCCCAACGGTTTCGAACTCCTGGCCTCATGCAATCCACCATCTCAGCTCCGCAAAGTGCTGGGATTATAGGTATGATCTACCACACCTGACCTTAGTTCTATATTATTATTTTTCCAGAAAGTTTTGAAACCAATTTTCCATAACCAACTCAGCCACTTTGTTTAAACTGAAGCATATTTTTACTTGTCTTTATGTATTTATGTGACTATTCACAAACTTCCTCATAGCTCGTGGTTCCTTCCCCTACTACCCTCCACACACACTTCTAAAAGTATTATTCTATCTTTCCAACTTTATTTCTGATGCCAATTGGTAGTTTCAGGGAAATGGGCAAGTTGAAAAGTATAGGAGTGTACTTGCCTGCTTGCTAATTTATACTGGAAAAGGCAGGGAGTTACTCTGGAGAGAAGGGGAAAAATAAATAAATTCAAACAGTTATGGGCATGGGCATAGGGTGAGAAAAACTTTGGAGATCTTAGAATAAAGAAGAGAGATTTCAGGGCAGGTGGCCAATGTGGGAGATATTAAGAGACGAAAACAGGCTAAAGGTTTGAAGAAGCTTTACAGCACATACTAATATAATTCCCCTTTGACATTTTCTCCATAAATTTCATAAAATATTTGTTTTTTTAATAGTGAAAAGATACACATATATTTAGAATTCATCAGCTGGACTCTGTTTAGATAATCACAATTTTGTTGGCAACATCCAAAGCATCGTAATCAGGAGCCAGTAGAACCTATGCCTTCTTCTCTCCACCAGGCTCTTTTTACTCTGAAAAGTTGTGCTTTCAGAGATTCTCAGGGGAACTGTTCATTACCATAGAAAGAAATATGGCAGCATCTGCTAAAACATACACTTTCCTCTGGTCCCAGAAATCCCCCCCCCTTTTTTTTTTTAACATGGATCTTATAGAAATTAATCACCAGAGGTTCATTTATAGATGCTAGGATGTTGACAGATGCACTGCTTGCAGTAATGAAAAGTTAGAAACAACCTGAATTCCATTAAGAGTAAAATGGTTGAGGAAAACTGCAAAATATACATTCTATAGAGCAGCTACTAAAACCAGGTCTATATAAATTGGTCTGGAATGCCCATGATGTATTACATAAGAAAAAAAGAGGTGTAACCATTAGACTATTTTGTAAAACAAAACAAAACAAAAAGATTCTGAAAAACCCTTCTGTAAGTCTTTGTATATTGGTATGTATATAGCCATTCAGACATAAGAAAACAATGTGAAAGTATAAATACCAGGTTGTTAATATTGTTTTTCCATGGAGATGGAGTTTGGGAAGTTACCAAATGGAGAAGAGGAATTTTTTTTTATGTGAGGGATTTTAAAAAATATATCTTTGCTTTATCTCATTGTAGCAGTAAATACTTGTTACTTTTATGATTTGTGAAATGGAATATAATAAAAATGTTAGGCCGGTGTGATGGCTCTTGCCTGTAACCCCAGAACTTTGAGAGGTCAAGGTGGGAGGATTACTTAAGCCCAGGAGTTTGAGATCAGCCTGGGCAACATAGTGAGACCCCCGTCTCTACAGAAAAATACAAAAATTAGCTAGGCATGGTGCTATATGCCTGTAATCCCAGCTACTTGGGAGGAGGTAGGAGAATCGCTTGAGCCTGCAAGGTTGAGGCTGCAGTGAGCTGTGGTTGCACCACTGCACTCTAGCTGGGTGACAGAGCCAGATATAGTCTCAAAAATAAAATTAAAATGTTGTATAGTTTCCTACTGCTGCTGTAATAAATCAGCACAGACTTAGTGGCTTAAAGCAATACAAATTTAATTTTTTACAATAAAATGAGTAAGCAGGTAAAATAAGTAAATTTCAGCTACTCTCATATTAAAAAAAGTCCCTATGTAAAATGATAGCTATGTTAAAATTTGCTTCACTATAGTAACCATTTTACTATCTATATGTATCCTATAACACCACATAAGCCTCAAATATACATAGTAATTGTTTTTGCTTTGTTACTGAGTCTTGCTCTTTCGCCCAAGCTAGAGTGCAACAGCACACTCTGGGCTCACTGCAACCTCTGCCTTCCAGGTTCAAGAGATGCTCCTTCCTCAGTTTCGCGAGCAGCTGGGATTACAGGCACAAGCCACCACACCCAGCTAATTTTTGTATTTTCAGTAGAAACAGGATTTCACCACATTGGCCAACTCATCTCGAACTTCTGGTCTCAAGTAATCCGCTCTTCTCAGCCTCCCAAAGTGCTGGGATTACAGGAGTGAGCCACTGCACCCAGCAAATTTATTGTTTAAAAATGAATAGTTGGGATTCTATTTCTTCTCAAGGTTCTGGGGAGCATCTGTTTCCCTGCCTTTTCCAGTTTCTAGAAGCTGTCCATTCCTCAGCTCCTGATCCCGAAACACTGGGACCTCTGCTTCCATCTTCTTGTCCTCTACTGTGACACTCACACTCCAGCCTTGCTCTAATAAGGACCCTTGTGATGCGATTACCTCGGATCCATCAGATAACACAGGATAATCTCTCCATCTCAAAATCCTTAATTAAATCACCTCTGCAAAGACCCTAAGGTACAACACTCATAGGATTAGGGCATGCTTGTCTTTGGGGGTCTATAATTCAGCTCACTACAGGGTATTTTTTTAAAGTAATTTATTTATTTTAAAGCTCCTCAGGAAACCTGATATTCAAAAAGGCTTAGGAGACCATGTCCTAAGGTATTTCTCTGACTATAGCTGCAGTTTTCCCCGCTTAGAAATTGACAGATGGCAGCAATTTTTCTAGTGGATCCATTAAGGTAAGCCTAGGATTATACTATTCCTTTGTATTCTTGTTAATGATGTCACATAGACATAGCCATTGTCATTCTCTGTTTCTGGAAGAGTTCATGTCTTCTCTCTCCTTACACAATTCTAATTATCTTATCAGACATTTCCGTCACATTAAGACATGTCCCCTTAGGAAATCTGGTCATGACCCTTTATCATCAGGCCTAACTGTCCACAGATTGCTATGAGAACCTCTTGTGGCACAGACAAAATAAAGTTTCAGTTGATATTTATGAGGCTTTGGTTTCTCCATTAAGGGACTCATCTTGCTGCTTCTCTAGAGTGACTGGACCTATTATTAGACTTGACCTCATGAGGGAGACCTTATATAGACCAGACTGTATCTGTGGATGCCCCATCTCCAGACAGACAGGAGCTGTTAAAGAGAAATAAACTTCACATTTGGTGCACTACTATACAAGAACTACTTTGGTTCTCCTTCTGACTTATTAGTAATGCACGAGAGAAACGTTCCCATAAATAGGGAGCAGCACTCTTATCTACTTAACTGAGTGCATGACTGCTTTGCATGGAGAAATCTGATGATAATATATTCTGGTAAAGTGGACTTAAGGTTTTAAGAAGAACAAATACAAGAAATATTGACTCGAATTAAATTGATTGCCTTAGAATTCCATTCTCTTATTTTTTTTTCTTTATCTTAAGCAGGGGTAGATTCATAAACAACTGGAAGAGTGCTAGCCTCCCAAGTGGAAGCCAAGTATATCAATGTCTACTTTTTGGAAAGTACAAAATTTAAAATTGAGAAGGTGAAGTTTCCCTGGTTAGTAATTCAAACAAACTGAACTAAAAAAAAGTAAATCTATACAAATTAAGAACACATATCATCAACTATTATGAAATCAACTTATTATGAGCACATACGTCCAGTGATTTTAAACCTAACTTCATATTCATATCTCTAGGAAATATTTTTTTTCTTTTTTTTGAAACAGAGTCTCCTCTGTTGCCCAGGCTGGAGTGCAGTGGCATGATCTCCACTCACTGCAGCTTCCACCTCCAGGGTTCAAGCAATTCTCCTGCCTCAGCTCCTGAATAGCTGGGATTACAGTCATGCACCACCACACTCAGCTAATTTTTGTATTTTTAGTAAAGATGGTGTTTCACCATGTCAGCCAGGCAGGTCTTAAAACTCCTGACCTGAGGTAATTCACCTGCCTCAGCCTCCCAAAGTGGTGGGATTACAGGCATAAGTCACCACGCCTAGCCTAAATTTTTATTTTAAAACATAATTCTACAAATCCACATAATTGTAGTAACATCATTAAAAGATGATCAAGAAGAACAGACACCCACTTCAGCTTAGTGTTTTGTTATATTTGGGGATGGAGGGAGAGGTAGAACAGAGAACAGTACAAACTAGCTTTCAACTGTATCTTTTCTTATTTTAACATTTCTTCACATCTGTTATACTCTTCCCTATATTTTCCATGAAGTTAATATATTAAAGATAGATATTGCATAGCATATAAAAGTGAATATAGGCTGGGTGCCGTGGCTTACACCTGTAACTCCAACACTTTGGGAGGCCAAGGTGGGCGAATCACGAGGTCAGGAGTTCGAGACCAGCCTGACCAACATAGTCAAACCCCCTCTCTACTAAAAATACAAAAAAATTAGCTGGGTGTGGTAGCACATGCCTACAATCCCAGCTACTCAGGAGACTGAGGCAGGAGAATTGTTTGAACCTGGGAGGAGGAGGTTGCAGTGAGCTGAGATCACACCATTGTACTACAGCCTGAGCAAGAGAGCGAGACTCCGTCTCAAAAAAAAAAAAGTGAATATACTGACATTGCAGGAAATCAAATATAGGACTAGTCTCTGTGTTCTTGGAGAAACAGACCTCTTTGTTGACAGACAGCTATGCTGTCACAAAACAAGGTTAAGGCATGAATAATGTTTTGGTTGGCAAAGTAATAAGTCTGTCTTCAAAGTGCTGTCAGATGGCAAGTTAGTGTGGCCCTTGGAAGGGGAAAAATACCCAAGAGCACACTAAACTTTCAATATTTTTTGCTTTTATTACAAAAAATCAAAAGGTTATGGATAACATTTTTTTCTTATTTCTGGAAATAACAAAAAGTAAATGCTGACCTTGATTTTAATAGGTAAATATTAAAATTTACATAACGCTATACCTGTGTTACTTAGGCCCATGTTCTTTATATACTGTGTTTCTCTTTTCATTAAAGGTTTATGAAAATGGAGAAAAAGTCCATTTACTGAGCAATAAGTATTAGTTGAGTCCTGTGAGGCAGGCCCTACTAGAAAAGCCCCTATGATACTAAAATCAATAATGCATCATACTGCTAAAAGCTCAGGGAAAATTCCTTTTTGGGGACTGGGTTCCCAAGTAAATATGATTTTGTAACTAGACTTTTTCTCTCTAGTCTCCACATTGTTCTCCATGTTGGCAGAGGCCAGTAAGTGAAATAAGCCATACAGTGCATGCTTTCAATAGTTGTACAGCTTGATTTGTGTTTAAAAGTACAAATGATCCATTTGAATCTTAAGAGTATATTGGCTTTTAGAAATATGATATGAAAAGATTGGAGCTTTAAGCAATCTAGCCTGATTCCCTGCCCCCAGAATGAAACACATCAGAACTAATATGTAGAGATGGAAACAAAAGAGAAAGGACTGAGAACCTAACAACTTTTGAGTTTGAGGCATTTACACACTCCCTGCTCTCTATTCCGTGGCACATTGTCATTGTAACACACCTGCTTTAGCCTCTGCCCTGCTGGAATGTGAACACAGGGTTGTGACTAATGTGTCTCTGTGCCTCCAAATATCAGCCCAGAGACTGAAGCAGGGTAAGCAAGTAATAGGCTTAGTTTAATTAAACTGATTGTCATTGGGTTGGGTTGAACTTAGTTGAATTGTTAAGAGTGATCGTTATGTGAGTAAAGACTAAAACATATTTGTAAAACTAGGCTGTTCCATGTTAATAGAGAATTTCTCATGAAAAACAGGGCAGTTATACTTTTTTTTCTGGAAGCAGGATCTCTGTTACCCAGGCTGGAGTGCAGATGCACAATCACAGCTCATTGTAGTCTCAAATTCCTGGGCTAAAGCAATCCTCCCACCTCAGCCTAACAAGTAGCTAAAGCAACAGGCACACGCCACCACTAGTGGCTTTTTTTTTTTTTTTTTTTTTTTGTAGACCTGGGGTCTCACTAAGTGGCCCAGCCTAGGTATACAAGTTGAGAGCGGTAAAATGAAATCTATGTTTCAGCAAATACAGTTATAAAAAAGAGGTTCAAGATAAAGCCATTTTCAATTCAACATCTACTTATTTGAGGATCAGGGTAGGCTTTGGCATCCTACCACTTACCTCTCCTTCTCCCCAGATTTTACATCCAAGGGCCCCGAGCATGTAGAAACAATACATAGATAGGGGAAAATGCTGTTTTAAAATTAATATCCAACAAATGCTTACTTACCTTCAATGCAGAGCTCTGGAAAAAAAAAACTGTAGCAGTTCATGGGTTTTGATCTGGAAGTTCTCAGTATTGCCTTATGTCTTCCCCTGAAAGAAAGATGACCAAATCAAAGAATAATTCGGTCTGATCAGATACAGAGAAGAGCAGCAGAGAAGAGCAACAGAGAATTTACACATGGATATCCAATAGTGCTTATAAAACGAGCCAGCCCACTATGGAAAACAGGCCCAGAGAAGAAGAGTAGCTCTCTCTCCTTTAAGGAGTTGTTAATAAGAAGAGATGAACAATAAAGTGAGATGCTCCCTCCTCAATTGTAGTGATTGAAGTCTGCATACTAATATATATTGGGTGTTTTAATGGGTATACAAAAGTCTACGATGTGGTCTCTGTGCTCACGAAGTCTACAGCATCACTAGGTCACAGGTTAACCACATGCACATATGTTAGAAAGTCATGTGTGTATATCGGGAATGGAGCTGAACTGTCCATTTCACTACTCTACCTTTTATATACTCAAGTGAATAATGAGTCATTTTCAGCCTTAATTGGAACATTATAATGTGATCGAAAATTAATCCCATATGACCAGCTCTCATACCTTCAGCTTGGATGCAGCACACTCTTAGGTATCTGTTTACTATTCCCTAATATCTATTCTCTCCTTCCAAAGTCTTTGCTGGGCAAGTAGTCACCCAGCTAAAATCTACACTTCCTACCCTCCCTTGCAACTAGGTGTGGCCATGTGATCAATGTGATGTGAATGACCGCTGGAATGGGACCAGAAGTGTTGTGTGTTCCATCCACATAATACCCTTAAAGTCTGGGTGGATACTCTTCTCGTCCTTGTTCCTCTTCCCACCCACTGGGTGATGGTGACCCAGAGACAGAAGCCATGTGTTGAGGATGGCAAAACCTCCTTATAAGCATTGGAGCGCCCACCTCCAAACTTTAGAGACAAAAAAAATTCCGTCTTGTTTCAAGTGCTGTATTTTTAGCTTCCTTTTTCACTATATCTTAAATATTTTAAATAGCACTAAAATAGAGAAGAATTGCAATGGGCCAGATTGGCTGTAGAAAGATTAATGAAAAAGATAGGATGATAATTGGGGACATGAAATGAGAAATATTTGGAAAGACATTGTGGAGTGTGACCAGCCCTCAGCAAGGGGAACAAGAGGGAGAACAGGGAGCCAGAAGTGAACTTCGGTTGTCTGCAGAATGAAACTTGCAACTTGTCTTTAAAAATAGTATTTTATTTATATTTTAAGCAAGGGACATCTGAATCCTAGACAGAAACTCTCAACTATTTTTAAATTCCTCAGGGACTTCATTAATCTTTTTCTAGATGTCAGTGGTTTAGGAAAACATGAAATGAAATCTGGACATGTGGACATGTTCTCCAATTTTTGTCTTTTTGATTATTGCATTTTTAAAATGCATTAAGTACTGTGTTATGTGCCTCTCATTATGCTCAGAAATTTACAGGTACAATTTTATTGAACACCTGCAGCTCTACAGAGAGATATTATTAATTTCCCATTTCACAGATGAGGACATTGAAACTTGAAGAGTCAGAGCAAATAACATTGTTTGCCCCCCACAGCCACATTCATCCTTGGTAATGGAAACCTAATTTATCTCAGAAATGGGACAGCAGTGCACCCAGACTTAGGGGGGAATCACTGGGCCAAGTGAATACTAACTATGCCATTACCATTTCCAGTGGTTGTCTAAGAGGTAGTACTACTACTCCAATAGTCTGTTTCTACCCAAGAATATTTCTGACACAAAATATGTGAGGATTTTCCTCATCCCAATAAGCAGTTCTCCAACTATCCAGATATCATCTGGGTGTTCAACAATTCAATTTTGACACTAAATACCTGGAGTTAGTGTAAACCAAACTGCTTAAGAAGTCAGTGCCCCAAGCCTGCCCCACTTCAGATGCCAATCACTGGTAATGAGTCTCCGTGTTACCCACTTCTGTCTGACTTGGCTACAAATTGGGTGTTCTCACAACCCCCTCCTTAGGTTTATAATTTACTATAATGTAATGTCTCATAGAACTCAGGCAAACACTTTACTTACTATTACCAATTCATTATGACACAAATGAACAGTCAGATGAGGAGGTTTTAGTGCAAAGTCTGGAAAGGTCCCAAGCGCAGGAGCTTTTTTGCCCTGTGAAGTTGGAGTGAGCCACGCTCCCAGCACGTGGAGGCATTCGCCAACTCGGAAACGCTCCAAACCCCTTTGTTTAGGATTTTTATGGCAGCTCCATTAAGTAGGCATGATTGATTAAATCATTGGCCATTAGTGATTGGCTTAATCCCCAGCCTCCTCCCCTCCCCAGAGGTTAATCACATGGTTGTTTCCTCTGGCAACCAGTCCCCATACCAAAGTGACCTAGGGGCTTCCAGCCACCAGTCGTCTCATGAACATAAACTCAGATATGGTTTAAAGGAGCTTATTATGAATAACAGAAACAGTCCTCTCACCCTGATCACTCAACAGATTCCAAGAGTTTTAAGAGCTGTATGCCAGGAACTGGGGACAATGATCAAATACTTAATTTTTATTATATCACAATATCACAGGTTGGTATGTGACTTAAAAGTGGGGAGGTTTCAGGAAGATTTTCCTTCCTGAAAGAAAAGAACAATGCCTCAGAAGATGCCACTACCCCCTTTCCTGTTTTGGGGCCTTGAAGTATGAAGTTGAGACATTAGGATCACAGCAAAATGCCTCAAGAATGTAGGGAGGCTGCCTGAGCCCCTTGCCACCACTAAGCCCACTTAACCTCCGGGCTTCCGGTTGCATGAGAATAGATAAACTCTCTTTGCTGCTTTGGGTTGGTTAGTCTGTTATTTCAGCTGCTTTGGGTTGGTTAGTCAGTCCTTTGCAGCCAAACACATTCCAAGGAAGAACAGGATCAGAGACTTGCCCAAGATCCCAAGGCTAGTACTGTGGTTTCAATGTTTGGGTCCCTCCCATATTCAAGTTGAAACTTAAACCCCAATGCAATTGCTTTAAAAGGTGAGGACTTTGGGAAGTGATGAGGTCATGAGGACTATAGTCTCATGAGTGGGATTAGTGCCCTTGTGAAAGAGCTTGAGGAAGTCTGTCAGTCCCTTTCTGCCCTTCTGCCCTACTGCCATGTGAGGACACAAGGGGCCATTTTGAAGCAGAAAGCAAACCCTCCCCAGACACGGCATCTTCTGGCACCTTGATCTTAGACTTCCCGGCCTTCTGAACTATGAGCAATAAATTCCTATTGTTTATAAATTACTCAATTATAGGTATTTTGTTATGGCAGCCTGCACAGATTGATGCAGCTAGTAAGTGCCAGAGTCAAGTCTTGAACATGGGTCTGCCCAACTTCAGAGGCTACTCATTTATTCAACAAAGTCCACGTTTGTAAGGTAGCTTGCTTTACACGCAAGAGCTTGTTTGTTCAGTCAGAGAGACCTAAGTATTAGTCCAGTAATTACCACCTATTGATTAAGTAATAATTGGCCATCTCTAAATCTCAGTCCTCTCATCTGTAAAGTGGATGTAATATTTACCTTGTAGGGCTGTTGAGAGGGTTAGAGGTAAAGGTCTCCTGTGCTCCCAATAATTGTATCTACTCGTCATACGTGGCTACATTAAATGTGAATTTTTTTTTTTTTTTCTGAGACGGAGCCTTGCTCTGTCGCCAGGCTGGAGTGCAGTGGCGCAGTCTCAACTCACTGCAACCTCCGCCTCCCGGGTTCAAGCGATCCTTCCGCCTCAGCCTCTCGAGTAGCGGGGACTACAGGTGCGTGCCACTACACCCAGCTAATTTTTGTGTAAAATGTTAATTTTAATTAATTATAATTAAATTATATTACAAATTTACTTTCCATATTTTACTAGCTATATTTTGTAGCATGGCTAGTAGCTACCATATTGCACAGCACAGATATAGAACCTTTTCATTTCACAGAAAGTTCTAACAGGTAGCAGTGGGAAATACAATGCCTTTAGACTAGTGGCTACGTACTAAGAACTGGAGGCAGACTAGCTGGGCATGGTGGCGCGTGCCTGTAATCCCAGCTACTCAGGAGGCTGAGGCAGGAGAATTGCCTGAACCCAGGAGGCGGAGGTTGTGGTGAGCCGAGATCGCGCCATTGCACTCTAGCCTGGGTAACAAGAGCGAAACTCCGTCTTCAAAAAAAAAAAAAAAAGAACTGGAGGCAGAAAACCCAGGTTTGAATGTTGCTCTCACCATTCGCCAGCAGTGTGACTTTGGACAAATTGCTTTATCATTTTGTGCCTCCGTTTTTTTTTAGTCAATAAATAAAAATCACAATAATATTACCTGGTCTGGCCGCGCCGTGAACGGCTGGGCGATCCCTCTGAGCAGCACGTACACCTCAGGAGGGCTTTCCGGAATTAGAAAACCTGAAGTAACTGGAAAGCGGAAGGTCCGGAAGATCCGGAAGGAGGATAAACCACCTAACGAACCTGAGACTATTCTACTGTTTCTTATTCCGGTCTCAATTGACAAGGCCAGTGGACTTTGTAACGAACCTTGGTCAACCTCCTGACTCCAGACCCAACGAGCCCCTCCCAGCTTACAAAAAACTGCCAACTGTTAACTTATATAACTTTCCACTGCCCGCCCCAAACCTATAAAACCAACTCCTATCCCTCCACCTGCCGCTAGCCCCCTTTTCACCCTCAACCCGCTCCCGGGGAATAAACAGCCATGCTGCTCACATAAAGCCTGTTTTTGCTGGGGCGGGGCGGGGGTGGGGTCCCTTCATTCAGAGCGCTTCTTGGTGCCGGAAACCGGGATGGAGGACTCCTACGGGAGACCAAACCCCCGTCCCTGTTCTCTCTCTGCTCACACCGTGAAGAGACCTACCTACGACCTAGGCTTATCAGACCAGCCCATGCAGCCACTCCCCATCCTCAGATCGGGTAAGCGGTTTGCCTCAACTCTCTTTAGCTTTCTTGCTACCTGTCAGCCTCCTTCTCCTATCAGTTTCATTTTCCTTTCCCTTTCACCGGAGACAAGAAAGACAGGACTTTCCCTGAGGTTCATGCCCAGAAAAAATCCTACGTAGGTCATGGAACCGGGAAGACAGTCTTCCCTCAGTGGCTGATCATTGCGGCGTCTGCTCTGGCACTCACTCGCACTCATAGGTGATGGACCCATGCAGGAAACGCCCCCTTTGATCAGTTCACCCCAGGTTCAGACCAAGGTTTAGTCTGGGACGCCTGCTAAGCTACTTGGTCGAGTATTCACTTTCCTTGTCTCTACTGCTCTTCTTAAACTATGGGCAATCTCCCACCCTCCATTCCTCCTTCCTCTCCCGTAGCCTGCACTTTAAAAAACCTCAAACTTCTCTGGCTATCACCTGATCTAAAACCTAAGCGTCTTATTTTCTTTTGCAATACCGCTTGGCCACAATATAAATTGGACAATGTCTCTAAATGGCCAGAAAACGGTGCCTTCGATTACCTCAAAGGATAACGAGAAAGAATAAATGAGAAAGTACTTAGAAAATATATAGAGAATATAGTATGATCTCCATAAATGTTTGTTAGTAACTAAGATTACTGTTTGACTGCTATTTTTAAAACAATTTACCAACCCCCACATGAGAGTTATTGTGCTAAATAAGTCTCTCATGTGTGGTTCTAAAGCATGACAATTTCTGATTCCTGACCTTCGGAAGTTTTATCCTACTTGGGGGTGACAGAGCACACCTGTTTAAAATACTTACATGCAGCTAATTTTTTGTATATAGACATGACATATTGTTTAATATTAACATTTAATCCTAGAAGAAAGAAATTATACCTCATATGCATTTATGTCAAGGGAGATTTCCTGAAGAAATAGGTGGCCGGCAGCTTTAAGAAGTGAGAAGGCACAATCCACGACATTTGAGAACTCAAAATGTTACCATGATAAAGAGGAATGAAATATTTTGTCAAAGCCTTTAGTATGGTCTCAGGAACCAGAAAAAGAGTCTTGCTAAACTGAAAAGTTCATGGTCCAGAAGTAGGTGGAAGCAAAACACCACAGTACAACATGAAATCACTCACGCCTGTAATCCCAGTGCTTTGGGAGGCTGAGGCAAGCGGATCATGAGGTCAGGAGATTGAGACCATCCTGGCCAACATGGTGAAACCCCGTCTCTACTAGAAATATAAAAATTAGCTGGACATGGTGGTGCACACCTGCAGTCCCAGCTACTCAGGAGGCTAAGCCTGGAGAATCACTTGAACCTGGGAGGTGGAGGTTACAGTGAGCCGAGGTCACGCCATTGCACTACAGCCTGGCGACAGAGTGAGACTTGACTCAAAAATTAAAAAATAAAAAGAAAGAAAAAGAAATCAGTTAGTCCACATAATGCTTATTTTGTTTATCCAGTGGCAGGTAGGAAGCCTACATACTTCAAATAGTCTTATGCCTTATCTCTCTCCTGATCTAGGACTAGCATTTTTCTACAAAGTAAACTGAGAAAATTCTCATAGTTTTTACAGCCTTTGCTCTAGATGATCACTGTGTTCAGAATGCCCTCTGATCCATGGTTGGCTGACTCTCAATATTCAGATAGCTGCTTAAATTCACCTCCTGAGATAAGCCTTCACTGGTATCACCCAATCGCAGGAACTCTAAAGATACCCTCTAACACTCCCTGATTTAACAGTCTTCATATTACTTATTACCTTCTGATATTTTCCTTTTATTAGACTTAGTCGTTTATTCACTTTGCCTTTTATGCCCAGTTATAATATACAGTCATGGGCTGCATAATGATATTTTAGTCAGTGATGGACTGCATATCTGATGGTGGTCCAATGGAGCTGGTGGAGCTGAAAAATTTCTGTAGCCTAGTGACATCATAGATGTCTGTCTTAATGTCACAGCGCAATGCATTACTCACATGTTTGTGGTGATGCTGGTGTAAACAAACCTATTATGTTGCCAATCACATGAAAGTCTATCACATACAATTATGTACAGTGTACTTCTATTTATATAAAAAAGTATACCGTAAAACAGTATGCCATGTTCCCAGGGCAGCAGCCTCATACATCTCATGTTTACCAAGTCTCCTAATGGTATAATTTTCTCTCTGTACTTCATTTAAAATCTCATGTTGTTTTGCTTATCCTAGCTTCTAAGGGTACAAAATCCACTGCTAATATTGCTGGTAAGGGACCACAGTGAGTGACCAGCCTGGACACAAAATTAAAAGTGATTTTAATGGGTAAATTGCAAGCTGCTGGGTTATGGTATACAAATGATCTGGTCACCCAGTAGTGAGCGTAGTACCCAATAGTAAGTTTTTCAACCCTTGACCTTCTCTCAGTCTCTTTCCTTGTAGTTCTTAATGTCTGTTTTTCTCATCTTTGTGTCCTTATGTGCTCTACATTTAGCTCCCACTTATAAGTGAGAACATGAAGTATTTGCTTTTCTGTTCTTGATTTAATTCATTTAGAATAAGGATATTGCATCCATGTGGCTGCAAAAGACATAATTTTATTCTTTTTTCTGGCTGCATAATATTCCACGGCATATATGTACCATAGTTTCTTTATTTAGTCTGCTGTTGCTGGGCATCTAGGTTGATTCCGTGTTTTTGCTATTGTGAATAGTATCGCTGCAATTTTAAGGAACAAGAACAAAGACACAGCTGTTGAAGGATCTGCTTGCTTGAAGGCATGTGTTGAAGGAACTGTCTTGCTTGCAGGCAATGTTTCAGGCTTCAAATTGAAGGCAATGAAACCAACAAAAATTTAAGAAGGGCTATATGAGATGTGAAGAAACTAATAATGACCTGGACTGAAGAACAGACACAGAAGCATATCCTTCTCAGCACCATGAAAATCATGGCCAAAGCAAAAAGTTTGTGATGTTGAAAGGAAATGCTGGACCTGACTACAATATTGAATTTGCTGCCAACTCTGGGTGGTTTAAACAATTCAAGTACTATTATTCATTGCATCATGTGAAAATGAGTGGTGAGTCTGCGAGTACTGATGTGAAGGCAGCTAAGAACTTTTGGAAACTCTGGATGTACTGATTGTGGAGGAAGATTACTTGCCAGAGCAAATCAATATGAATGAAACCTTCCTATTCTGCAAATTGATGCCTGAAAGGATTTTCATCCATAAGGAAGCCGAGTTATCGCCAGCTTTCAAGTCTTTGAAGGACAGGATAACAGTTTTGCTTGTAGGCAATGTTGCAGGCTTCAAATTGAAATCCTTTGTGATATGGCACAGTGGGAACCCCAGGGCCTTCAAACATATCAATAAATGCACACTTCCAGTGTACTACAGGAGCAATAGGAAGTCATGGATGACCCAGCTCCTCTTCCAAGATGTCCCCCTGAATGGCTATGCCAGTGAAATGGAGAACTCTTTGGAGAATAACATACCTTTCAAGATTTTGCTTACTATTGATGTTCCCACACATTCTCCTTTCATTGGCAATCTTCATTCCAATATCAAAGTGGTGTTTCTTCCTACAATCACCACCACTTTGATCCAACGAATACATCAAGAAGTTATAGCTGCTTTTAAGGCCTACTCCCTGAGGAGGATCTTTACCCGGCCTATGGCTGAAACTGAGGAAGACACTGATGCAATTCTGGAAGCATCTATAGCTACACTAAAAGCCTTGCTTGGAATAGGGGTAATGTCACCAATTAGTGTATGAATGGCATCTGGAAGAAGACACTCAAGAGATTGATCAATAGCTTCAGAGGATTTCCCAAAGATGATAATATTGCAAAATCGGTGAGGCTGTAGTTGAGATGGGTGTGGATGAGGATGATATTGAGGCACTCCTACAGGTGGCTACTGAGGAATTAGCTAATGGGGAGTTGTTGGAACTAGAACAGAAACCCATAACTGAAGAAGAGGCAAGAGACAAGGAAACTGCAAGAGAAGAAAAAAGAAGAACCCCCAAGAAGATTCAGAGTGAAGGGTTTAGCATCAGCTTTTGCAGCCCTCACCGAGCTTTTTAAAAAGTTTAAAAACATAGACCCCAACTCCAGAGTGTTTTCATTAATAGAGGAATGCTCATGGCACATTATCTGTTTACAAACAAATCTATAATGAAACAAATCAAGCAAATCAACATGGCCACATTTCTGAAAAGAGTGAAACTTCCTTGAAAAGAGCCTCAGGCGGGTCCTTCATGAGGTAGTCCAGAAGAAGGCACTGTTATCTTAAGACACAACAGCTCCATGCCTGTTACTGACCCCTGAAGCCCTTCCAGTGGGACAAGCTGTGAAGGCAAAAGACAGTGAGTGATATTGATGATCCTGACCCTGAGTGATATTGATGATCCTAGACTAATGTGTTTCATGTTGTTTTTAGCAAACAGTTTAGAAAGTAAAATAAATACATACATTTTAGAAATAAAAAAAATAGGAAAAAGCATATAGAAAAAGGATATACAGAAAGAAAAAAAATTGCACAGCTGTACCATGTGTTTGTGTTCTCATCTAAGTGTTATCACCAAAGAAACAAAAAATTTTAAAACTTAAAAACCTTATAAAGTGAAAATGTTATAGTAAGCTAAAGTTAATTTACTGTTGAAGGAAGAAAAATATTTTTATACATTTAGGATAGGCTAAATGTCTAGTGTTCATAAAGTATACAGTCCTTCACACTTTCTCACTACTCACTCACACACTTACCCAGAGCAACTTACAGTCTTGCAAGCTTCATTCATGCTAAGTGCCCTGTGATACAAGTGTACCATTTTTTATCTTTAATATCATATTTTGACTATATATTTTCTATGTTTAGATACACAAATGTTTACCATTGTGTTACAATTGCCTACAATATTCAGTCTATACTGTACAAGTTTATAACCTAGGAGCAATAGGCTATGCCATATAGCCTAGGCATGTGGTAGACCACACCCTCTAGGCTTGTGTAACTACATTCTATGATGTTCATACACTGATGAAATCACCTAACAACTGACAGGCTTCTCAGACCATATCCCTGTTGTTAAGCAACACATGACTGCAAATCCAACAGAGCAAGGTTGAAACTTAATATATTTGGTTTGCTGTTATATCTGCACTTCTTGGAAAAATGCTCAGAGCACCATGCATACTCTGGAAATCTTTTGCAAATAAATGAAAAAAAAAAAAGCCAGAATTTCGGTCCAAATATCCAAGGTGGTCAGCAATTGCTTCCCTCTTCAGTTTTAGAATCTCTCTAGGCATTAGATATCTGAAACCCTGAGGGTTTATTTTGATGATCCATGAAAATCTGAGGTAGCATATGATGTCTTTTCTTTGACCCTACATTCACTCTGGTACTAGAATTCTCAACATTGCAAAATTCAGCTCTCTTCAGGCATCTGGGTCACAGCCTGAATTTGAGTCCCTCACCTTGTCTTTGCCCCTAGCACCTAATGTTGCCAAAAAGAAATGGCTTGACTGGCTCAATCAACTGTGAGGCAGAGTTCCCATATTAAGGCCCATGCTCTCCAGACAAGGTCTACCAGGAACAGACCTAGAGTTGGGCATGCTGAGTTACTTTTTCTTGCAAAGGGAGAATGTACACCCATAAGAAACTGTGGGGCATCTCAGAGAGTGTTAGAAAGGACGTTTATGCCGGGCGCGGTGGCTCAAGCCTGTAATCCCAGCACTTTGGGAGGCCGAGGCGGGTGGATCACGAGGTCAAGAGATCAAGACCATCCTGGTCAACATGGTGAAACCCCGTCTCTACTAAAAACTACAAAAAATTAGCTGGGCATGGTGGCGCGTGCCTGTAATCCCAGCTACTCAGGAGGCTGAGGCAGGAGAATTGCCTGAACCCAGGAGGCGGAGGTTGTGGTGAGCCGAGATCGCGCCATTGCACTCCAGCCTGGGTATCAAGAGCGAAACTCCGTCTCAAAAAAAAAAAAAAAAAAAGAAAGGACGTTTATGGGATTTGAATGGCTGTAAGGCAATTTGGGGGATGGCTCAAGGAATCAGGGCTCTGCTCTGGATTGGATGCTCTCAGGAAGTGGAGGGTAACTATAATTGGGTATCTTAAACCATATTTAGAATAAGGGAAGCCTAGAAATTAGGCCAAGTCTGTAATTGACAAAGAAGCACCCCTCACTCACATTAGCTGGGAGACGGGAGGCTTGGTATTGTATGGTTTACACAGTCACGTTGTTTTCATCTGTGCTTTGATAAGATTACAAAGTTTGGTTTTTTTTGTTGCTTGTTTGGTGTCACTTCCTCACACTCAAAAAGTGACCCTATCTGATGTTAGAATTCTGAGAGACCTGAGAACAGCACACGTAGTGATGAATGCCAGGTCACCGAGACACAGCTGTGAGAGTCAGGCTGCTTCCCCATGTCAGAGGCTGCTTTTCTTTTTCTCACTGGCTGCCTCAGAGATAATTGCCACCCCCACCCCTTTCCAGCCCACATGTGGTTGTTTGACTTCCGTCTGATCATAGATCCAGCATGTAGCAAGGCTTCATGCATGCAGCAAGCTTCGACTCCATGAATGCTGCAAAAACCACAATATCTTATCCCAGAAGTATCTCAGCCTCCTTCCTCCCGGTGTGGCTATAGGTGTGGTAGGTCCCTGAGGCTTCCTGAACCTCTAGTACAGAGGTCCTGACACTAGCAGAGAGAAGGCTGCGATGGTCTAGGACAAGATGGTAAGGGACTGGACACTGTGGACAAGGAGAAGCTAAAGTCAAGAGATATTTGAGAGGTAGAATTCTTAAGATTATCAGGGAGAGAATCTGAGGACTCTGGCATTGCTAACTTAGGAGGCTGGGTATTAGTGATGTTATCAACCAAGGTGAAGCTTATAAGTTCACAACACATTTTACAGGGAGGTGAGCATTTCTGTTTTGGGGCATACTCCATTTAAGGTGCTCAACATAGAGATGACCTGTAGACAGTGGTGTAGGGGAGGGTTTAGCAATGGGACTCATCAACATGATGAAGGTGGGAGAGTCACTTAGATTATAAGGGAGAACAAGTAGAATGAGAAAAGAAGCAGCTGCAGAACAAACTCCAGTAAGCAACTTGAAAAAAAGGAAAAACAAATATGGGGAAATTATCTAGAATGAAAAGAGGCTAATAAGTGTGTGCTTTTAAAAATGTCAAAGGCCTCAGGGAAGTCAAAAACTGGGAAAACCCATAAGCAGTGGCCATTTCCATGCGTTTATTTATTTGACAGATACTTATGGGGCACCAACTATGTACAGGAGGCTGTTCAGGCCCTAGAAATAGTATAGTGTGTTGGGGGCAGGGTGGAGCGTTGGAGGGAGAAAACAGACATCTCTACCCTTATAGATCTTACATAATAGTGTAACTTATTTTTTATAAGTACATTATATAAGAGATTGGAAGATAATAACTATTTTGAAGACAAGCCAAGGAGATTATCTGAGGTGGGGTATGGTAGAAAGCTAAATTTTAGACTGGGTGCCCCCTCAACTGTGAAGTGTCATTTAAACAAATGTGAAGTAGGTGAATTGAATGATGTGGTTATCTGGGGAGGGTCAACACAGATAGCAAGGAAGTTCTCAGTGCTATCAATTGCTAGACCAACAAGAGAAGATTAGCATTGCCTGGTGCCTTGCACATAGTAAATGGTCAATATATATTCAATGAGTTAACTAATGCAGTGAATATTCATGAAAGTAAGTATACAAATAATTGATTAGTTTGAGAAGTGCAATCAATGTATAGGCATAAGAGGATATCAACTTGAAAAAGTAAAAGTATTTAGGAATATCTTGATAAAATATCCATTTAAGTGTTGTTACTTAACAATGTAAAAGGTCTCCTTTTGTTTCCTTTTTTCTGGGAGTGGGCATTAGACAGATAAATTATGCAACAGATATTTACAAGACTAGAATTTGGGCTTTTGTGGGGGGGCGTGGTACTTCATTGTCCTTTTGCATCTGTCCACGGTTTTATCATAAAAAAAACCCTCATCTAAACATTACAGTTTTATTCTGATTGACAAACAGCAGTAGGGAACGATTTCTTATGGCTGAGGCATCTAATATAAAACAGATCTGTATACACATGCACATGCACAATTTATATCAAGGCTCTGATAAAAGTTAAATTGTGTCTTGATTTTTGAGAACTGAAATATCTGCTTTTGTGCCAGCACCACAGAGAGCTCATGAATGATGAAAGTGCTTTGGCTTTTAGAGAGGTGCCATTTCTTTGCAATGCCACCTCTTTGGGGAACAAATATGAAAAATAAAACATGCCACTTTACATGATACAGTCTTTTTATTGTCACCTTCCTGCCTTTAAAAGTGAATGGACAAATCATAAAAAGACATATTGTAGGTGCAAGTTCTGCTTTAGATTTAGATATTCTAATGGAGTATATAATTCAGTGAGTCTTTTCTGTGTCTCTTAATTCTCCCATTCCTTATCTATGGGCAGAGTGACATGGTAATAAAATACTGAAATGTGAATAAGATGATTTACTTTTGGCTGGCAGTCTCTCTCAGCTTATATCTCTTGGAGATGATGATTTTCTTATCAACTTACCCCACAGGAGTATTGTTAAAATCCATCAATCCCCAGGGCATCAGATTGAGCCCTGGGGATTTAATAGAAGTGGACGTGTAAACATATGACTAAATTTTCGGAGATCACAATCACAAGGATCAATTATATACAGTTTGCAGACTTAGAAACCAATATTTCAAAAATTAATGAAACCACAATAAGACTACCTCACACTCCCTAGGATGGTAATAATAAAAAAGACAAACAATAACAAGTGTTGGTGAGAATGTTAAGAAATTGGAATCTTCATACATTGCTGTCAAGAATTTAAAATGATGCTGCAACTGTGAAAACAGTATGGCAGTTTCTCAAAAAGTTAAACATAGAGTTATCATATGACCCAGCAATTCCATTCCTACATATATACCCAAGAAAATTGAGAACATATGTCCACACAAAACTTGTGCATAAATGTTCATGGCAGCATTATTCATAATAGCCAAAAAGTAGAAACAACACAAATGTCTATCAACTGAGGAACGTATAAATAAAATGTAGTACATCCATACGATGGAATAATATTCAACCACAAAAAAGAATGAAGTAATTCTGCATTGTACAACATAGATGAAGCATGAAAACATGATAGTAAAAGAATGTAGACATAAAAGGTCAGACATTTATTTCATGACTCCATTTATATGAAATGTCCAGATTAGGTAAATCCATAGAAAGAAAAAAATTGATTAATGGTTGCCTAGGACTGGGAAGTTTGTGGGTAAAAAGGGAGTGACTGCTAATAGGTATGAGGTGTTCCTTATAGAGATGATAAAAATGCTTTGGTATTAGGTAGTGGTGATGGCTACACAAATATACTTTAAAAATCATCAGATTATACACTTTAAAAGTATGAATTTTATGTAATGTAAATTACATCTCAAAGTTGTTAATTTAAAAGTTTTAAATCAAAGATTTAAAATTAGATTGAATATCATATGACATAAAGGGGTTATTGTTAATTCTTGGTATGATAATAATGTTGTGGTTATGCTTTTAAAACATGTCTTATGGAGATAATCACAAAATAATTATAATTATTTAATTAATGGCAAGTTTATATTGCTAAGGGGGTACCCTGTTGCCAGACTCCCATCACACGGACATGATGGCCAGGGACTCTAAATCCCAGATTTGTGCTTTGAACTTGAGAAAATGTCCTTGATACTGCCAGACTCAGTGTTCTCTTCTGGAAAGCAGGAATTGTTATAAGGATTGAAAACTCTTAGGGCAATTATGAAAGCCCATAATTAACAAACGGTTGTTGGTGTTGTTGGGGGTGAGAGGTGAAAGGTGGTCCTTAAGTTTATTACGTTGATTCTAAGACACACATTTTTTTTTCATTTAAACAACTCTGAAGCTAGGGTGCATCTACTAATTATTGGAATTTTATAGTTTAATTTAAAATAATCTTGCTTTTTAAAAAATATATAGATTTAGAGGACACAAGTGCAGATTTCTTACATGCAAACATTGCACAGTGGTAGAAATTTTGCTTTCTTAATGGTACATCAAATAAAGGAGCATATTATATTAAATGAAGATAAGAATAGCTATTTCAACCTTATGTTCCAAGCAATGGTTTAGGCACTGAGAATATAGCAGCAAACTGTAAAGACTAAGTACCTGCCTATGAAGAGTTGACACTCTAGTGGAGTGAGAAGAAAGTGAACATAAATTAACAAATATTTACTGTATCAAGTAGTTATCAGACGAGTTATAAAAATTAAAAAGTAGAATATCTACATGCAAAATGATGAAATTGGACCCTTGTCTTACACCATACACAAAAATCAGCTCAAAAAGTGGATGACATGGAACACACCTATAACTCCAGCTACTCAAGAGGCTGAGGCAGGAGAATTGCTTAAACCAAGGAGTTTCAGGATATAGTGCACTATGATTGCACCTGTGAATAGTCATTGCACTCCAGGCTGCACAATGTTAACAAGACCTTGTGTCTAAAAAGAAAAACGATCTCAAAATAGATTTAAAAACTAAATGTAATATCTGAAATCATAAAACTCCCAAAAGAGAACACAAGAGAAAAGTTCCTTGACATTGGCCTTGACAATGTTTTCTTGGATATTACACCAAAAGGTCAGGTTACAAAAGCAAAAGTAAATAAATGAGACTTCATCAAACTTAATTTTCTGCACAGCAAAGGAAACAATCAACAAAATGAAAACAGCAGTCTATGGACTGGAAAAAAAAAAGTGCTTGCAAACCATATATTTGATAAAGGGTTAATATCAAAAACTCATGCAACTTAATAGTAGAAAGACAAATAACTTGCTTTAAAAATGGGCAAAGGACATAAATAGACATTTTTCCTCAGAAAACAAAAATGGCCAACAGATGTATGAAAAGGTGCTCAACATTATCAATCATCAGGGAACTGCAAACAAAAACTGCTGTGAGGTAGCACCTCACATTCGTTAAGGTAGCTATTACCAGTCCAAAGATAAATGTTGGAGATGTGAAGAAAAAGGAACCCTTGTACATGGTTGCTAGAAATGTAGATTTTCTATAAAGAAATCTTTATAGACGATTTATAGAAAACAGTATGGAGGTTCCTAAAGAAACTAACACTGTAACTACCACATGACCCAGCAATTCCTCTTCTGCATATATAACCAAAGGAAAAGAAATTACCACCTTCTAAAGACATCTGCACTCCTATATTCATGGCAGCATTATTCTAATAGCCAAGAACTGGACACAATCTGACTCCATCAATGAATGCATAAACTGCTATATATATGTATATATACATAGTGAAATATTATTCAGCTTTGAAAAAGAAGATCCTGCCATTTGCCAGACATTAATAAACCTGGAGAATGTTATGCTAGGTGAAATAATCCAGACACAGAAAGAAAAATTTTGAAGGCTCTCACTTTTATGTGGAATCTTAAAAAAAATTGAAATATACAGATATACAGAGGTAGAGAATAAAACAGTGGCTGCTAGAGGCAGGGGAGGAGTGGGATAGAAATGAGGAGATGTAGGTTAGAGGGTAAAAAGTAGCAGATATGGGGTGCGGTGGCTCATGCCTGTAATCCCAGCACCTAGAAAGATTGAGGTGGGCGGATCTCTTGAGGTCAGAAGTTCGAGACCAGCCTGGCCAACATGGTGAAACCCAGTCTCTACTAAAAATACAAAACTTAGCCAGGCATAGTGGTGTGAGCCTGTAATCCCAGCTACTGGAGAGGCTGAGGCAGGAGAATCACTTGAACCTGGGAGGCAGGGGTTGCAGTGAGCCAAGATTGCACCACTGCACTCCAGCCTCAGCTACAGAGCAAGACTCCATCTCAAAAACAAAACAAACAAACAAACAAACAAAAAGTAGCCTATATGTAGGATGAACAAGCCCAGAGACCTAATGTACAACATGAGGATTATGGTTTTAAAAAATTGTACTCTATTAGGGATTTCTGCTAAATGAGTAGATTATAGCTGCTCTTGTCACAGTGAAAGGGTAATTATGTGAGATGATGGATATGTTAATTTGCTTCACTAAAGTAACCATTTTACTATTTATGTAACCAATAACCTCATGTTTTATACCCTAAATATATGCAATAAAATTAATTTAAAAAAATAAAAAGTAAAGTAAAGAGATTAAAGTGTAATTAGCTATTCTTTTATATAGGGTGTTCAGAGAAGTGTTCTCTGATTATGTGATATTTGAGAAAAAACTGGAGATGATTAAACAATCATTACTAAAATACTTTGTAAAACTTTGTAAAAAGATAAAGAAGCATTTTCTCTCATTATGCTATAAAATCACTGTATTTTTGATTAGCCCCTAGAAAAAAAAATAATTGGCTCAGTTTCTGTCATTAGGAAGTTTAATGGGCTTGTCTAAGAGACAGACATGGGAACATTAATTGCCATGCAATATAATAGCTACTAATATAGAAAACTCTAATACCTCTCTAGAAACATACAGGAGGCAGACCATAATAGAAGGCTTCACAGAAATACAATCTGAGCTGCAGACCTAAAAATATTTTTAACTAAAATATTTTAAAGAATATTTAAAATATTTTTAACTAAAATATTTTAAAGAATATTTAAAATATTTTAGAGAAAATGTGTGTAATAGAAAAGCACGCATGCACACACATACACGAATCACCCCCATTGCATATTTTTTGTTTTTGACACATAAAATAAGAAATAGGCCGGGCGCGGTGGCTCAAGCCTGTAATCCCAGCACTTTGGGAGGCCGAGGCGGGTGGATCACGAGGTCAAGAGATCGAGACTATCCTGGTCAACATGGTGAAACCCCGTCTCTACTAAAAATACAAAACATTAGCTGGGCATGGTGGCGCCTGCGTGTAATCCCAGCTACTGAGGAGGTTGAGGCAGGAGAATTGCCTGAACCCAGGAGGCGGAGGTTGCAGTGAGCCGAGATCGCGCCATTGCACTCCAGCCTGGGTAACAAGAGTGAAACTCCGTCTCAAAAGAAAAAAAAAAGAAATAAAAGTCTATTGTTATGACCAGAGTTGGCAAACTTTTTCAGTAAAGGGTGAGATAGCAAATATTTTAGGCTTTGTAGACCAGACAGTGTCTATCACAACTATTCAACTCTGCCAATAAAGTGCAAAAGTGCCATAGACCATATGTAAACAAATGAACATCAGTGTGGTCCAGCAAATTTATAATGGTAAAAACAGGCAGGGCCAGGTGCTGTGGCCCACACCTGTAATCCCAGCACTTTGGAGGGTCAAGGCAGGTGGATCACAAGGTCAGGAGATCGAGACCATCCTGGCCAACATGGTGAAACCCCATCTCTACTAAAATACAAAAAAATTATCTGGGCGTGGTGGCACATGCCTGTAGTCCCAGGTACTGGAGAGACTGAGGCAGGAGAATCACTTGAACTCGGGACGTAGAGGTTGCAGTGAGCCAAGATTGCACCACTGCACTCCAGCCTGGTGACAAAAAATTAAAAAAAAAAAAAAACAAAAAAAAAAAACAGGCAGGCAGCTACATTTGAATATAGTTTGTCAATCCCTGCCATACCCATAAACTGGGAATAAGAAGAGCAGTGTATGCCTCATTTGTTCTATTTTAATTAAGATGTAAAGGATAAGTAAAAGAAGATAGAGTATCACAGGAGGAACCATATAATCAAGACAGATTGAAAGTTACATGCACTTACACTCATGAAAAAATTTAAAAATTCATGGAATATTCAGAGCACTGTACTTAGTTAATATGGTTAGACCTGATTTTTTTTTTAAAGACGGAATCTTGCTCTGTTACCCAGGCTAAAATACAGTGGTGCCATCTCGGCTCACTGTAGCCCCCGCCTCTGGCTCCCGGATTCCAGCAATTCTCCTGCCTCAGACTTCCTGGTAGCTGGGACTATAGGCATGTGCCATCACACCAGCTAATTTTTGTATTGTTAGTGGAGATGGGGGTTTCACCATGTTGGCCAGGCTGGTCTTGAACTCCTGACCTCAGGTGATCCACCCACCTCAGCCTCCCAAAGTTCTAGGATTACCGGCATGAGCCACCACGGCTGACCAAACCTGGTGTTTTATAAGCTAAATCCCACTGTTCCTGTGTAGTAATAAATTAATGACAGTCTTCTTGTATCTTACTGGGGGAGTGAGGAAGAAATGACTAGAGACATTTCAATTTTAACTTTTTCCTCCATTGTGCCTAAGTTACCTATGAGTGAAGGAAGTGTTCATACTTCCAATTAGAGTCATTTCCTAGTGTTCAGATGTGAACAAACATGTATTCAGCTTTAACATCCTCATTTCCCCCTTGGTTTCAATTATATTTCTAAAGATCTCTGATACTGCCATGGGTTTTTAGCTCTGCCATATTTACTCCCAAATCTTAACTCTCATCAGCTTAACTGAAATCTGTTTTATTGTTGGTTTTTTATACACACAAGTGAGATGACCTGGAACCTTCTGAGTGATTCCTGTAGCCCTGCATATCTATGCCAACAGTTTATTCCCAACAACCCCTAAATTTCTCTTCTGCTACCAGTGTGGCAGATTATGTAAACACAGTCAAGTAATGATATACATCACTTACCAAGAAAATCTCTCAATAGGGAAATAAATTCAAGTAGCTGAGCTTTTCAAGGACCTTTTAGAACTGTTCTGATGTCTTTGGGCAATTGTGTGTTTTATCTCTTGAAATAGCTGTGCCTGATATGATGGTGGCAGTTCAGGCATCAGAAGCAGACATGGGTTTGAGTTCTAGCTACCTGTAACTATACTAGTTTACCTTTCTGTGCCTCATCTGTAAAATGGAATATTTAATGACTTCACAAAGTTGTGATATCAAAAACAACTTAGATGAAAGTTTGGACTGGTATCCAGCAGGTCACAGGGGCGTAATAACTATTAAGCTCCTTCTCCTTCATTCTCATTAATTAATATGTCCACATCTACTCACAAGGCTTAAATATAGCTGTATGTACCAAAATATGAAGAAAAAAAAAAAGAGATCTCGGCCAGTTGCAGTGGCTTATTCCTGTAATCCCAGCACTTTGGGAGGCTGAGGAGTTCAAGACCTGCCTGGGCAACATAGGGAGACACTCTCACACATTCTCTCTTTCTCTCTCTCTCTCTCTCTTTCCATATATATATATATATATATATATATATATATATATATATGTTTAAAAATCTGTCTTCATCCACAGATGTAGAATGATTTGATGCTTAAGGTAACTAAAACAGTTTGGGATTTAAAAAATTATAGTGTCATTTAAATCATCTTGAAAAGAAAGATAAGAGGAAAAGGGGGCAGGTAGAGGAGAAATTAAAATAACATTCCTACCCCAGCTTCCTTTGATTCAGTATTTCATCTTAAGCCTTAACATACTCGTAAGTTTTAGTAATATATTATTTATTTCTAGCCCAACTGTCTCTGCTTTTTCTTTTTTTCTCTTCTTTCATTCTGCCTTTAACTCATGTTACTTTGCTGTATTTTATGTTCATCAGTAAGCTCCCTTAAACCCATTTTGGAACACAGAGGGGTATAAATAAAATAAAATAGTGTGCGCTGGACATGGCAACTTCAGAAGGAGAGCCTAAGGAAATCAATAATTGTTAACAGCGACTAACCCATAGTACCAGCCCATAATCTGTGGCCTGTTGGGCAACAAAACCAATGTTTGCCTTTTCCTAAACTTGTTTACTTTTAAAAATTATAATAGCTACCGTCTACTAAGTACTTAATACGTGCTTTGTGCTGGCTGTTAGTCTAAGACCTCTGTTTATTCATTTAATTTTCCTAATAATTCTGGGAAGCAGGTAATAATTATTATCCCCAATGAACAACTGACTATATTGAGTGTCAAAGAAATTAAGTGCGTTTCTCAAGGCCACACACCTGCTAAGTGTTGAGCTAGGGTCCCTCTGAAGACGGCCCAACTCTGAACCTGTTTCTCTCTTAGCTGCTATGTAATACAATTCATAGGAAAATTAGAAAGTCCTCATAAAGGTCTTAGAAACTCTATTTTTTTTTTTTTTTGACAGGGTCTCATTCTGTTGCCCGGGTTGGATGGCAGTGGTGCAATCTTGGCTCACTACAACCTCTGCCTCCTGGGTTCACGCGATTGTCCTGACTCAGCCTCCTGAGGAGCTGGGATTACAGGCACATACTATCACACCCCGCTAATTTTTGTATTTTTAGTAGAGACAGGATTTTGCCATATTGTCAGGTTGGTCTCAAACTCCTGGCCTCAAGTGATCTGCCCACCTCAGCCTCCCAAATTGCTGGGATTACAGACGTGAGCTGCTACACCCAGCTAGTTTTAGCAACTGTTTTACAATTCCGACTTTATTTGGTTTTAACCTCATAGATACTGATAAATCATGTAAAAGACCATTCTCTTATACGTTTATAAGTTAGTTTTCTGCCCTAAAAGTTGTTCTTTTTCTTTAAAAATAATAAATTAAGAATGTTATTTATCCTTTCTTCAATATATTTTTCAAAAATTTCAATTCAGATTTCACATGGCTAAGAAAGAGAAAGAATGAGTGAAAATAGCCTGCTCTTTCAAACAGTCAAATCAATTCAACAAAATATTCACAGAGGCATTGCCATAGCAGACTAAATGATAGATCCTGGGGCTATGCAGAGTTGGGTTCTTTGGCTTCCTGGTGCCTATGTCCAATGGGGGGTCCAAATACTAAACATGAAGTGATGGCTTTGTTCATTAGTGCTGCTATAACAAAACCCCACAACCTGGGTAATTCATAAAGAAAAGAAATGTATTTTCTCACAGTTCTGGAGGGTGGGAAGTCCAAGATCGAAGTACTGATTGGTGATGGAGGGCCCATCTCTCTGCTTCCACGATGATACCTCAGTACTACATCCTCCAGAGGGGAGCAAAGCTATATCATCACATGACAGTCGGCAGAAGGACAAGCTAACCAAACGCTTTGCAAAGCTTCTTTTATAAGTGCCTTAATCCCATTCAGGAGGGAGGAGTCCTCATGGCCTAAACTCCTGTTAAAGGTCCCACCTCTTAATCCTATTACATTGTCCATTAATTCTGAACATCTGAATGTTGGAGGGGACATATTCAAATCCTGGCAAGTGATAATGTTATGAGAGAGAGAATGATAGTAACTCACAGTACTTTGGGAGCCAGGAAATGGATACTGTACCCAGATGAGTAATTTAAGATAGTACTCATTCCCTCAGGCTTCCCACTGAAAAGGCTGCCTTAGTTGAGGTCTTTTGAAAGATATGATGAGAGATGAAATTGAGGCTTTCGGGGTATTGTGTTGTAATCAGCTCAAGATGTCATAACAAAGTGGCTTAACAACAGAAATTTGTTTCTCAAAGTTCTAAAGGCTGTGAAGTTCAAGATTAAGGCTCCAGCATGGCTAGTTTCTGGTGAGGGCTCTCTTCCTGGCATGTAGAGGGCTACCTTCTCACTTCTGTCCTCACAAGCCAGGGAGAAAGAGAAACAGAGTTCTCTAGTGTCTTTTCTTATGAGGATACTAATACTATAACATCAGGGTCCTAATTTTATAACCTTATTTAACTTTAATTACCTCCATAAAGGCCTTGTCTCCAAATATGGTCACCTTGGGTGTTGAGACTTCAACATATGAATTTTGGGAAACATAAATATTCAGTCCATCATAACATATGAGTAGAGGGAAGGAGAAGGGACAAGGTTTGAGCGTAAAGAGGTTTCAGGAAGAAAATGTAGAACTGAGATCCTGTTGATTTCAAGGATCTGAACACAATTCCATAATTAAGGTGTTTGGAGACTAGAAGGTTAATGAGTTAAGCAAGAGTTTAGGCTTTATCAAAAGAGCAACAATGATGAGAAATCACAGAAATGCTTTACCACGGAAGTGATACAATGACATATAATTCTTGCCGAACCTTGTTGTAAGGAGGATAGGAGAGGGGCAAGCTTGAAGGCAGACAATTGAGGAGTTTGTAGCTTCAGGCTAGAGGTACAGAGGACAGAAAGGGGTGGGAAGATTAGGGAGAGATGTTTAGAGGATCAAAACAGCAGGATTGTTAGATAAATTCAACCCTCTGAAAGAGGGGATGGGAGAGGTGTCGAAGATGGTATCCAGGCTGCCAGCTGGGACCACCCCAGCACTTGGTGCTCCAGGGGAGAGGAAACAAGCATTAGATATAGAACACAAAGAGAGAATTGTCTGTGTCCCAGACAGGGCAGTGAGAAAATACTCCCCTACTTGCTAAGGGCCTCAAGCATAGCTGGAGTCTCTAATGACCAGAGCTTTCTGTCACTTAGCCTGACTTTTATAGCCACCTTTAAGCCTTAAAGTTTAAAAACTAATGACACCTCACTGGTGTCTATCAGCTTTCACCAGTTTCCCCATAGGCTTATATTCTGAGTCCTTTTATCTTCTTTGGTATATTCCTCTAAGTACATGGAGATCCAGGCTATGAGAAACAGACTTCTGTGATCTTGTCCGTGGATATTGACTAGCTGAGCAATCGGAAAGCCAAGAGATCTTACATTTAGATTAAAAAGTAGTTAAATATAATAATAAAAATTAATGTTTATTGAGTGTTAGCAGATATCAAGTACTAGACAAAGAGTTGTGTATGTGTGTATATATATATATACACATATATATATACACACACATAATATATATACACACATACAATATATATATTATATACATACATGTATAATGTGTGTATGTGTATATATGTATATGTATGTATATATAACACATATATACATATGTATATGTGTATATATACATATATACACATACACACATAATATATATAATATATATATGTATATATACATATATGTGTGTATATATGTGTAGTGTATATGTAACATGTACATATATATGTATATGTATACGTATACATGTGTGTGTATATATGTGTATATATACATATATACACACATACACACATAATTGAATCCTGACAGCCACTCTCTGAGCTAAGTCATATTATCCCATCTTACAGATGAAAACATTGAGATTTTGGATTTAAATGACTTGCAAGTGAATCACACAGATGAAAAGTCAAATTCAGACAGACTGACTTATAATGTTCAAATCATAAATCTCATGCCTCTTTGTGTCTCCAATTTTGTTTTTTTGATGGTTTGAGAATTTTAAACATTTCGTCTATTAAATTGTAGCAGATGTATTGTGATTTAGAATAACTTTATTATATTAATAGAGACTCATTATGAAAAACTTAAAAAATATAAGGAAAATGCAAATCATCCATAAGCTTAAAATCTGAATATAACTGTTATTACAATTTTGATGTATTTCATGCCAGTATTTTTGGTTCCTTTTTATAGATGAGATCAGTGTTTATAAATTATAATCATGCTTTTTTCATTTAAATTCTAAATATAATCGTTTCTCTGTGCTATGAAGAATGATTTACGAATGTTATTTTCAATGGCTGTAAAATATTTCATTACATGGATTTATTATAATTGATGTAACCATTGAAGCATTTTTGAAAATTTAGAATTTTTTTGTTTTACTACTATTAATAATACAGTTGATATTTCAAATTATTTCCTTAAAAATAATCACTAAAGTATAATTATTGCTTCAAAAGGGATAGGCACAAAAAAAGCAGGGGTAGGCACATTTTGAAGGCTCTTACTACTTTCCAAAAACAGTGAAAGAGTAAACACTCAGCAGGAAGTAAGAATTCCTGTCTCATTATAATCTTACCAGCACCAAGTACTATCACTTTGATATCTTTATTAAAAATTTCATTTAAAGTCCTATTTCCTTGAGTACAAACAACACTTAACATTGTTATATGCCTTTGAGGTTGTTGTTATATTTTCTTGAATTTTTTTCTTTTCCTGGTCCTTATCCATTCTCTTTTCATTCATTTACCAAATATTTATTGAGCAACTATTATGTGCCATGCTCTATTTAAAACTCTGAAAATATAGTAGTAAAGGACACAGGCACTATCTGTGCTCTTGTGGTGCTGATAGTCTTAGGAGAGGGCATATAATAAATGGCTTAAAAAGTTGAGAAAAACATCTTACAGTAAAAGAGCTTTGCAAGCTCTTTACTTAAAAAGAGTAATATGGACAAGGCAGTGTGGCTCACGTCTATAATTCCAGCACTTTGGGAGGCTGACGCGGGCGAATCACATGAGGTCAGGAGTTCAAGACCAACCTGGCCGATATGGTAAAACCCTGTTGCTGCTGAAAAGTACAAGAATTAGCTGGGCCTGGTCGTGGGCACCTGTAATCCCAGCTACTCAAGAAGCTGAGGCAGGAGAATTGCTTGAACTCTGGAGGTGGAGGTTGCAGTGAGCCAAGATCACACCATTGCACTCAAGCCTGGGCGACAAGAGTGAAACTCCATTTCAAAAAAAAAAGGTGGGGATGGGTAATATGATGAAGCATAAAGCAGAGTTCTTAAAGTTTTTGTTCTGAAGAACATTTTACATTCTTAAAAATTATGGAGGACCCACTGTGGGTTATATATACCTAGCAATATTTACTGTATTGGAAATGAAAACTGAGAAATGTTTAAAACACAAGAACACTCAAGCACACATTCCATTATCCATCAGAGAGATGTGATCACCTACTGTACACTCAGAAGAGAGTGAGAGTGAAAAAGCAAAGAATGGCTTGGTATTATTATAAAAACAGTTTTGATCTGACAGACCCCCTGCAAAGATCTTGGGGAATCCCTGGCATCCCCTGGCCATATTTTGAGAACCACTGTGGTAGAGAATGACTTCCTACTTTGGATTGGGTGTTGAGAGGAGGTCTCTCTGAGAATATGACATTTAACCCAGGATTCAAGTAATGAAAAATAACTGTAGTATGAATGTCAAAGAGAAGAAGATTCTGATGAAAAGGTATAGCATGGGTAGAAGCCCAAAGGAGGGAATGGGTAGAGTTTCTTAGAGAAACACAAATAAGACCAGTGTGTCAATCTTAATAATATGCCTTTCCATAGGATTTTTAAGAGAAATTTTCCAACATGTAATTTTAGATTAATAGACTGCACTTAGACCCCAAACCTTCAGAGCAATGTACCTCTTATTTGCTAATTAAAGAAAGAAAAGCAATGGAATTACTTTTGTCCCAGTGGGTAAGCGAGTAGCACATGGTGATGAATATGAAATTGAATTTGCCCACATTTAGGAACTCAATGCCCAACACAAAGGTTTATAGCAACATTTAGCATCCATAGTTGCCTTTGTTGGCTTTTTTTTGAGTCTTGTCTCCGAGGCTGGAGTGCAGTGGTGCAATCTCGGCTCACTGCAACTTCCACCTCCCTGGTTCAAGCAGTTCCTCTGCCTCCTCTGCCTCCTGAGTAGCTGGGATTACACCACCACACCCAGCTAATTTTTTCGTATTTTTAGTAGAGTCGTGGTTTCACCATGTTAGTAAGACTGATCTCAAACTCCTAACCTCAGGCAATCCTCCTGCCTTCGCCTCCCAAAGTGCTGGGATTACAGGCATAAGCCACCACACACAGTCTTTGTTAGCTTTTAAGTCAAGAACAGTTGGCAGGAAAATTCCCCCTTTTTTGTCTTAGCAACTTAGTAAAACTTAGATCTTAGATCTCAATCAAGTTTCTCTTTTATCAGACAGAACAAGATGGGGACAAACCAGGCTTACCTATGTGAGTCTCCACATCACTCCAGAAATTAAAACAAAAAGAATGCCATTAGCCCAATGTTCTGCCAGCATTTCAGTTTAGGATCTAATGCAAGATTCTCAGTGGAAAACTAAATATTAGGATATAAATGGGACGCCAAAATTAAGCACTAGTCTGCTTTGGTGCTTGAGGTCTACTAAGCAGATAAAGACCAAAAACAGTAAACGAGGACACCCCTGGAGCATGGAATGTTAAAAAGCATCCAAAATTCCAGCCATTGCTCTTATGACCAAAGAAGCCAAGGGGCCAGTCTTACAGTTTTTGCATACATGTATTTTAACTAATTTTCACAGCTCTTGTTAAATATAGATACCTGGAACCAGCCTTAGCTCTATAGTTGGAATCTCCAGGAAAGAGCCCTGGGAATCCCTCTTTTAAATAACTGTTCCACTTGATTCTTATCAAGCAAGTTTGATTACACTGACTTAGCACTTTTTAACTGTTCACCAACAATCCCTACCTGCTATTATAAAACTGGCCAGCCACCAGGGGTACCACTGGAGCAGGATTTCCCAGAATTCTTGATAAGAATCACCTATTTGATTAAATACAGATTCCTAGACCCAATCCTACCAGCTGGATTTTCAGGAAAGAAACCTGGGACTCTACCTTTTAGTGACACCTCTGTCATTCTTACCACGAGGTAAGTGTTAGAAGCCCTGAAACTAATTATACTTGGAACAATAGTAAATGAAATAAATGAAGCTGAATAAAAATAATTTTGTAATTCTGAGTTTTCCAAGTATGATTCCACTTAAATCACATCATCAAATGGAGGAGTTCTATGCTTCCATTTATATAAAGCACAAAACAAGCAATGATAATGTGTACTGTTGAAATTCAGAAAGTGATTAGCCTTGGGGGCTTGGTGATTGGAAATAGACAGTAGGGGGCTTTCTCTGGAACTGTAAATGTTCCCTTTCTTTATCTGGCATTGGTTTCACAGGTATGTTCTATTTGCAAAACTTCATCAAATTATATGTGTGTATGTGTATACATTTAATGTATAGTGTGTATATATATATATACACACACACATCTGTATACATACATATATATACTTATACATCAATAAAAATGTTTTTCAGAAAGATTTAAAGGTGGAGGCATTATAAAGTTTAGCTGAAAAATATGGAAAACATATATGCCAAGAGTGGCTCCTAAATCAGCATTTTTATCAATATTAAAGAAGTGAATTTCAGATTATGTGTTTTACCTCTGGAAAAATAAAATGCCTGCTCTAACCCCTAAGGGTTCCTGTTTCTGGAAGATAAGGTGTTCCTAAAGTTCAAGTTTGATATCAACCTTTGTATAGTTTTAAGTACAGAAAAAAAGAAATTCACAAATTTGGGCCCAGAAGCAAAATCTCTACCTCTGAATTTGGGGCACCAGATGGCCAAACACCACTTATTATTTTTAGCCTCTTGTAAAAAAATTAGTGTCCAACAATTGAATGGACTACATTTTTTTTTCCACAAAAATTTAAATTTATTTTTAAATTGCCTAAGTAAAACAGTGTCAATACAATTTTGGAATACAGAAATATATTAAATTTTAAAACTCCACAATTATTAAGATTTTTACCTATTGCACTTTTTAAAAGAGGTATGATTTTTACCCCGCATATTAAATATAATTAATAATTTGTACCCTGCTTTTTAAACTTAATATATAATACAACTTGCTTATTTAATTATGCTTATGGTTTATTTTCTCCTCCCCTCCTTCATCTAGAATATAAGTGTTGCAAAGATAGGAGAGGAGTTCAAGCTTATTTTCTTCAGTGATATCTTTCAAGTGCTTAGAACAATACCTGGTACATTCAGGTGCTCAGCAAATATTTTTTGTTGATTAAATGTTGAACATATTATATGTGTGTGTATATATACATATATATATATACATATATATATATATACATATATATATATACATATATATATACATATATATATATATACACACATTTCTATATCTTTTTATATTGCTATAGTTTTCCAACTTTTCTTTCAAGTAAATTTTATTCTTCACTCTTGAGAAGAGTAATCCTAGAAAAAAAAATCTTCCTATTCAATGTTCTATATTTCACATTTCACAATAACATCTTATCTTTAATACTCCTTAGGTCAGAAACTGGTTGCAAATTGAAATGCCACTAAGGTTAGCCAGTTAAATAATCATTTGGGGTGTAAAAGAGGGTTGCAATAAGGAGTAGCGGGATCTGTAGAAAACATAGAGTGTCTCTCCTACCACATCTCGAAGGGGCAGCAGCCATTTGCCTCTAGCCAGTAATATCCATGCAAGAATTAGAGTCCAGTGCCTGACAGGTCATCTGATTTTTCATGAGAAGATAGAAATTTGAAATTTTACCTGTATGCTTCTGATCGTCAATATTGCCAACTAAATCTAATTTTTATAAAACACTATGTAGATCTACACACCTGGCCAAGCAAAATGAATCCTAGGGTACAATGAGATACCACTTTATACCCATTAGGATGGATATTATTAAAACAAACAAACAAACAAAACCTCCAGAAAATAACAAGTATTAGTGAGTATGTAAAGGAATTAGAACCCTTGTGCTTAGCTGGTAGAAATGTAAAATGGCACAGCCTGTGGAAAATTGTATAACAGTTCCTCAAAAAATCACACATAGAATTACCATATGATCCTGCAATTTTACTACTTGGCATATACTCAAGAGTAAAAAGTCTCAAAGAGATATTTGTACACCCATGTTCATTGCAACTATTGATTGATTGATTGAGACAGAGTCTCATTCTGTCACCCAGGCTGGAGTACAGTGGCATAAGCACAGCTAACAGCAGCCTCCATCTCCCCAGGCTCAAGTGATCCTCCCATCTCAGCCTCCTGAATAGCTAGGATTACAGGCACACACCAGCGTGTCTGGCTAATTTGCTGTTGTTGTAGCAACAGGGTTATGCCATGTTACCCAGGCTGGTTTCCAACTCCTAGGCTATAAACAATCTTCCTGCCTTGGCCACCCAAAGTGTTGTTTTATAGGCGTGAGCCACTACACCCAGCCAGCTTTATTTACAACAGCTAAAACATGGAAGCAACCTAACTGTACAACAACAGATAAATGGAGGAATATTATTCAGTCTGAAACAGGAAAATTCTGACACATGCTGCAATATAAATGAACCTTGAAGACATTATGCTAAGCAAAATAATCAAGCCACTGTAGGGCTGAGGGCCCCACAGGGTCATGGGGTGCCCATTATGCTGTGCTGAGGCACAGGATCCGAGAAATAAAGAGACAGGTTACAGAAGTACAAGGAAAACACAGCTGGGCTCTGGGGGCCATGCCACCTATGAGCGGAGTCAGGTGAGGCACCAAATGTCCAGAAGCTTGTATATTTATTGTGTATAGGTTGGGGGCAGGGCAGTGAGTGAAATCATCTCTAAGGATAGTGATAGGGTCGTGAGCAATAAAACAAGGGGTCCATCCCCATTAGGTCACCTAGGCTAGGAGGTGGACAGTGCACAGCAAGGGGTCCATTCCCATTAGGTCATTGAGGCAAGGGCTGTGTACAGTAAGGGATCCACACCCATTAGGTCACCGAGGTGTGGAGGTGGGCCATGCGCAGTGAAGAGGGCGCACTGTGCAATACCTCTATTTATGGGCAAGCTACTTCTAAGATTTATAGGAGGATGCTTTAAATCACACAGTAATGACAGAGCTGTCAGGGTTACCACCACCTGCTGGCAGCTTCCAATGAGTTCTATAGGAAGATGCTTTTCGAGCAGCACAGTAACAAGAGCACCAAGGCGCGATTATCCAGAGGGGTTTTGAGCCCTCGGATGCTCAGAATCTCAAGGGATTGCTGGTCTGAGGGCAGTCCTCCACAAGAACTGGAGCAAGGTCTTGCAACTCCTTTATCAGGAGAAGTGGCTCTTGCCCCAAGCCTGCCATACAGCAGGTATCTTTATAATACTGAATGCTGCCGTCTGGGCCATGGGTTCTTTCCTGGTATAACTGTTTTCCCTTAAATCATGCTCTGCACTGTCTGCTCCAGACATTCCTCCAACTATAAGCTGCTTATTGCTTAATTCATGCTCTGTACTGTGTCTACTCTTAGGCATTCTTCCGATTATGAACTAAGATGTATCTATATCTATATAGATATATATGGAAATAACGGAGTGGTAAGATTTTCTTTAGGCACTCATTCTATGAACTAACATGATTATATATAGAGGATTATATAAAGGGAAATAACTAAGTAGTAACACTATAAACTGAGATATTCTCCAAGCCCTAATTCTATAAACTAATATATGATTATATAAAGGAAATAACTGAGTATTAACACTATAGACTGAGATGTTCTTCAAGCCTTAATTGTGCCAAGATTCTGCTTAGCTCTCCTTCCTCGGTGCCCACAGTCACAAAAAGACAAACATTGTATGATCCTACTTATGTGAGGTACCTAGAGTAGTCAAATTCAGAGACAGAAAGTGAAATGGTACTTGCCAGGGGCTGGGGGTGGGAGAATGGAGAGTTACTCTTTAATGGGTACTGAGTTTCAGTTTGGAATGATGGAAAGTTCTGGAGTTGGATGGTGGGGAGAGTTGCATAACAATGTGAATGTACTTAATGCCACTGAACTATACACTTAAAAATGGTTAAAATGTCAATTTTATGTTCTGTGTACTTTACCAATAATAATAATAATCCAGTGAACCTACCTCCAGCTTGACACTCCTCCAGCTCTCTGTGTAGATTATGTATCAGCAAACTGGCTTCCCATCACTTGGGCAATTATTTGCATATGTGATTGCAATGCGTTTATTTTTTGTGTTTTGGTTCACTGTATGGAATAACCTGTCCCAGACGCAAACGTATCAGTAATAGTAAGGCAAATGCTAGACTAGGATACTGTAGAAGAAATTGAAATGCTGACTACATCTGGACTTTTACCATAAAGCATTTAAAAGACTTTGAATCCTATTATTCTGCGAGAATATTTGAGAGTATACAGTCTTTTAGAACCATGTGCCTTTCAAATTGCATCTCTGTAATAATCAATGATTGTACTTGAAACCCTAAGGAAGATGTCTAACTTCTCCATTGTTTTCTGTCATCATTAAAATAAACATTAGTACTTGTAAACCAAACTAGCTAGAATGTGCTTTAAAATTCATTGAATTGATAGTGTGTAAGTAGAAAAAAAATTACTACTATAGCTAATATCTACTGTCCTTCACATGACTAAGTCATACCTACAACCATTCCATGCTGTAAAATACCCTCAACAGGTACAAACTGAAAAGAAGAGCCCGTAAAGAAGGCCAAAATAAAAAACAAATACTTTTCTCTTGAAATTATAGGCAAGGCAAAGGCATAAACCCAGTTAAACTTTCAGATTTTTTCCCTAATACTCCAGTTGAAAATCCCAAAGCTAATCTTCCCATGAATACATTCTCTATTTTGTCAAAAAGAGACAAATGGAAATTAGTTTGCTTCAAAACAATAATACTAAAAAAACTGCAAATTCTGATTCAAGTTAACTTAAGAAAGACAAAGTGAAAAGTAAAAAGTCTAATAGACTACAGCAAATTTGAACAAGTTCCCAAAGGGCATCTGAAATTTCATCTCCTTTTTTTCCCTCCTGCTGGCTTCCCCTCACTCTGCCCAGAAAGTCCTAATTTTAGCTGTCAGCAAGAAAATGCTATACAGCGTTAGCAAATCAAATGCTTTTTATTGGAGACAGTCTCTGGGGAAAATGGAGCTAAGTAAAAGATTAGATAGAATTTAATTTTTAATCCAGAATGTATCCTTAACAGGAGTCCTTTAAATAGCAGATGCCATGTTTTATTATTAATGTGGGTGTTAAAAAACCCCAAAGCATGTCACCTCCCAGAAGATCTCTGCAATTCCTTTAGCAAAATGACACTAAGGAAAGCCTGCCTCCTTTTTCATGGCTGACCCACGGGGCATTTGCTGAGTTCAAAGAGATGAGAAAGATACACATTCCTACGTTCTGTCATGGCAGAAGGACCACAGAGAGAAAAGCACAAACTACCTGGATTTTCTTCCCCTTTAATCTGTGATCAATTTAAATAGGTAACTTTAATATGTAGATGTAAGTAGAATATTTCTTTTTTTTTTTTTATTGTACTTTAAGTTCTGGGGTACATGTGGAGATCATGCAGGATTGTTTCATAGGTACACACATGGCAATGTGGTTTGCTGCCTCCATCCCCCCATCACCTACATCTGGCATTTCTCCCATGTTATACCTCCCTGACCTCCACATCCTGCCCTCTGGCCCTCCCTTGGACCCCTAACAGACCCCAGTGTGTGATGCTCCCCTCCCTGTGTCCATGTATGCTTATTGTTCAACACTCACCTATGAGTAAGAACATGCGGTGTTTGATTTTCTATTCTTGTGTCAGTTTGCTGAGAATGATGGTTTCCAGATTCATCCATGTCCCTACAAAGCACACAAACTCATTGTTTTTTATGACTGCATAGTATTCCAAGGTGTATGTATGCCACATTTTCCTTGTCCAGTCTATCGTCGATGGGCATTTGGTTTGGTTCCAGGTCTTTGCTGTTGTGAAAAGTGCCGCTATGAACATACATGTGCATGTGTCTTTATAATAGAATGATTTATAATACTTTGGGTATATACCCAGTAATGGGATGGCTGGGTCAAATGGAATTTCTATTTCTAGGTCCTTGAGGAATCGTCACACTGTCTTCCACAATGGTTGAACTAGTTTACACTCCCACCAATAGTGTAAAAGTGTTCCTATTTCTCCACATCCTCTCCAGCCTCTGCTGTCTCCAGATTTTTTAATGATCGCCATTCTAAATGGCGTGAGGTGGTATCTCAATGTGGTTTTGATTTGCATTTCTCTAATAATCAGCGATGATGAGCATTTTTTCAGTTGTTTGTTGGCCTCATATATGTCTTCTTTTGAAAAGTATCTGTTCATATCCTTCTCCCACTTTTGGATGGGTTTGTTTTTTTCTTGTAAATCTGTTTTAGTCATTTGTAGATTCTGGATATTAGCCCTTTGTCAGATGGGTAGATTACAGAATTTTTTCCCATTCTGTTGGTTGCCAGTTCACTCTAATGACTTTTTCTTTTGCTGTACAGAAGCTCTGGAGTTTAATTAGGTCCCATTTGTCTATTTTGGCTTTTGTTGCCAATGCTTTTGGTGTTTTAGTCATGAAGTCCTTGCCTATGCCTATGTCGTGAATGGTTTTGCCTAGGGTTTCTTCTAGGGTTTTTATGGTGTTAGGTCTTATGTTTAAGTCTTTAATCCATCTGGAGTTATTATAGTATAAGGTGTCAGGAAGGGGTCCAGTTTCTGCTTTCTGCCCACTGCTAGCCAGTTATCCCAGCACCATTTATTAAACAGGGAATCCTTTCCCCATTGCTTGTTTTTGTCAGGTTTGTCAAAGATCAGATGGTTGTAGATGTGTGTCATTGCCTCCAAGGCCTCTGTTCTGTTCCATTGGCCTATATCTCTGCTTTGGTACCAGTACCATGCTGTTTTGATTACTGCAGCTTTGTAGTATAGTTTGAAATTAGGTAGCGTGATGCCTCCAGCTTTGTTCTTTTTGCCTAGGATTGTCTTGGCACTGTGGGCTCTCTTTTGGTTCCACATGAACTTTAAGGTGTTTTTTTTTTCAGTTCTGTGAAGAAAGTCATTGGTAGCTTGATGGGGATAGCGTTGACTCTATAAATTACTTTGGGTTGTTTGGCCATTTTCATGATACTGAATCTTCCTAACCATGAGCACAGAATGTTTCTCCATTTGTTTGTGTCCTCTCTTATTTCGTTGAGCAGTGGTTTGTAGTTCTCCATGAAGAGGTCCTTCATGTCCCTTTGTTAGTTGTATTCCTAGGTATTTTATTCTCTTTGTAGCAATTGTGAATGGGAGTTCACTTTTGATTTGGCTCTCTGTTTGTCTGTTATTGGTGTGTAGAAATACTTGTGGTTTCTCCACATTGATTTTGTATCCTGAGACTGCTGAAGTTGCTTATCAGTTTCAGGAGATTTTGGGCTGAGACAATGGGGTCTTCTAAATAAACAATCATGTCATCTGCAAATAGAGACAATTTGGATACCTAATTGTCTCTAATTGAATACCCTTTATTTCTTTTTCTTGCCTGATTGCTCTGGCTAGAACTTTCAATACTATATTGAATAGGAGTGGTAACAGAGGGCATCCTTGTCTAGTGCTGGATTTCATAAGGAATGCTTCCAGTTTTTGCCCATTCAGTATAATATTGGTTGTGGGTTTGTTGTAAATAGCTTTTATTGTTTGGAGATATGATCCATTGATACCTAGTTTATTGAGAGTTTTTAGCATAAAGGGCTGTTGAATTTTGTCAAAGGCCTTCTCTTCATCTATTGAGATAATCATGCAGTGTTTGTCTTTGGTTCTATTTATGTGGTGAATTAGGTTTATAGACTTGCGTATGTTGAACCAGACTTGCATCCCTGGGATGAAACCTACTCAATCATGATGCATAAGCTTTTTGATGTGCTGTTGCAATCAGTTTGCCAGTATTTTATTGAAGATTTTTGCATCTATGTTGATCATAGGTATTGTCCTGAAGTTTTCTCTTTTTGTTGAGTTTCTGTCGGGTTTTGGTATCAGGATGATGTTGGTCTCATAAAATGATCTGGGAAGGATTCCCTCTTTTTGTATTGTTTGGAATAGTTTCACAAGGAATGGTACAAGCTCCTCTTTGCACATCTGGTAGAATTCAGCTGTGAACCCATCTGGATCTGGACATTTTTTGGTTGGTAGGCTCTTAATTGCTGCCTCAACTTCAGCCCTTGTTATTGGCTCAAGGTTTCAACTTCTTCCTGGTTTAGGTTTGGGAGGGTGCAAGTGTCCAGGAATTTATCCATTTCTTCCAGATTTGCTGGTTTATGTGCATAGAGTTGTTTGTAGTAAGCTCTGATTGTAGTTTGTGTTTCTGTGGAGTCTGTGATTATATCCCCTTTATTATTTTTTATTGCATCTATTTGATTCTTCTCCTTTTCTTTTTTGTTAATCTGGCTAGCGGTCTGTCTATTTTGTTTATCTTTTCAAAAAACTAGCTCCTGGATTTATTGATTTTTTGAAGGGTTTTTTTGTGCCTCTATTTCCTTCAGTTCTGCTCTGATCTTAGTTATTTCTTGTCTTCTGCCAGCTTTTGGGTTTTTTTAATCTTGTTCCTCTGGCTCTTTTAATATTGACAATAGGGTGTTGATTTTAGATCTTTCCTTGCTTCTCATGTGGGCATTTATTGCTGTAACTTTCCCTCTAGACACAGCTTTCAATGTGTCCCAGAGATTCTGGTACATTGTGTCTTCCTTCTCGTTGGTTTCAAAGAACATCTGTATTTCTGCCTTCACCTCATTGCTTATCCAATCAACATTCAGGACCCAGTTGTTCAGTTTCTGTGAAGTTATGTGGTTCTGAGTTACTTTCTTAATTCTGAGTTCTAATTTGATTGCACTGCGGTCTCAGAGACTTTGTTATGATTTCCGTTATTTTGCATTTCCTGAGGAGTGATTTACTTCCCATTTTGTGCTCAATTTTAGGGTAGGTGCCATGCAGTGCTGAGAAGAATGTATATTCTGTGAATTTGGGGTGGAGATTTCTATAGATGTCTATTAGGTCCGCTTGGTACAGATCTGAGTTCAACTCCTGGATATCCTTGTTAATTTTCTGTCTTGATCTGTCTAATATTGACAGTAGAGTGTAAAAGTCTCCCACCATATTATTGTGTGGGAGTCTAAGTCTCTTTGTAGGTCATTAAGAACTTGCTTTATGTACCTGGGTGCTCCTGTATTGGGTACCTATATATTTAGGATCGTTAGTTCTTCTTGATGCATTGATCCTTTTACCATTTTGTAATGCCCTTCTTTTTCTCTTTTGATCTTTGTTGGTTTAAAGTCCATTTTATTAGAGACTAGGATTGCAACTCCTGCTTTTTTTTGTTCTCCATTTGCTTGATAAATCTTCCTTCATCTCTTTATTTTAGCCTGTGTGTATCCTTGCACGTGAGATGGGTTTCCTGAATACAGCACACCAATGGGTTTTGTCTTTTTATCCAGTTTGCCGGTCTGTGTCTTTTGATTGGGGCATTTAGTCCATTTACATTTGAGGTTAATATTGTTATATGTAAATTTGATCTGGCCATTTTGATACTAGCTGGATGTTTTGCCTATTAGTTGACACATTTTCTTCATTGTATCAATGCTCTTTACCATTTGGTATGTTTTTGGAGTGGCTGGTACTTGTTGTTCCTTTCCTTGTTTAGTGCTTCTTCAGGAGCTCTTGTAAGGCGGACCTGGTGGTAATGAAATCTCTCAGCAATTGCTTGTCCATAAAGGATTTTCTTTCTCCTTCACTTATGAAGCTTCTGCTTGGTTGATTTGGTTACTGAAACTTGTGTATGCTTCTCTAAGTTCTTGGGCTGTGTTTTTCAGCTCCATCAAGTCATTTATATTCTTCTCTAAGCTGTTTATTCTAGTTAGCATCTCATCCAACCTTTTTTCTAGGTTCTTAGTTTCTTTATATTGGGTTAGCACATGTTCTTTTAGCTCTGAGAAGTTTGTTGTTACCTACCTTATGAAGCCTGTTTCTCTCAATTCATCAGATTCATTCTCCATCCATCTTTGATCCCTTGCTGGTGAGGAGTTGTGATCCCTTGGAGGAGGAGAGGTGCTCTGGTTTTTGGTGTGTTCATCCTTTTTGAGCTGATTTCCTCCCATCTTAGTGGCTTGATCTACCTGTGGTCTTTATAGTAGATGACTTTTGGATGGGGTCTCTGAGTGGACGTCCTTTTTGTTGATGTTGAAGCTATTTCTTTCTGCTTCTTAGTTTTCCTTCTAACAGTCAGGCCCCTCTGTTGCAGGACTGCTGGAGTTCCAGACCTTGATTTGCCTGGGGATCACCCACGGGGGCTGCAGAACAGCAAGGGTTGCCACTGGTTTCTTCCTCTTCTGTCCTCATTCAAGAATTGTACCTGGAAGATACTCTTTGGCATGTCGTCCTGAGTTCTCCTTTATGAGATGTGTCTTTCGGTATATGGGGAGTGGGGAGTTGCTTGAGGAGACAGACTGTCCCTGATAGGAGCTCAAGTGCTGTGCTGGGAGCTCTGTTGTTCCATGCAGAGCTGCTGGGCAGGTTCCTCTAAGTCTGCTGCCACTGAACTCATAACCGCCTCTTTTCCCAGTGCTCTGTTCTAGGAAGGTCAACTTTATTTATAAGTTCCTGTCATGCTGCTGCCTTTTTCATAGATGCCCTGACCAACATGGAGTACTCTAGTCACAGTCTGCCAGCAGAGGTGTTGTTGAGCTGCCCAGGCTCTGCCCAGCTGCTGTGTGAAGTGCCTCTGTAGTGGCGGACTGCCTCAGTAGTGGGGTATGCCCTTCTGTCCATTGAGCTGGACCATCCTGGGTGCAGCTGCACTTGCTGCGAAACTCTCAATCCAGAGCATTTCAGATTGCTTGTTTTGTGGGGGTGGTACCTGCCGAGCCAGGTTACCTGGTGCTGTCTCAGCCCCCTCCCTTTCAGTTGAATGGGCAGCTCTTTCTCCCAGGCATTCCAGGTGCCAGTCGAAACAGCCATCCAGACTTGTGTGAGTTTCTGTGCACCCTTGACCTAGCACCAGCTGAAACCAATGCACTGAAAACTTGGGGCGCTTTTTGGTCCGGGAATCTCCTGGTCTGTGGGCAGTGAAAACTTGTTTGGAAATGCAATGAGCACTCACCCTCTGCGCCGTTCTCGCTGGGAACTGCACTCCGGAGCTGTTCCTATTTGGCCATCTTGGATTCTCCCTCAGAATATTTTTTTTTCTTTTTTTTTTTTTTGTGACAGAGTCTTGCTCTGTCACCAGGCACCAGGCTGGAGTGCAGTGGCGCGATCTCAGCTCCGCCTCCCGGGTTCAAGCAATTCTCCTGCCTCAGCCTCCCGAGTATCTGGGACTATAGGTGTGTGCCACCATGCCCAGCTAATTTTTGTTTTTTGATTGTTTTTGTTGTTGTTGTTGTTGTTTTTTGTTTGTTCGTTTTGAGACAGAGTTTCGCTCTTGTTACCCAGGCTGGAGAGCAATGGCGTGATCTCGGCTCACCGCAACCTCCACCTCCTGGGTTCAGGCAATTCTCCTGCCTCAGCCTCCTGAGTAGCTGGGATTACAGGCACATACCACCATGCCCAGCTAATTTTTTGTATTTTTAGTAGAGACAGGGTTTTACCATGTTGGTCAGTATGGTCTTGATCTCTTGACCTCGTCAACTGACCGCCTCTGCCTCCCAAAGTGCAGGGATTACAGGCGTAAAGCACCGCACCAGGCCCAGAATATTTCTTTTCAGACATATTGGTTCACCTTCCTTCAATGTATTCAGAGCCTCTAAAACAAAAGAGATCAGTGACCTAGATTAAAAAGGCAGGCTGAACATGGTGGCTCATGCCTGTAATCCCAGCTACTCAGGAGGTAGACCAGCTTGGACAACATGATAAAACACCATCTCTACAAAAGGTTTTAGATGTTAGCGAGGCATGGAGGTGCACACCCGGCTAAGTAGAATGCAAACGTCTACTGGAAACCAGCCTGGGCAACACTGGCAAAACTCCATTGCTACAATAACAACAACAAATTAGTCAAGCATGCTGATGTGTACCTGTAGTCCTAGCTACTGTTTCCAATGCCTTTCTAAGCATTCTGTCTTAATGTTTGGCAGGTTAGAAGCAGCAGCTTACCAGGGGTTAGACTTGCCCTCTCCCACTTGTGTCTCAGTGAATCTTAGAGAATGTCCTTTTGCTCAAAGCATGTCAAAGGAAAGGATCAAGCCCTTGGTTCTACTGTGAAATGTAATTTGCACCGCTTTATATGTTAGTAAAATGCAACAATGTGAAGTTCAACTAATTGAGCCTTCTATGAGGAATGCTATCAATGAGATTTCAGGCCCTCACTTATGAACGCATGTTTTCAGTTGCTAGTGATTTATTTTGCTGATCCTTTCAATTTGTCAACCGGGTGAGAATAGACTCGCAGTCTTCAGGATTCTAATACCAACCACATGGCTAAAATTAGAACTCCTGAGTTTGTGCTAAGTGCCTTTAATCTCTATGACTCTGGAAAATAAAAGAGATCTGAGAGCATTAAGAGAAAGGTACAGAGACCTCCTCATTGATTAGATTGTCCCCATCTAATCATTTTTGGCTCCTGCTTCCAGAAATTAGAGTAGCCTGATCACTTATTTATCCTTCCTCTAATTCTGCCACTTGGGTGGAGATCTAAGTCACTCTTAATCTGCCTTATTTTCGCAATATATAATCTAGCTAATTTGCTCCTGAAGAATTAATTTCCAAGTCAAACGTTTCCCTTTAAGCCTAGATCTTGTTATGTCCAGACAGCCAGGAAAGTCTGGGGAGGGAAAGGAATTCTATCAAATTACCAGATGATTCATCTCAGAGAGCACAATATCTAAGCAGGTGGAAACACTGCATGAATCAGAAGCACTAATCTGTGTGCTAATGGACCATTTATTTGCATTTTATTTTCCTTGGGGGAAAAAAAGTCACGTCAGTCTAATTTTGAGTGCAATATGCATATCTATTGATATTCAAAGAAAAGAACTGCACACATACAGGTATTCACATCTCTAAGCTGCATAACTGGTTTCTGTTTTGAAACAGAAAGGTATCAGCTACATGACTCACAAGGTATTTCAAAACACTCATTTGATAAAACGATTAATACACTGAAAATGTCTCTTCAAGGCTTATAATAAACTAATAGATTTTTGCTAAACATTAAATGACAAGAGGAGTTCAAAAGTTCAAATTGCACAAAATCTATGTTTACCTTATTCCAAGAGATAACCAGGCAAGCCTGCCCACATAGCAGATCCCTAGTTGTTGGGGTCCAGCTGCATGAATCAACACTGTACTGGCCCCAGGTGTGATTTGGTGCCACTTATCCTGGTGCCACTAACCTAGTGGTCTGATCTGACATAAATATCAATAGGAACAATTCTGGTTCCCATGGATCCCTGGGACTTCCAGAACTCAAGCAACAGTTGCAAGAATCTCATCATTGAAAAGTTCTCAATTCACTTATGTGATTGGGGAGACTGAGGAAGAAAAATACTGCAGCTACAAGTCTTTCCTTTTTTCTGCCATTTCCCAAAATTGAGTTTCCTGCTTTATCCACCCTGATTTGAGAATGCAAGCTGGACAGAAAATGAAAGTCAATAACCTATTACAATATATCCTGATTCACATAATCACAGGAGTTTACTCATTATCACCAATGTTGTTTTGACAGTGACACCACTTTTGCAAACATTATGACAGGAAGAGAAGTCTAGCATGGCTGACTCGATGTTGCTCTAGCCTCACAAGCTGTCCTCACTCATTCCTGGGCATAGGCCAAGCTAACCATGGGAGGAATTTAGTTTAATTTTTAAAGCAAGGATAATAGTCCCTCCCTAAAACTGCTCCCCTCCTTGTTTAGAGATCACCTCTGTACAACTAATGAAGGGACAGAGATTAGGATTACAGGAGGAGCCTAAACTCTTCAAAGATGTAGGCATAGTTTCTGTAATCCCTTACTGCTCAGGATTCATGTGTCCAGAGGTCACAAGTTTTGTGACTTCCCCAGTTGCTCCCATAGATAGCATCACTATTGCAGTACCTAAGATTGAGCTTTTGAAATTTTTTTTCAGACTGCTGCATTCTGGAAACTGGCCCTACCTAGACCCACAACTTATGGCTCAAATGGTCTTGTGGCCCCAACCCAGATGCTGACTCAACACTCAAGGACCATCTTCCACACCACACCCCGTAATTTCACCCCCAGGCAATCAGTAGCACCTGTTCCCTAGCCCCCATCCATCAAACTATCCATAAAACCCTAGCCCCTGGGTTCAAAAGGAGGCTGATTTAAGTAATAACTCCAATCATTCTGCTTGGCGGGCCCTGCGTTAGTTAAATTCTTTCTTTACTGCAATACCAGTCTCAGTGAATTGGTTTTGTCTGTGCAACAAGCAAGAAGAATCCCTGAGGTGATAACAAATGCTTCTAAGAGCTGTGGGTACAAAGCTGGTACTCAGAAATATAGTCTGACCTTCATGTCAGTGTTTTTGTAAGCCAATAATCATTAAACATCCAGGTTTGGAAAAATAATGAATATATTCAATGCTTACATTGGTTACTTTATATAATCATTCGACCTTATGAGGTAGGCAGATTATTCCCATTTTAAACATAAGAAAACTGAGGCAAAGTGAACTAATTGATCAAAGTCACTATATTCATTTTCTAGTATTAGTTTTCCTATTAAGCACTCAGTGCCACAAACTGGGTGCTTAAACTGGGTGCTTAAGACAACAGAAATTTATTGTCTCAAAGTTCTAGGAGGTGGAAATCCAAAATCAAGGTGTTAGTACGGCCATGATTCCTCTGAAACTTGTAGAGGAGCGGTCTCCAACATTTTTGGCACTAGTGACCGATTTTGTGGAAGACAATTTTTCCATGGACTGGGCAATGGAGGGATGATTACATGATTCAAGTTCATTACATCTATTGTACACTTAATTTCTGTTCATATTACAGTATAATAATAATAATTATGCAACTCACCATAATGTAGAATCAATGGGAACCCTAAGCTTGCTTTCCTACAACTAGATGATCCCATCTTGGGGGACAGGAGACAGTAACAAATCATCAGGCGTTCGATTCTCATAAGGAGTGTGCAATTTAGATCCCTCGCATGCATAGCTCACAATGGGGTTTATGTTATGGTCTCTAACCTGGGGACTGGGGACTGCTGCTGTAGGAGAATCTTTCTTTGCTCCCTCCTAGTTCCTGGTAACCCCAGATGTTCCCTGACTGTGTATCCGTCACTCTACTCCTCTTTGTTCCAACCTAGTGTCTTATGGTTTTCTCCCTGTGTGTCTCTGTCTTTTCATGATCATCTTCTTATAAGAATATCAATCATATTGGATTCAAACCCCAAACTAATCCAGTATGACATCATCATAACTAATTCTATCTGCAACTACCACATCCCCAAATAAGGTCATGTTCTAAGAAACTGGGGTTTAGGACTAGAACATATCTTTTTGAGGGGACACAATTTAACCCATAACTGTCACATAGCTAGAAGTAGCAGAGTAAGGATTATGATTCATGTACTCTGCTGTCTCAAATATCAGGATGTGAAAAAGATAGTGGGCTGGATGTTACATCACAGTACATGTAATATCTAATTTGAAAGACATCTTGAACATCTGACTCTTGAGCATCTGACTCCTGCCTTAACCTTCTCTGGAAAACAAATATTCTATTGTTGGATCAGTACTTTAGTTAACTCCCTTAAGATTCTGATGTGTTCCTTTTTATGCCTTTCAGAATTCAGAGCTATGGCTAAAATTTCCACAGGACAAATGAAAAAGCACTTTTTTTTTTTTTTTTGGTAGAGATACGTTTTGCTGTGTTGCCCAGGCTAGTCTCGAACTCCTGGCCTTAAGCCGTCCTTCTGCCCAGCCTTCTGAAGTGCTGCTGGGGCTGGGATTAGCTGGGATTATAGGTGTGAGCATCATGCCTGGCCTATTTTCTTTACTACTAACAAGTAATCTTCAGCTAGCACTTACTATTTACAAACATTTTACTAAATACTTTGGGAGCCTTGGTCCATTTGATCATCACAATAATCTCATGAAGCAGGGATCATTATTGTTTTCATTTTATAGATATAGACACTGAAGTGTAGAGAAATCAGTTGACTTGCTCAAGGTCATTAAACTGGTTCTATGCAATCTATCTTCAGAGCACAAGCTGTTAACTCTGCTGATTCTTGTCTCTCTCTTCCCAAAGTTAAAAACATGGTGATAATGTTCCAAGGCTGCTCTGTCTTTTTGGTAACTGCCACTGAAAAAAAGAAACTCTAATTTGGCCGCATAACCACCTTGGCTAAATCCTACTCTTCTAAATGTCTTAGTCTCACTAGTTACATATGTGGTAAAATATAAAAATTTTATGTAAAAATTGCATAAAATTACTTTCATCTTTGGTCAAGTTGAATAGACCAAAATCCCATTATATAATCACTACATTTATAAACTTTGTTAATTAAATTAGCTAAAGATTTTTACATTATATTTAGTTTGAATATTTTCTTTTTTATTTTATTTTATTTATTTATTTATTTATTTATTTTGAGACGAAGTTTCGCTCTTGTTACCCAGGCTGGAGTGCAATGGCGCGATCTCGGCTCACCACAACCTCCGCCTCCTGGGTTCAGGCAATTCTCCTGCCTCAGCCTCCTGAGTAGCTGGGATTACAGGCACGCGCCACCGTGCCCAGCTAATTTTTTGTGGTTTTAGTAGAGACAGGGTTTCACCGTGTTGACCAGGATGGTCTCGATCTCTTGACCTCGTGATCCACCCGCCTCGGCCTCCCAAAGTGCTGGGATTACAGGCATGAGCCACCACGCCCGGCCCTTATTTTATTATTTTTAAGACTGGGTCTGGCTCTGTTGCTTAGGCTGGAGTACAATGGCAAAATCTCAGCTCACTGCAACCTCTGCCTCCAGGGTTCAAGCACTTATCCTGCCTTGGTCTCCTAAGTAGCTAGGACTACAGGTGCATGCCACTGTGCCCAGCTAATTTTTGCATTTTTAGTAGAGATGGGGTTTCACCAGAACATTTTCTTTTTGAGTACTGCAAATATCTGATAAGGCAAAGTTACGAAGTTAAGCAAATCTTCCTCTTATAAATAAACTCAATTTACAAATAAAACTTTTAAGTTGTCTCAAACATTTGGATACTATTTGTGTACTTAATAAAATTTTCTTACACATTTCTGCTGAAAATGTATAAGAAGTTTGAAACATTTTCAAATTATAACAACCTTGATCCTTTATCTCTCTATGCTTATTTCTTTATCTTCTCTGTATGGAAAATAATTTCATTAAGGAAGCAGCTTTGTCATGAAATGTGGAGACCATTTCTGGAACTAGAGATGAGGGACCAAAATATGGTTACCCATTAGTGAGTTTTAAGACTGAGACATGAGACCAAGAATTATGTTAGTCTAGGATATGCTTATCTGAGTTATGTGAATATAATGAACTATTTTTTGTTTTTGGTTTTGTTTTTTGTTTGTATGTTTGTTTTTGAGACAGAGTCTCACTCTGTCACCAGTCTCAGCTTACTGCAACCTCCGTCTCCCGGATTCAAGCAATTCTCCTATCTCAACCTCCTGAGTAGCTAGGACTGTAGGTGCCCGCCACCACAGCGGCTAATTTTTGTATTTTTAGTAGAGATGGGGTTTCACCGTGTTGACCAGGCTGGTCTCGAATTCCTGACCTCAAGTGATCTACCCATCTCAACCTCCCCAAGTGCTAGGATTACAGGCATGAGGTACAGCACCTAGCCTAATGAACTGTTTTTAAAGGTCCTTGTGTCAACAAGAAACTCCAAGCCAATACCATATAGCTGGAGTATAGTTTGGTAGCCTATGCCTCCTGAATTTTTATATCTTACATAATTAATTCATCTTTCATTCATTCATAGTATCTTCTAATTTTAGTGTCTGATGTTTGTTAGTAGCTTTACATACTTACGTTTTGTTTGTAAAAAATTTCCTTCTGCCCTTATTTGGATTCTGCAAATTTCTTCACTGCCTGATTAGACTACATTCTAATCATGCTTTGTTTGTGTTTGTTTGTTTGTTTGTTTATTGCCTTGAATAGCACTTGGCCACAGCTCTATGTTCCTTTAAAAAAAATTCTTCATTGACGTATAATTAATTTACATACCATATAACTCACACATTTAACATGGACAATTAAATTGCTTTTAATATGTTCATGGATATGTGCAACCATCACCACAGTCAGTTTTGAAATATTTTTCTCATTTCAAAGAAGAAATGCTGTACCCTTTAGCTATCACTCCCACACCCACGTGTCATATCTCAACCTTCCCTCAGCCTTGAACAACGCACAGATTTCTCTATTCTGGACTTTTATAAGTTTGGAGTCATATAATATGTGGTCTTTTGTGACTGGCTTGGTTAATACGAATGAAACACTACCAGCTGAGGCAGGCCATGAAAGCCTGAAAGTTTGATGCCAGAGAAAGTTGAGTGTGATTTAGTTTAGGGGACAAAAAGACCATAGTTTTTCTAGCTAAAAGTGGAGATTTGGGATAGGGATGGACAGGGGAAAACCCAAAGTGTTACTAGAGCAAGGTTGCAGTCCTAGTTGGGGTGACTGATTGACTAACCAGAAGACTTACCAGGGAGATCCTGGAAAGACAGAACCATTGATGGATTGAGACAAGCTCCTCACAGATCCCTAGACCAGTAGGATACTATTCATGCATAGAGAGACTTGAGAGGTGCCGGCAAAAAGCACAAGCAAAGGGGTAGTTGATAACTGGCTGTTAATTTAAGTGTTCCTCCATTCACACAATGTCACTTCAATATAAGATGGAAGCCTTATGGTTTTTGAGGTATTTGAGCACAACTCTACCAAAACAGTGGCTGACCACTAAACTAAATTACATAGACCAGGGGTTTCCAATCTTTTGGCTTCCCTGGGCCACATTGAAAGAAGAATTGTCTTGGGCCACACATAAAATATAGTAATACTAATGATAGCTGATGAGCTTTAAAAAAAATCATAAAAAAAATCTTGTAATGTTTTAAGAAAGTTTACAAATTTGTCCTGGGCTATATCCAAAGCCATCCTGGGCCACAGGTTGGACAAGCTTGATGTAGACACAGTGCTAACTTCTAGAAAGCCAGGCTTTAAAAAAAAGAAATAGAAACACTTAAAAGACATGAGCAAATGAAAAATATGGGAGAAGCACATTCTGCTTTTAAGTCTAGGAATTTAATTAAAAATAACTAACATGGCCAGGTACAGTGGCTTATGACTGTAATGTCAACACTTTGGGAGACTGAAACAGAAAGATTGCTTGAGGCCAGGAGTTTGAAACCAGTCTGGTCAACATAGCAACACTGTGTCTCCACAGAACAACAACAACAATGACAACAACAACGTCCCCTCAAAAACTCAAGCTAGTTGTGGTGGCTCACATTTATAATCCCAACACTTAGAGGGGTGGAAGCAGGAAGATTGCCTGAGCCCAGGAATTTGAGATCAGCTTGGCCAACATGGTGAGACCCTGTCTCTACAAAAAAAAAAAAATATATATATATATATATATATTAGTCAGATGTGATAACGCATGCCTGTATTCCCAGCTGCTGGGGAAGCCTAGGTGGGGTGACTGCTTTGAACCTAGGAGGTAGAGCCTGCAGTGAGCTTGTGATTGCACCACTGCACCTCAGCCTGGGTGACAGAGTGAGACTCTAACTCAAAACAAATAAAACAAACACACAAAAACAAACAAACTCAGAATAGCTTTGAGAACATATTGTCTAAAATGCCAACTTTTCAACCAAAAAGAAACAGGAGGATGTGACCTATACACAAGGAGGAAAAAAAATGATCAATAGAGATTAACTGTGAATGAGCCCAGACCCTGAAATTATCAGACAAATACTTCAATAGAGCTATTATAAATATGTTTACAGAATTAAAGAAAAATATGTTGGTAATAAACCAATGAATGAGAAATCTCATTAAGTGGAAACTATTTTAAAAAATGGAAATTTGAGAGTGAAAAATGCAATAATAAAAATCAAAAATTTACCAGAATGAGTTCAACAGCAGATTTGAGATGGCAGAAGAAAGAATAAACTAATTTGAAGGTAGATCAATAGGAATTATCCAATCTTAAGAGGTAAGAAAAATAAGCAGTGTCAGAAATCTTCAGGACAATAACAAGAATTACAGTATATACATAATGAAAGTTTAAGAAAGAGAAGACAGAAAAAAGGCCTAAAAATATATTTGAAGAAATAATGTCTAAGAGCTCCCCAGTTTGCTGAAAAACACTAACCAACAAATCCTACAAACTCTATGAGTCCCAAGAATAATAAACACAAAGCAACTTGAACACAGACATATCAGAGTCAAACTGGTGAAAGACAAAGGGAAAATCTGGAAGGCTGCAATAGAAAAACAATGCATCAAATATAGGAAACAATACAATTAACAGTTGACATCAGAAATGATAGAAATCAGAAGATAGTTAAATAGCATATTCAAAATGCTGAACAAAACAGTGTGAAGTGAGAATTCTATATAAAGGAAGACTATCCTTCAGAAATGAAGATGAAATAAAGATACTCCCAGATAAACAAAATCTGAGAATTCATTTATCTTTCCTATAAGAAATAGTAAATGAAGGCTTCCGGCTAAAACAAAATGATACCACATGGTAACCTGGAAAAGCACCAGAAATGGTAAATAGGTAGATGGATTTTTTTAACTGTATATATGCATATCCTTTTTTCTCTTAATATTTTTTAAAAACCATCAGATTGCAGAAAGCAGTAACTCTACGACTGTATTGTTTAATCAATGACACTTATATGTATAATATATGTGACAATAATGGCACAAAGATGAGAAAAGTTAATGGAACTACAGTTATCCCTGAGCCTACTTGGGGGATTGGTTCCAGGATCTCCTGCATATACCAAAGTCCACACATATTCAGATCCCACAGTCAACCCTCTGGAACGTGTAAATACAAAATGGCAATTCTCCATTTATGTGAGTTTCACATTCCATGAATGCTGTATTTGCTATCTGTATAGATTGAAAAATAATCATGTATGGCTTGGTGTGGTAGCTCACGCCTATAATCCAAGTACTTTGGGAGGCTGAGGTGGGTGGATCACAAGGTCAGGAGTTTGAGACCAGCCTAGCCAGTGTAGTGAAACCCCCCTACAATACTAAAAATACAAAAATTAGCCTGGCATGTTGGCAGGTCCCTGTAGTCCCAGTTACTTGGGAGGCTGAGGCAGGAGAATTGCTTGAACCAGGTAGGAAATTACAGTAAGCCGAGATTGTACCATGGTACTCCAGCCTGGGTGACAGAGTGAGACTCTGTCTCAAAAAAACAAACAAACAAACAAATTATGTATAAGTAGACCCATGAAGTTCAAACCCATGTTGTTCAAAGATCAGATGTATATTGAAATGTTTACTGTATTTACTGGAAATAAGTCAATATTAACCTAAAATAGATCATGATAAGTTTAAGTCACATATGTCAACACCTAGAACAACCTTATATACACAGAAATATACACATGCAGACCCACAGATAACAAAAAATATAGCTAAAATTTCACAAAGTAAAATGGCTTGATGATTTTTTTTTCAATAAGTAAGTAGGGAACAGAAGAACAAAAACACATGAGACATACAAAAAACACTAACAAAATTACAAGTATAAATCCAACCATATAAAATAATTACATTAAATTTGAATGTGCTAAATGTTTCAATCAAAAGTCAGAGATTGTCAAACTGGATATAAAAGACAGCTTCAACTATATGCTATTTACACTTTAATTTTTACCGTATTTTTTCCTTGGAAATTTTATAAATAATTTTACAGAAAAATTGGAACAGATTGAGGCACACTTTAGATGCAAAGACACAAATAGATTGAAATTAAAAGGAAGAAATAAGTTATACCATGCAAACAGTAATGATATAGAAGTGGCTATAATGTCAGAAAAAGACTTTAAGACAAGGAATATGTCTAAAGACAAAGGGAGACATTTCACAATGATAAAATGTTATTGCTTCAGAAAGATATAAAAAATTATAAATGTATATGTACCTAACAACAGAACCCTAAAATACATAAAGCAAAAACTTACGGAATTGAAAGGAGACATATAAAATTTTAGTTGGAGATTTTAATATTCATCTTTAGTAATTGAGAGATCAACTAGAAAGAGAATCAATAAGTGAAACAGATGTACTTACACAACACTATCAAACAACTTGACCTTACTAATAAATATAGAATGTGCCATTTAACAATACAATACACACTTTTCAAGCACACATAGAACATATGCTAAGCTGTAAAACATATCTCAATTCATTTTAAACACTTGATATCATGCCAAGTACATTCTCTAAACATAGTGGAATTCTGAGAAATCACCAGACAATTGAAAAATATACATTTCTAAAGAACTCATAGGTCAAAGAAGAAATCACAAGGAAAATGAGAAATATCTTCAACTGGATAAAAATAAAAACATAGCTGGGTACAGTGGCTCATGCCTATAATCCCAGCACTTTGGGAGACTGAGGCAGGCAGATTACTTCATTCCAGGAGTTCAAGACCAACCTGGGTGATATGGTAGACCTCTGTCTCTACAAAAGAAAAAAACAGCAACATAAACATCAAAATTTATGAGATACAGCATTGGCCATGGATAATGATCGAGATGAATAGTCAGAGACCTGGAGAAAACACAACTGGAGAATTTATAACAGACATGATGGACATGGTGTAAGAATATTCATGTCACATATGATTACAGCTGCAAATAGGGTACCCATTAGTTGATTAATCAGGTAGATAAAATGACTCACCTTGTGGTTGTTAAGCTCTTTTCCCAGCCTACGTCTTCTTAGAAGGAATTCATGAACAAAGTGTCCAGATTGCCACAGTGTAGAGGTCATGCATGGGCTTAAAATCATTCGTTTTGCCTCACCAAGGTCAAGCTGGCTGCTGTCACTCTTAGGTATATAAACTTTATCCTAAATTATCAACTCTGAGTCTCTAGTAATGTATTGCATGTAGAACAAATTAGTCACTGGGGACAAGTTTGATTACATTAGCTCTCTTATTATTTAAAAAAACAACAACTTAACAGAAATAGATTTTCCTTCTGGATTTGGATTTACTTCTCTATTCACAATGTTTCAGCCAAATGCTATATACTTCCCGAATGCCTCATTGCCTATCACAGTATCCTGCTTAATACTGCCACTGTTTATGCAGGACAAAGCAGAAATACAAAGAACATCACTGCACACAAATCTCAATGTATATCTCAATGTGGATCTATAATCATTTTCTTTGTCTGAATTAATAGAAGTGGAATTGTCTGGTTCAATAACTTGATATAATATATATTTAATGTACATAGGCAAATTGTTCTCTAGAGAGCTTTTTATCACTTATCATTGCTACCACGAAATAAAAAACACTATTTCTTTCTCTTCATCTTTATCAAAACTAAAAATCATTTCATTTAAAAAAAAACACACACACAAAGTTTGCTGATGTAGTAGGAGAAAAATATAACTTAGAGATGCATTAATTTGTATTTTATTAATATTGGCATTAAATAGTTTTCTATATTAGTCATTTACATTTCTTTTTTTGTAAATTATCTATTGCCCACTGTAGTGGAGGGTGTTTGTTTTATAGATTTGGTAGCATGATTATATGTTCTTTATCTCCCTCAACTAGTTTTTTGTCTTAATTTAAGTTTTGACATGTAAAAAACCAAAGATTCTATGTTGCCAAATCTATTCATGTTTTCCTTTAGGATTTCTTCCTTTGTTTGTAAATACACAGCCTTCTCCACCCTCAAGGTTGTAAAAATACTCAAATACCTTATTTCCCTTGAAGTTTTTTATGGCTTCATCAAAATACCACTTTATGTTTCACCTAAAGTATAAATATTGGATTATGTATTACTATTGAGTAAAATACAGTTTATTATTATATAGACCCAAATAAGAATCAATCTTATTACTCTGAAACAGTTAATACATATTTTAAAAGTTTAAAATAGAACAATTTGTGTTGTTTTCTAATTTTCAAATTAGAAATAGCTTCTATTTGCCACAACATATTGGATCACAATATTTTCTCTTTGTTCTTTCTTCACCGTTTTTTAAGGATTTGTCATATACCAAATTAACCCCAAAATAGTGTTCCTTCTGTATTTAATCTACTCTTTTTCATTGCAGATTTAGATACATACAAATCGTTCACCAGACTGAGTATTTAATCTACAACTTATTTATGCTTGAAAAGCTTATTCCTAAATTAATTTTGTAGCCGTATTTCCACACTCACTAAAAACAGGCAAAATGAGAATATTTAGTAAAATGTTCAAATTTCTCCTACCTACATCTCTATTCCAAGTTTTTTTTTTTAAAATATCATCTCAGACAATAATTTGAGAGTTATATTCTTCTCAGCAAATAATGCTGCCGCAAAATTGTTTTTTCTGGAAGCTTCTAAAAACTCTTCCACAGACATTTTTATATCTTCTGAGTGTCTAACAACTTGGAATTCACATTTATTTGATTTCACATCAGGTGTTAGTATCTTTCCTCCTTAAATCAAAGATTGTAAAAAATTGAATTTAAATAAGAATGTACTTGGTTTGTCACTTGAGATAACATCTAAAGTAGCCCCCGAGATAATATCTAAAGTAGCCCCCAATGCCACTTAATTGTCATGCAAATGACATCCTTTAGACAGAAACTATAATTATATTACATATAATATATGACTATATATACCCTATATTCAATCATATATTATTGTGATCATTATGAAACTGCAAGGCCTGTCTTTACTGGTAAAGAGATATTTATATTTATCCAAGAGATAAATACATCTAATTAATACACTACTATATTTTTTAACTCAGCTTTATAGATTATGAAAGAAACATGCATAAATACTGCCAGGATGTATATTTTCTTTTGCAAAAGCTTTTCTCTTACTCTGTTTTCAGAGAAGGAAAATAGGTACTTCTGGTTTTGGAAAATGGAGATTGTCACAGTCCTCGTCCTCCTTACTGACCGCAGACGTTTCTTTCATGTAATACATCTATCATTAGAAAATCTTCTTTAAGATCTTTCAAGATCTTAAGGTGTCATTGTATCAGTATCACCAGCGACCCAGTGAAAGAATAGAAAATTACCTTAATTTAGATTCTCTTAATTTAGCCACATTAATTCAGGCTAAAATCATCTGATTTAGGAGAGAAGAGATGTCAGTTTTTATACAAACCTCTTATTTTGTTTTCTTTAATACCCTTTACAAAACCAATCTTTGAGAGGATACTAATTTTCTAATTTTTATTAACTGTGAAAAATTTTCATTCTAAATTTGCAATATACGTATGATTAATCAAGAACATTATAAAACCATTGCTGAAAATTATTGCTTATTCCCAAGTTTATGCCTGAATTTGTACAATTTTAAGGTATGTTTTGCTTTTTCCAAGAGTTAAAATCATGCCTTTTGATTTTAGCATGATTTTTGAGTTGAAATTTGGAGAGTTTTTTGTTTTTTGTTTTTATCTTTCAAATTCAAATCACAGAAATTTGGAGTTTTCCATTAATGACAACTTCATGATTTGCGCTATAGGGAATGCTTTCTGAGAAATCAGATTGGTTAGTGACATATTTCTATGATCTTTAATTGCATGTCTGACAATGTTTGCAAATAAGACTTCATTGCACTCTTGGCTTAATAATGTATTTTTCTAGCCTACCTAACTCAGGGGCACATTGAAAGGGTACATATGGAAATAGTGAAGTTTGAATCAAAGTAATTACACTTTAAAGATTTGGGATCTTTATTATAATTACAAAAAGCCAATAATATAATTTATTATTCTCCTATTTCAAGTCTTTGACTTGTAATCCTATAGTTTGCTGTGCTGATTTGTTCCACAGAGCGCTTTGAAAAGGGCAGCATCAGTAATTTTCATTTACAAATTACTGGGTCTTACTGTCAGTATCTTCTAAAATATTATTCTCAGCATATGTGATTCATGTAGACAGGCAGATGGTAAATTTCCCTTTGGCAAAATACATTAAAACTCTCATTCTGCTGTCCTTTTGCAAGTTCTTACTGTTATGAGCTCTTACTGTTAACAAATCGAGTGAGATAATGTCTTTAGGATTATGATACTTTGAAGAGAGAAGATAAATTCTTTTCTCTTGGTTACAGTTCAGTTATGTTCACAGCAGCCATATATCACTGAAATGTTAAAGGTCGCAAGAATACCAGCTTGTAGCATATGCTTTCTTCATTTGTTCTACACAGTTACAGTTATGCATTTAGCTGGCAAGTTAAATCACGCCCTTCTCTGTTAGGTCACTAATAGCATTCAGAGAAAGAAAGCTCCTCTGACTATCACCATTAGGAACCATTTCACAGACAATAGAGCCAGAGATTCAAAAAATTTGGGAGTCAAAACTAAATTATGGGAAGGCATGGCTGTCACCACATGATAAATTTGAAGAAATAAGCAGTTATAAACCTTGACAATCCAAAGAAGCCTGAAAGCCTCATGTTTCCCTTTAGAAATGTATTTGGGAATTTTTCCCATTACTTATCTGATTTTGTGTTGATTAAGAATACACATACATAGGAATTGCTATAACTCACTCTGTCTCGGGGCTTAGAAGCTTCCTGGTGACCTCCTAGACTTTATTAAAGCTGCAACAAAGCCAAAATGAAGGCTCCATGACTTCCCAACAAAAGACAACACCAACCCCTAATAATCTTTATGAATGTTTGTTTGGTTCTAATTAATTTCCCCAAAGCCATTAACAAATGATTGATTTGCCAATATGAGGTATAATCTCTACAAATAAATATATTAGTGAAAAATAGTTTATAAGGATGCTTGATTTTAAAGTAAGCCTCCCCCCACAACCCTCCACCCTGTATCCCCACAACCCTCCACCCTGTATCCCCTCTCTCTGCCTGTATCCCTTCCTGTTTTCCCTCAGATTTCAGCTGCAACAAGAAGCTGGGGCAGGACAAATTGAACATCACTCAAAATTCTATTATGAGCTTTGTACAGAAACAACTACAGTTGATATGACAATGAAAAGCAGTCAGCTGAAACTAAATAATTAATGGAAACAAGTAAATTAGCTAAATTGGCTTTCAGAGAATCAGATGGACTGCTCCCTTTGTGTGCTTATCAATCCTCATAGGATGTAATAAGTGTTCAGGGGCAGAACTGTGTGAAATCTGTGCCAGATAGCAACTTTCAGTTGCAACTATGAAATGGAAGCTCTCTCAAGACAACACAATCACCAAACATCTAGCAGCACTAGACATTGATGAAACTTTGGGGTGTAAATAAAATGCAGTGAATCAGACATGCTGAGAATTAGAATCCTATGACCAGGGCTCCTCAGGGATAGGTGTGCTACTAAATGTGTAGCTCCAGTTCCTGCTGAGATATTACTTGTGGTTCTAATCCTTCATTTTTTTTCTCTCCTCTTCTTATGTTTAACATCACTAGCGTCACCACATATAACTGCACAGGATGTATACTACCCTGCTCTAGAGAGCACCATCCATGTCACCATCATAGTCCCTGTGAAGTATACACCTGTACAACTATACATGGCCATGCTAACTACTGTGGTTTGAAAGTTTGTGTCCCCTCCAAAATGCATGCTAAAATTAGGATGAGATTCATACCTTATAAAAGGGCTGGAAGGAACCAGCTAGGCTTTTTTGCATTTCTGTCCCTTTCATCTCTTCTGCCGTGTGAGGACACAGCATTAATCCCTTTTGCCCTTCCATCATGTGAGGATTTAGCAGGGTGTCATCCATGAAGCAGAGCAAGGCTTCACCAGACACCAAATCTGCTGGCACCTTGATCTTCAATTTCCTAGCCTCCAGAACTATGAGAAATAAATTTCTATTATTTCTAAACCCAGTTTAAGATCTTTTCTTATAATGATGAACCTAAGACAGAAATTGGTACTGAGAAGTGGGGTGTTGCTGTAACAAATACCTAAGAATGTGAACACAGCTTTGGAACTGGATAATGAGTAGAGGCTGTGTCATAAAGGACTGGTTCAGTGAGGACTAAGAAGAGGAGAGCTTTAAGGAAAGTCTGGATCTTCTTCGAGATTATTTAAGTGGCTGTGATCAGAACGCTGATAGAAAGATTGACATTGAAGGCATTCTGGGGCCAAGCACGGTGGCTCACGCCTATAATCCTAACACTTTAGGAGGCTGAGGCAGGCAGAATTGCTTGAGCTCAGGAGTTAGAGACCACCTTGGGCAACATGGCGAAACCTCATCTCTACTAAAAATACAAAAAATTAGCCAGGTGTGGTTAATTTTAATTAAAAGGCATGCCCTTTAACCCCAGCTACTCAGGAGGCTGAGATGGAAGAATCACCTGAGCCTGGGAAGTTGAGGCTGCACTGAGCTGAGATCAGGCCACTGCCTTCCAACCTGGACAACGGGAATGAGACTTTGTCTCAAAAAAATTAACAAAATTAAAATGAAGGCCAATCTGATGAAGTCTTAGAAATTAGGAACAGAGTACAGGTATTGGAAACTGGAGGAAAGGCCATCTTTGTTATGAAGTGGCAAAGAACTTGGCTGAATTGTGCCCACATCCTACTGCTTTGTGGAAGGCAGAGCTTAAAAGCAATGATCTAAGATGTTTTAGAGAAGAAATCTCTAAGCAAAATGTTCAGGGTACTGCATGACTTCTGTTGGCTGCTTATAGTAAAATGCAAGGAGAGAGAAGCAAAGTTAAGTGAAATTTATAGTCAAAAGGGAAGCAGAACTTCGAAAGTTTTCTGTCATGGATAGAATAAAAAAGCATGTTCAGTAGAGAACACCAAGGTTGTGGCCAAGTGAATGTTTGTTAAAGGAGATGAGTATGGATCTAAGGAAGCCAGATGTTATTCATCAAGACAATGGAAGAGAAAGCCCAAACGAGTATAGAAGATCTTTGAGGCTGCCATTTCTATCACAGGCCCAGAGTGCCAGGTTCTTGAGGGAAGAATGGTTTCAAAGAAGGGGCTTAGGGTACCTGTAGAACACCAGGGCCCACTGTCTAGGGCCACCACTTCGAGTCTCTGCTCCACACATTCCAGCATAGCATACCTTAGCTGTACCAGCTGCAGCTCAAATGGACCCAGATACAGCTCAGGCCACCACTCTGAAGGCACAGAGTAGCAGCATCCATTTGTTGCTAACTCTGCACTTCAATAAAAGATATAGTTGGCAGCTTGTGTTTCAAATTTGACACTCTTTCCATTACGCTATGTTGCCACTTCAAGATGAAGCACCCAAAAATATGAATTAGTTCAACTAACTCTTTATGAAACCACAGGAATACCAATGAGCTGGCTTTTGATATAGACTTTGGCCCCTCACATCTTTATTTCTTTGGTCTCTGCTGCTGCCAACTTCTATTTTAATCAGCACATACAGCACTGGCTGTGACATGGATTCAGGGACCTGCCTCTCCCTCAGCTACTTTTAAACTTGCCTAAAGCCACATGTTGAAATGTCATCTTCATAAAATTTGTTTGATTAAAAAAAAGTAAAAGACCACCAAGACCTCAACAAATAAATGTATAAATAGCATAACTTTTGAAAGAGAAGTGTCAACTAATTAACAAATACATGGAAAATGTTCAATGTCACTAGTAATTGCAAAATTCAAGTTAAAGATACCATTACCCATCCACCAGCCATATTTCACCTCCAGTGGTTTGGTTTATTCACTTCAAGTGAAGTATAATTTACAATATTAATTTTATAAAGTTTTTAGCTAATTTTCATCAGGAGATTCTGCTAATTATTAATCTGGAATCTCTCCTAAGAAAAGAATCCTAAATATAAAAATTAACTGTATGCACAAAGATGTTTGTCATGCAATTATTTATATTATCATGAAACTGAAAACAATTCAAAGTTTTGGTAATAGCTAATAGGGGAATAACTTAAACCATTGGATGTTAACTGGAAATAGTTTGCACTCATAAAATTATATGAATTGTGTAAAAGTAAAAAATGCTTATAGAACTAAGTGGAAAAATGCTCATAGAAGTCTTAGATAGTTATATCTATATAAAAATAAATAATAAAACTATAGAATAAATACTATAATTAAACACATCACAGTGTTAATCGTAGCTATCTGTACTTTTTGTAGTATTGTAATTAATCATACTTTTTTATAAAACTAAAATAAGGTTTACATTGGATTTATCCTGTGTAGAAAGAATTTTATCCTATATAGAAAGGATATATAGTATAAATACTTGATTTAGAAAGGATATAAAGGATAAAATTTGATTTTATTTATCCTATATAGATTTTTATTTATCTGTTCCTTTTTAATACCAATATTTATATACAATCTTTACCAACTTTATCAATGAGTTATTAAATGTTCATCCACATCCTGTTTTTACATGTTTGCTTTTCAAATTCATTCAGAAATTAGAAACCTAGACAGCTTTAATCTTACAATGAGTTACTGATGCTAGTATATTTGGGATTTTGTATCTTCAGACTATTTTTGCCATTGAAAGTCATGGCAAAAACTGCAACTACTTTTACACCAATACTGACCCTGTAATGTACATCCCAGCTTATGTATAACTTGCCTTGTGGGTAATGCCATAGAAGTTTGTAACAAACAATGTAAAGGCTGGGTGCACTGACTCACACCTGTAATCCCAGCACTTTGGGAGGCCAGGGCCAGTGGATTGCTTGAGTCCAGGAGTTCAAAACCAGCCTGGCAACACAGTAAAACTTGGTTTCTACAAAAAAAAAAAATAATACAAAAATTAGTTGGGCATGGTGTCACATGCCTGTAGTCGCAGCTACTTGGGAGGCAGAGGCAGGAGGATTACTTGAGCCCAGGAGGCAGAAGTTGCAGTGAGCCATGATCATGCTACCACACCCCAGCCTGAGTGACAGGGTGAGACCATGTCTCAAAAAAAAAAAAAAAAGAAAAGAAACACACACACACACACACACACACACACACACACACACATACAATATAAAAAACACTATTCAAAAAATATATTTTGTAAGAAAAGTTTTTTTAATCATGTAGAAAATTTTGGAACCTGGAAAATATCTGAATATTTTGAATTTTTCTTTTCATAAATGTACTCCCTTACCTTTTAGAGTTGGAAGGTTTCAGTGTACATATTTTATTATTCTATACTGAATTTGTATTATAGTGATTTCTGCTGTTCAGGACATCTTTAACCATCAGTTTTCTGAACTACACCCCAATAATCTGTTTCAAAGTTAAGTGCCAAAACACCATCAAAAACTATGCACTTTATTCTTAAATAGAGAAACACTGCCACTTTCACAAAACTTCTCTAAACTGATATGTGTGTTAAGCTTATTGCCTTGACAAGCTTGGTCATATGATTTCCAATAATATTTATCAAGGTTATAAACAAATAACGGATTAGATCCAGCTGACATACTAAAAAATGACAGGTGTAAAGACCTGGATTCTTTTTTGTAAACAACAGAATCCTTTCTCTTTAGTTTAAATAAAGGGATTTATTATGCCATCTAGTTGGCCTGCAAGATCACTGGAAGAGCTACAGAAAAAGACTGTAGACTTAGGAATGATACATAGGGCCACATCCCACAGCAAGCCCACCTAAGGCACTGCTGTGCCTACTGCACTCAGGAGACTGTTGAATCAGGATTATTATTATTATTATTCCTTTTTTTTTTTTTTTTGAGACAAAGTCTCATTCCGTTGCCCAGGCTGGAGTGCAGTGGTCTGGTCTCAGCTCACGTTAACCTCTGCCTCGCAGATTCAAGCCATTCTCCTGCCTCAGCCTCCCAAGTAGCCGGGATTACAGGCACCCACCACCACACCAGGCTAATTTTGCATTTTCACTAGAGACAGGGTTTCATCATGTTGGCCAGGCTGGTCTCGATCTCTTGACCTCAAGTGATCCACCACCTCAGTCTCCCAAAGTGCTGGGATTACCGGCATGAGCCATGGTGCCCGGCCACAAATCAGAATTATGAGCTACCACAGGTGCCAACTCCAGGGTCGTGTTGCCTCTGCCACAGTCTATGCTAGCAAAATGGTTGTTTGCCCTGTGCTGCTTTTCCCCACATAGCTCATTTCTGATTCAGAGAGTCCTGTGAAGACCTGAGAAGCTATTGTGACTCCTAATATTTCATTTCACTTAAATTAGGAGTGAGGGTTGAAACACATTCTTTGGTAGGGAAGACTATGACTTCAAACTTACCTTACTATTTTGAAGTCTCTTCTCTCCCCAGAGATATGAAGCAGAGTCCTTGGGTTCCTCGAGTGTTTGTTAAGACAGCTTGTATCTAGATGAAGAGTATTTCTCTGCCTACCATAACATTACCCTTTTCCTCAGCAACCATCCCAATAAGTAGGTATCTTTTGTTTACTACCATTTCTCTATATTTTTCGTGAATGAGAAAAGAACCTAAGTATCTCAGGTGACATAGCTTGGGAGCAAAACTGTGGTGCTGGTTTTCTCCCTAAGATAGTCAAAGTTGTGGACACTATCATATGGCTGTTTGAATCATTGTTAAAGCATCTCTGGTACAGCCGTATCCCAAGACTGGTACAATGAGTTATGTCTCTTTGCCCCACGCAGAATCCTCCTAAACATTTGGGAGACATCTATACTTCTTGATAGCCTACAAAATTGGACCTCCAATTATTGTTACTGAATTCTTAAAAGGAAAGGGTGACCTCTGAAATCTGGAGAACTTGAGGATAATTGGGGTTTTTTAAAAACTTTTATTTTTACAGGGGTACATGTGTAGGTTTGTCATATAGGCAAACTCATGTCCTGAGGATTTGTTGTACAAATTATTTCATCACCCAGGTACTAAGCCCAGTATCCAATAGTTATTTCTCTGAACCTCTCTTTCCTCCCACCCTCCACCCTCCTCAAGTAGGCCCCATTGTCTGTTGTTCCCCTCTTTGTGTCCATGCTTCTCAACATTCAGCTCCCACTTAATAAATGAGAACATGCGGTATTTGGTTTTCTGTTCCTGCATGAGTTTGCCAAAGATAATGGCATCCAGTTTCATACATGTTACCACAAATAACATGATCTTATTCTTTTTTATGACTGCATAGTATTCCATGGTATATATGTACCACATTTCCTTTATCCAGTATGTGAATGACAGGCATATAAGTTGCCTGTCTTTCCATCTCTTTGCTATTGTGAATAGTGCTGCAACAAACATTCACATGCATGTGTTTTTATGGTAGAATAATTTATATTCCTCTGGACATATACTTAGTAATGGGATTGCTAGGTCAAATGGTAGTTCTGTTTTTTATCTCTTTAAGGAATCACCACACTGCTTTCCACAATGGTTGAACTAATATACAGTCCCACCAATGTATTTACACTCCCAGTGTATAAGTGTTCCCTTTTCTTCACAACTTCGCCAGCATGTTATTTTTTGACTATTTAACAATAGCCATTCTGATTTGGTGTGAGATGTTATCTCCTTGTGGTTTTGATTTACATTTCTCTAATGATCAGTTATATTGAGCTTTTTTTTCATATGCTTTTTGGCCTCATAGACAGCTTTGAAATAAGGCCACACACCTACAACCATCTAATCATCAATAAAGCTGACAAAACAAGCAATGGGGAAAAGACTCTATTTCATAAAGGGTGGTGCTGGGGTAACTGACTAGCCAAATGTAGAAAATTGAAACTGGACCCCTACACCATATACAAAAATAAACTAAAGATGAATTAAAGATTTAAATGTAAAAACCCAAAACTATATAAACCCTGGAAGACAACCTAGGCAATACCATTCTGGACATAGGAATGCACAAGGTTTCGTGATGAAGATACCGAAAGCAATTGGAAAGAAAGAATAAGTTGATAAATGGGATCTAATTACAGTTAAGAGTTTCTGCACAGCAAAAGAAACTATTAATAGAGTAAACAGACAAACTAAAGAATGGAAGAAAATGTTTGGAAACTCTGCATCTGACAAAGATCCACTATCCAGCATCTATAAGGGGCTTAAATTTACAAGAAAAAAACAAGCATCCCTTAAGTGAGCAAAGGACATTAACAGATGCTTTTCAAAAGAAGACATACATGGGATTTCAATTTCTAAAATAATTCAAGAGATATACACTACAATGAACAACAGCAGCTTGTTCAATATTAACATCAATCTAACTAACCTGGCTTTAGATGCATCTTATAGTACATTCAGTAAGAGTAACTTTCAAAACTGACTTTGTTGTCTTGGGGTGGAATGAGGCATAGAGTTAGTATTTTTTCAGTAGTTTCGAAAGTACTTCCAATAGATGATATCCGTATGTTTAGAACAGTACATTGAACTGGCGCGGTGGTGTGTGCGCTACTCGGGAGGCTGAGGTGGGAGGATCGCTTGAGCCCAGGAGTTCTGGGCTGTAGTGCGCTATGCCGATCAGGTGTCTGCACAAAGTTCGGCATCAATATGGTGACCCTGGAGTGGGGAACCACCAGGTTGCCTATGGAGGGGTGAACCGGCCCAGGTTGGAAACAGAACAGTACATTGAAAATGAAATAGTTCCATATAATGCTAGCTTTACAATTTGAAAATTAAAAACTCTAAAGCAATAGTAATGATGGAATTTTGTGGTTTAATATGGTTATAGATTGGCATGTTGGGAAATAGTTGAATGATACAGAAGAATTTTTCTATTATAGAAGCACTAACCCTTGACTGTTATAACCTGCCTTCTTGACTAGAGCATTTAGCCATGAATGACTAGTCCTATGTGTCCATTCAAGGCTGTTTGTTAATAAGACTCAGGCAATGATTTATAATCCTTTGGATATATAAGGACACATGCACATGAATGTTCATTGCAGCACTGTTTACAATAGCAAAGACCTGGAACCAACCCAGATGCCCATCGATGATAGACTGGACAGGGAAAATGTGGCACATATACACCATGGAATACTATGCAGCCATCAAAAACGATGAGTTCGTGTCCTTTGTAGGGACATGGATGAACCTGGAAACCATCATTCTCAGCAAACTGACACAAGAACAGAAAATCAAACACCGCATGTTCTCACTCGTAGGCGGGTGTTGAACAATGAGAACACATGGACACAGGGAGGGGAGCATCACACACTGGGGTCTATAGGGGGGAAATAGGGGAGGGACAGCGGGGGGTGGGGAGTTGGGTAGAGATAGCATGGGGAGAAATGCCAGATATAGGTGATGGGGAGGAAGGCAGCACATCACACTGCCACGTGTTTACCTATGCAACAATCTTGCATGTTCTTCACATGTACCCCAAAACCTAAAATGCAATTAAAAAAAAAGAAAACAAACAAAAAAAAGACTCAGGCAATTTCTATACAAATAGAAAATACAATATCAAGAAACCAAGGGATTTCAAAAAAAATACTGCATATTATACTCTCGTCATAATAGTCAAGAAGAACCCAACTCCTAAAAGAAAAAAGTACTCACTATGAAGTAATACATAATTTTATATCTAAAGCCTATTGATCTAAAAACTAATAATCTTAGTAGAATCATAGAGAACATAGCAAGTAGTAAATTTTCCTGATAAAATCTACATTTAAATTATTATATTAAAATAGGCACTCTTGTAAGATCTATAATGTCAGGCTCCAATGTACATATGAGGATTAGTGTTAATTATGAGATCTCTCTAAATAACACTTTTTAAATGTTTCATCCTATGCATTCTCTTGTGCAATGCCAGAATTTGGTTTGTTTGTTAATAAAAAGCAAAAGGTAACTTTTTTTCCCGTCACAGAATGAATTTGGAGCACTCTGATAGGCATATTTTTAAAAATTAACCACTTACTAGACTTCCAATAATGATGATTGTAGAATCTATCCACCATTTTGATTTATAACAGGAATTAAAAAGAAAATTAAGATGCTGGAAATATCCAAAAGCAGGTGGAAACCATTGCGTAGTTAATTCTTAAAAATCTGCGATTGGAAAGGATTCTAATTTTCAGTTTGTGGCTTTCTGGCCTGTAGGCACTTGCCAACCCCCAAAGCCGTGGTTGTGTAACACAGTAGTAGTGGAAATTATAGTCTTACAAGCTCCAGGTTTCAGAGATCAAAGTTCAGGACTGGAAAAACAAGTGAAATTTTAAAGAAGAGAGTCTAGCAGCAAGAGAACTACAAATAAACAAAGACTCAGCTTCGGAGTACAGTAGGCCCTCTGTATTTGTGGTCTCTGCATCTGTGGCGTAACCAAGAGCAAATCAAAAATATTCAAACAAATTGCATCTGTACTGAACATGTATAGATTTTTTCTTGTCATTATTTCCTAAACAATGTAACAACTATTTGCATAGCATTTACATTATATTAAGTATTACAAGTAATCTAGAAATAATTTAAATATTATTTATAAATAAATAGAAATTTATGCTAATTTAAATAATATAAATAATCTAGAATAATTAAAATAATTATTTAGATAATTCTAGAATAATTTAAATAATAAAGTATTATTTAAGAGGTACTTTATTTAAATACTAGATTAAATATTTTAAGTAATCTACAAATTAAATAATTTAAATATTGAAAAAGTAGGTCTAGGCACAGTGGCTTATGCCTATAATCCCAGCATTTTGGGAGGCTAAAGTGGCTAATTGCTTCAGCCCACGTCAGCCTAGGCAATATGGCAAAACCTAGTCTACAAAAAATAGAAAAATTAGCTGAGCATGGTGGTGTTACTAGTGGAGGATGTCCAGGTTCTTGGTGTTTTGACCAAAGAATTGGACAAACACACAAACACAGCAAGGAAAGAATGAAGCAATAAAAGCAGAGATATATTGAAAATGAAAGTATACTCCACAGGGTGGGAGCAGGCTCAAGCAGGCAGCTCAGGAGTGCTGGTTATAGAATTTTCTGGGGCTTAAATACCCTCTAGAGTTTTCCCATTAGTTACTTAGTGTAAACTCCATGTAAATGAAGTAGTGGTTTGTAATCAATCTGATTGGCTGCAGAATGTGACCAGTCAGAGGCAGAGTGAAATTATATAGTTATACCCAATGCAACATCTGATTGGTTGCAGAAAATGACAAATTAAAGGCTGAAGTAAAGTTACAAAGTTACTCTCCTTTGCAAATGAAGACTCAGCCCATGACCAGCCTGATTTGTTGTGGGAGGGGACCAATCAGAGATACTTCCAATTTCTCATCTGCCACATAGGAAAAGGGGGAAGTTGCAGAGGGAGTAGCCTCTGGTCCTTTTGTTACTTGGGCATGGAAAGTTGGGATTTTTCTTTTGATTTACTTCTAGGAAGTCAGAGTGAATTGGCCTTAGGTTCCCTACCTCCAGACCCTATTCTCCTGCCTCAGTGGTATGCACCTATAGTCCCTGCTACACGGGAGGCTGAAACACAAGGATCACTTGAGCCCAGGAGGTCACAACAGTAGTGAGACCTGATCACACCAGTGCACTCCAGCCTGGGAGACAGAGTGAAATCCTGTCTCAGAAAATAAATAAATAAAATTCAAAATAAATAAAATTTAATAAATTAAAATTAAGAAATTTACATATAGCCTACACAGTGATTGGCAGGCTGAATTTTAAAAAGAAAACTCAACTCTATACTGTCTACAAGAGATGCACTCTAGTAGGGAGATTATAGTTAACAATAATTTATTGCATATTTGAAAATGGCTAGAAGAAAAGAATTATGTTCCCAAAACAAAGAAAGAGAAATGTTTGAGGCAATGAATATTCCAATTATCATGATTTGATCATTATACATTGCATACATGTGGCAAAATATTACATGTACCCCCAAAATATGTACATTATATATCAACAAAAACACAAAAAGTAGATGCACTGTAAATTATGAGAAACAAATTAAAAGGATTGAAAAAGATATATTATGTAAGGATAAGCATAAGAAAAGTAAAATAGCCCTATTATCAGACCCAAAACACTTCAGTAACATGTGTTAGTAGAAGCAAGAATGTATACTTTATAATGGCATTATATATATTTCTATACATATATACATAGGCAGATATACCAGTGAAAAAAATGTATGTATGTAATAACAGAGGTTCAAAATATAAGAAGCAAAACTTACAGAACTAATGGTAGAAATAGACAAATCCACAATCATAGTTGATTTTAACACACAATTCCCAGTAACTGGCAGAACAAGTAAACCATAAAATCAAGGAATATCTAGAAGATCTGAATGACATTATCAACCATCTTAATCTAATTAATGTTTAGAGACCAATATATTTAACAACTGCAGAAAATCTCTTCTTTACAAGTGCACATGGAATGTTCACCCAAATAGATTATATACAGAGCTAATTAAAAAGTTGCAATTTATTGGAAAACATTGAAATTTTACACTGTGTTATCTAATCATGATGTAATTAAACTAGAAATTAACAATGAAATATTGACAAACTTCAAATATCTGGAAAATAAACAACTTACTTTAATACAAACCACAGAGCAAAGAAATAATTACATTGAAAATTAGAAAGTATTTTTCAATGGAATAATAATGAACATTTGTCAGATGCTGCTAAAGCAATACTTAGAGGAAAATGTATAGTACTAAATGCTTATATTAGAAAAGGGGAAAGATCTAAAATGATCTAGGTTCCCCACTTAGGAAACCAGACTAAAAGGAGAGGGTTAAACAAATTAAACCCAAAGTAAGTAGAAGGAAGAAAAGAATAAGATCAGTGAAGAAATCAATAAATTTTTTTTAAAAGAACATGAATAGGGGAAAGTAACATAATCAAAGGTTAATTCTATAACAAGACTAATAAAATTTATAAACTTCTAGTTAGACTGATCAAGAAAAAGGGCATAAATTTTCAATATCAAGAATAAATGCTGGGCATGGTAGCATGTGCCTGTAATTCCAGCTACTCTGGAGGCTAAGGTGGAAGGATCCCTTGAGCCAGTAATTCAAGACCAACCTGTATGACATAGTGAGACCTACATCTTTTTTTTTAAAAAAAGAAAGAATAAAAGACAAGACGAAATAAACAAAAGGCTATAACAGACACTTCACTAAAGTATATAGATGGTAAATAAACGCATGAAAAGATGCTAACATTAGTTGCAAGAAAATTACAAATTAAAGCTACTGTGAGATAACTCTACATACATTAGAATGGCAAAAATATTTGTTTTACTTCATTAATTTCTGCTCTCTATGATTACTTCTGCATTTGGGGGTTTACTTTGCTCTTCTTTCCCTTTTGAGATGGGTGCTTGGATGAATTTCAGCCTTAATGTATCCCTTTGTAAGCTAATATATAACCCAGAAAAGTAGAAAATTGATGAACTTTTGCATCCTGCTTTTTTTAATACACCTAAAGTCCTAGGGCTAACTATAGGAAAATGAGTAACACACCAAAAAAATAAAGGCCAGTTCTCTTGATTCTTATTTAAGTGCTTCTTCTATTTTATAAACTTGATAACAATGGCCTCATCCTATAAACTTAGCAACAAAGACTTCTGCTGATTTTGAGGTAATAATGATAGCTTTTATGCACATGCCTTTTATGTGCTATTGATAACATGGTTGGCATTCAAATCTAAATCAAACCTTAGTCTCTACATTTTTCTGCATATAGCCTAGGTGTATAGTAAACTATACCATCTATGTTTGTGTAAGTACACTCTGTGATGCTTGCATAAGGACAAAATTGCCTAATGCCACATTTCTTTTCTTTTTTTAATTAATTTATTTTTTGAGATAGTCTTGCTCTGTCACCCAGGCTGGACTGTAGTGGCATGATCTCAGCTCACTACAACCTTTGCCTCCCAGGTTCAAGTGATTCTCCTGCCTCAGCCTCCCGCATAGCTGGGATTACAAGCACCTGCCACCACCACAGGCTAATTTTGGCCAGGCTGGTCTCAAACTCCTGACCTCAAGTGATCCACCTGCCTCGGCCTCCCGAAGTGCTGGGATTACAGGTATGAGCCACCGCGCCTAATGCCACATTTCTAAGAAGGTATCCCCACTGTTAAGGGATGCATGACTGTGTTTCAGTGGTAAAGTCACAGAGCTCATTGAAAGAGATTAAGCAAGGAGGTCAAGGAGGAGGCTTCGGAAATAAGGGCAAATGAAGTTAGAGATAACAGGGTAAATGGTAAGTGTAGAGAGAAATCTAAGGGGAAAAGAAAATAATGAAGGTAATTGAGGGAATTCCAAGATGGTCAGTGGGAAATAAATGTTTATATGTCATCAAAGAAGTTAAGGCCAGAGATACAATATAACTGTAGCCTGAAGCCATGAATCACTCCTTAAAATAAAGGGTTGGTAGCAGGAGTTACCACTGCTTAGGTTTCTACTTAGAAGAGCAGAAGCCAGTTTGTTCAGTCTCTTTCTCTCTCTCTCTTTCTCTCTCTCTCTCTCTTTATGTTTCTCTCTCCCTCCCTCCCTCTCTCTCTCTCTCTCTCTCTGTCTCTTTCTCTCTCTGCCCAAGCGTAAGCTCAGAAGGCAGGAAGCAAGACGCTTTTCTGTCCAGCAGCGTCCACACCTGGGTACTGGAAACCATACCCTACACCATGTCTAAGAGCATCTTAGGCCTTTGAGAGGAGTGATCCCATAGAGCAGCTGAACAGGGACTAAACCAGGTGAGGGCCAGATGGCATCTCTCCCAATGGGAAGTCAATGGGAGATGTGCTGTATCCTGTCAATGGGAGGCATTCTTTCTGCTAACCACCAGGGAGTTCACCAAAGGAAGCTCCCTAGGCCTGCCACTTGAATGGATGCCAGATGGCCTGGGTCACTAATTCACTCCCTTTATCTTCCTGGCACTAGCTCCCACTGGGGCTGCAGGAGCAGGGAATGAGTGGTCCCTGGGTGTTGACTGCACCCCTGTCAGGTGATCCTTTCAAATCCTAGTTCCTCCCCAAGGTATGATGACTCTGTCATTCTCTCCTCTCCATTCTCACCATCTACATACAAACGTGTATGTCTTTATGTAGGAAGGACCAGAAAGTAAGCACTCTGCCTGTTATGCATATGTTCAAACCAATTTTTAAATTATTATTTCAGACCTTAAGTCTGGCTTTCGCAAATCAATAACCAAGAATTTGATTACTTTTTCTCTGATTCCTCTGTGCTAGCACATATGAAGCAATAGGTATCTCAAGTATAATTCTCAACAGCATTAGGCACTCACCAAATACCAGAAAAACCAAATCTGTTCATTTACTAAAATAATGTCTTACCAAAGTAAGAGAACAAGACCAATGATGGATTCTCGGGAAACATCAATGTTTAAAGGTCTGCTGGAGGCCAGGCACAGTGGCTCACTCCTGTAATCGAAGCACGTTGGAAGGCTGAGAATGGCAAATCGCTTGAGGTCAGGAGTTCATGACCAACCTGGCCAACATGATGAAACCCCTCTCTACTAAAAATACAAAAATTTAGCTGGGTGTGGTGGTATATGCCTGCATTTTTTACTTGGGAGGCTGAGACAGACGAATGGCTTGAACCTGGGAGGCAGGAGGTTGCAGTGAGCCAAGATTGCAACACTGCACTCCTAGGCCATAGCGTGAGACTCTATCTCAAGAAAAAAAAAAAGGTCTGCTGGAGAATGGAGAATGAGTAAAGAATGAAGAGAACGAACTCATAGGACACCAAAGAGGTAATATTTTCGGGAACAAGGTCAGCAGTGTCTGTGCCATAAAGGAATAAAGTAAGACATTCACATTCTGCACATGTACCCGAGAACTTAAAGTATAATAAAATTAATTAATTAATTAATTAAATTTGCATACACACAGATGTGTGTGTAGATTTATTATATTACCAAAGTGTGTGTTGGTAATATAATTTATTAATTTGTTATGATTTATAATGTCTTACTTTATTTTAAAATGCCCATTGGCATTGGCTCTCAGGTTCACATTAATCTTTCTCTCTGGAAAGGAAGGGTGGAATGTGAAAACAGAGAGAGATGAGTTTCAATCTTAGCTCCAATCCCTACTCAGTACACATGTGGCCTTGGAGGTAGCTTCTTATCCACCAATTGCAACCTAAAATGCTTTCTGTAGGTCACACTTTCAGAGTGTAGTCTTGAGAACAGCAGCACCAGCGGCACCTGGAAAACTATTAGAAATGCAAATTCTTTAGCCATACTCCAGATGTGCAAAATCAGAAACTGTGTTTACCAAGCCCCCTAGGGTGCTGTGATACAAACTAAAGTTTGAGAACCACTGAACTGTAGAATTGGTGCAATGTGGAGAAGAGATAACGTACAGAGCCAAGGATACTAGTGCTAACACATGGTGGATCTTAAATAGACTCTCTCTGTCACCTCTATCCCTTCATTCCTACCCTCACTCTGTTCTTCCTCAGCTAACCTTCTGCTAGTCTTTTTTCTTGTTTCTCAGCAATTCTCTTCCTTCTTTCTTCCCCCTTCCATCGCAAAGAAACACTCCAACATACTTAACTCTCCTAGGCCAATTATTGATAATGTGGTCCACATGGTGATAAAAGAGCCAATTAGTCCAAATGCATTTTCCTTTCACAGAACAAAAAAAAGAGCTAACTGGCTATTTAAAAGTCATGTAGAAACCTCCACACACAAAGCCCAATTGTTTGGCTGAATTTTTCACTTTCCAATTGCTTATGTTGGTGCTATGTAGACAAAACCTAAACTAATTACTCTGTAGGTTTCTGGCTCTAACAGTATCAACAGAATGTGAAAGTCATAGATTGAAGATGCAGCCAAATGGGGTTCCTGGGAAGAGGAAATAAGCAATGGTTTTTTCCTAAATGTGGGTCCATATTTATTTCTAGTAAAAGCACATAATGAAAATTGCTATGTATACTTGCTGACAAACACATTGAAATGAACAGAGCCCCATTACTTGGCACAATAGTTTTTACTCCATAGCTCTTGTTTGTGTAACATTTTCATCATTTATCAGAACTTTGTTTTTCTAATCACTAGATTGATAGAAGTAAATATGGAGTATCTGAAAGAAAAAAAAAAGCTTGAAAACAACCAAGTGCCATGCTTTTATCAATCCCATTGCTTAATTGATAATCACTGCATTTCCAGTTTTAAACCAATTATTGTGATTTAGCTGTACAAAAGAAAACTCTCCTTTTAAGCTATTTGAAGTACTAGAAATAACTTTTAAAATGCCATCATTTAAATAGATTTGTATTAGGCAGATTATGAACAATCAAGTATCAATTCTGTTTGGGCAGTTGTCAAGAAGCCTCAAAAATATTGTCAGGAGAGTTTGTACTGTGATATATGGAATCGCTTTAACCCTTTTAAAATCTCCCTGGTTTAAAATGTCTTCACCAGTGAGGGACTTATCAATCTTCATCTCATTTCTCTTAGGTCTATTTTTCAACAACCCCCAGGTGTGCTGACTTCCCTTCATGAAGGGTCAGCCTGTATTTCCTGTGCTATTCTCCACATCAGACAAAGAGGATATAAACAGCCTCAGAATCCCAGGACTGATTGCTGGGCTCCAGTGGCTCTCCTGAATTAAAATCCTCATGGCTTTGAGGAAATAGTTAAGGGCTTCTTTCTAAATTGGGAACCATATTTAGGAACTCAGGTTTGGTATTCTGATTAATTTCTTTTTTTTTTTCTTTCTTTTTCCTTTTATTGTTATTATTATTACTGTTGTACATTTTATAAAGATTTGCAATGTTTCAAACATTGTTGAGTAAATCTCCACCCCAAAATTCAACCATGTAAAATGCAAGATTATTGCCAGGTTGATGAAATGATCTGAGCCAGCCACATTGTAGCTAGGCATCAGGGAGTTCCCAGAGCCAGGGAGATATTTGCCAATTACACTTCATCTGAAATTTACATTACTGTGGCAGTTTTTAATATTTTTACATATGTTACATCAGTTAATTTTGACAAAACCTCATGAGGGAGATATGTCTGTTACTCCCATTTGACAGATGAGAATGCTCCCATTCAAAGAGGTCAGGTACTTTGCACAAGGAAACAGATCATTGTCATTCTTATCTCTAGCCCAGATGTGACTCACTCAAGAGCCCTAGTTTCGATCCACTATTCTATAATTTCCTGCCTTTGCCACTCTCCTTAAAGCTGAAGGTCTTACCCAGAACCCCAACATGGTGTAAAGAGAGACTTTCCCGATAACACAGCAGCTCCAAAATCTCCTGAACTCTGCCTCCCCTTTTCCTCCAGTGGCAAGCTCTTTCTGCCAGTAAGACCTTATAACCTCTTCTAGGAACCACCTACTTCCGATGTTGAGTGCCGCTTGAATCACACCGAGTGGTGCTAGCGCTTATGGTGTGATCTTAATCAAGTAGCTTAGCCTCTCTGACCTCAGCTTCCTCTTCAGCAAAGTGAATATAATACTAATAGTCATGTACTTTTGTCACGTGATTAACAGATAGCATAGATGTAAAGCCCCTGCCCTAGTACCCTGGGGACCTAGGTGCTCAATCAATGAATAGTACCATCCTTGTTTTTGCCAGTGCAGCTACCAGTTTCTTCATAGTATATATATATATATATATATGTATATATATATATATATGTATATATATATATGTATATATATGTATATATATATATATATATAGAGAGAGAGAGAGAGAGAGAGAGAGAGAGATTGTTTTTTAGGTTCTAGGACACATGTGCAGGTTTGTTATATAGGTATACATGTGCCATGGTGGTTTCCTGCACCCATCAACCCGTCATCTACATGGTGTGATTTTAATCAAGTAGCTTGAACAACCTGTCTTCTAGGTACTTCTCCTAATGCTGTCCCTCCCCTTGCCCCCTACCCCTGAAAGGCCCCGGTGTGTGATGTTCCCCTCCCTATGCCCATATGTTCTCATTGTTCAAGTCCTACTTATTAGTGAGAACATGCCCTATTTGATTTTCTGTTCCTGTGTTAGTTTGCTGAGGATGAATCTTTCCAGCTTCATCCAGGTCCCTGCAAAGGATGTGAACTCATTCTTTTTTATGGCTGGATAGCATTCTACGCTGTATATGTGCCACATTTTCTTTATCCAGTCTCTCATTCATGGGCATTTGGGTTCATTCCAAGTCTTTGCTATTGTGAATAGTGCTTCAGTAAACATACATGTGCATGTGTCTTTGTAGTAGCATGATTTATAATCCTTTGGGTATATAATCAGTAATGGGATTGCTGGATCAAATGGTTTTTCTGGTCCTAGATCCTTAAGGAATAGCCACACTGTCTTCCACAATGGTTGAACTAATTTACACTTCCACCAACAATGTAAAAGCTCTCCTATTTCTCCATATCCTTACCAGCATCTGTTGTTTCCTGACGTTTTAATAATTACCATTCCAACTGGTGAGAGATAGTATCTCATTGTGGTTTTTATTTGCATTTCTCTAATGACCGACCAGTGATGATAAGCTTTTTTTCATGTTTGTTGGTCACATAAAATGTCTTCTTTTGAGAAGTATCTGTTCATGTCCTTTGCCCACCTTTTGATGGGGTTGTTTTTTTCTTGTAAATTTGTTGAAGTTCCTTGTAGATTCTGGATATTAGGTCTTTGTCAGCTGGATAGATTGCAAACATTTTCTCCCATTCTATAGGTTGCCTGTTTACTCCGATGATTGTTTCTTTTGCTGTGCAGAAGCTCTTTAGTTTAATTAGATCCCATTTGTCAACTTTGGCTTTTGTTGCCATTGCTTTTGGTATTTCAGTTATGAAGTCTTTGCCCATGCCTGTGTCTTGAATGGTATTGCCTAGGTTTTCTTCTAGGGTTTTTATGGCTTTAGTGCTTACATTTAAATCTTTAATCTATCTTGAGTTAATTTTTGTATAAGGTGTAAGGAAGGGGTCCAGTTTCAGTTTTATGCATATGGCTAGCCAGTTTTCCCGACACTATTTATTAAATAGGGAATCATTTTTCCATTGCTTGTTTTAGTCAGGTTTGTCAAAGATCAGATGGTTATAGATGTGTGGTATGATTTCTGAGGACTCTGTTCTGTTCCATTGGTCTATATCTCTATTTTGGTACCAATACCATGCTGTTTTAATTACAGTAACCTGGTAGTATAGTTTAAAGTCAGCTATGATGCCTCCTGCTTTGTTCTTTTTGCTTAGGATTGTCTTGGCTCTATAGGCTCTTTTTTGGTTCCACATGAAATTTAAAGTAAATTCATACTTTAAAGTAGCTTGATGGGGATAGCATTGAATCTATAAATTACTTTGGGCAGTATGGCCATTTTTATGATATTGATGCTTTCTATCCATGAGCATGGAATGTTTTTTCATTTGCTTGTGTCCTCTCTTATTTCCTTGAGCAGTGATTTGTAGTTCTCCTTGAAGAGGTCCTTCACATCCCTTTTAAGTTGCATTTCTAGGTATTTTATTCTCCTTGTAGCAATTGTGAATGAGAGTTCACTCATGATTTGGCTGTTTGTCTATTACTGGGGCATAGGAATGCTTGTGCTTATTGCACATTGATTTTGTTTCCTGAGACTTTGCTGAAGTTGTTTATCAGCTTAAGGAGATTTGGGGATGAGACAATGGTGTTTTCTAAACATACAATTATGTCATCTGCAAACAGAGATAATTTGACTTCCTCTCTTCCTATTTGAATACTCTTTATTTCTTTCTCTTGGCTAATTATTGGAGGACCACTTCAGACCCTGTTTTTCTGTATCAACACCAGAGGCTGCAGAACAGCAAAGATTATTGCCTGTTCCTTCTTCTGGAAGCTTTGTCCCAGAGGGGCACCCACCAGATGTCAGCCAGAGCTCTCCTATATGAGGTGTCTGTTGACCGCTGCTAGGAGATGTCTCTCAGTTAGGAGGCATAGGGATCAGGGACACACTTGAGGAGGCAGTCTGTCCCTTAGCAGAGCTTGAGTGCTGTGATGGGAGATCTGCTGCTCTCTTCAAAGCCAGCAGTCAGGAACATTTAAGTCTCCTGAAGCTGTGCCCACAGCTGTCCCTTCCTCCAGGTACTCTGTCCCAGAGAGATGGGACTTTGATCTATATGCCCCTGACCGGGGGTGCTGCCTTTCTTTCAGAGATGCCCTACCCAGAGAGGAGGAATCTAGAGAGGCAGTCTGGCTACAGCAGCTTTGCCAAGCTGCAGTGGGCTCTGCCCAGTTCAAACTTCCCAGCAGCTTTGCTTACACTGTGAGGGGAAAACCACCTACTCAAGTCTCAGTAATGGTGGATACCCCTACCCCTGTCAAGTTCGAGCATCCCAAGTCGACTTGAGACTGCTGTGCTGGCAGCAAGAATTTCAAGCCAGTGGGTATTAGCTTGTTGGGTTCTGTGGGGGTGGGATCCACTGAGCTAGATCACTTGGCTTCCTGGCTTCAGCCCCTTTCCAGGGGAGTGAACAATTCTGTCTCACTTACATTCTAGGCATCACTGGGGTATGAAAAAACACTCCTACAGCTAGCTTAGTGTCTGCCCAAACCACTGCCCAGTTTTGTGCTTAAAACCCAGGGCCTTGGTGGTGTAGGCACCCAAGGTAACCTCCTGGTCTATGGGTTGCAAAGACCATGGGAAAAACATAGTATCTGGACTGAATAGCACTGTCTTTCATGGCACAGGGTCCCTCATGGGAGGATCACTCACAGCAGAGTCTCTCACAGCTTCCCTTAACTAGGGGAGGGAGTTCCCTGACCCCTTTAACTTCCCAGGTGAGGTGATGCCCTACTCTGCTTCTGCCCTTTTGGGCTGCACCTACTGTCCAATCAGTCCCAATGAGATGAACTGCGTACCTCAGTCGAAAATGCAGAAGTCACCTGCCTTCTGTGTTGGTCTCGTTGGGAGCTGCACACCAGAGCTGTGCCTATTCAGCCATCTTGTCCAGGAATCCCTCTCTATAGTTTTGATGTGCTCGGAAAAACTTCAGATTCCAAAATGCCTTTCTCTAAGCTCAGAGAAAGAAGATAGACTCTATCTGTACAGAGCTGGGCTCTGATAATTCGAGGGCAAGAGTATTGGATTCTAACTCAGGGGTCCTGGGATCCTATCAAAGTTCAATACCTAGCTATATCCCCAGGTTGAGCCACATTTTTTTTTTGCTTGTGTTGTAGGAGATTTGGAACAGAACTTCTCTAAGATCCCCTAGAAGCCTCATAGTTTGTGATTCTAAGACTTCAGTCCCTCTGGGGAAGACAGAAAAGAGGCTTGGGAAAACAAAAAGGGGGAGGGAAGTGATAGAGTAGACATGCTAAGCATTTACTTACTGGACTGGTGCCCATAAGAAAGACCTGAGTCCTTAAAGCAAAGCAGTCTGGTGTATGAGAAAGAGGCTCCGAAGTCAGACAAGCCCAGGTCTAAATCCTATTTATACCCAAATTTGCTTTGTGATCTTGGTCAGGCTGCCTGAGACCTGTAATCCATGTTGATTAGGGATGTTAATGCATAGCTCCTAGGGCTGTAGTGAGAACTGCATGCGAAACTTACACACAGTGCTTCTCAGATGGCCTACTACTGCATCAAAAACACATAATTCCTTTCATTCCTTTACTCCTAGTCACAAGAGGTGAAAAAGTACAACGTGAAAGGGCATCTGTGATAATGTGATATAATAAGATATATATTTTTTGGTCTTAATCCTTGGCTCCTGGCCAAAGACCCTAGAACTCCTGTAATTTCCTAACTTATAGGAGCCTTAGGAGCATCTTTTGTTGTAATATTTGATCCTTGCTCCCAGTTCCTAAATAAATAAAATAGCTCAGACCAATAAAGGTGAAAGGAACATCTTTTGCTATTTTTAACAGGCCCCTTTTAACCACACAGAGTTTATGCTTTACTAAGGTGGCTTTGGGAAAACCCCTTAGGATGGGGAGCTGGCTGCCAGGAAGACCAGCCAAGTAACTAAAGGGTTGAAACTTTCACCCCCAATCCCTGACCTTATGGGAGGAAGAGAAACTGGAGGTTGAGTTAATAACCAATGGCCAGTAATTTAGTCAGTCATGCCTGTATAAGGAAGCCTCCATAAAAACCCTAACTGAAGAGGTCAGAGAGCTTCCAGATTCCTGATCACATTTAGGTGCTGGTGTGCATAGAACATAGAGCTTCTGTACAACCCCATGCATCCTTATAGTTTGCCTTATGCATTTGTTTCATTTTGTTGTTCCTAAGTTGTACCTTTTATAATAAACTAGTAAAGAGTATGTACTTCCGAGTTCTGTGAGATATTATAGCAAATTGAAGAGGGGGTTGTGAGAAGCCCTTATTTGTAGCCAAGTTGGACAGAAGTGCATGTAACTTAGGAATCCCTACTTGTGAATGACATCTAAAGTGGGGGGCAGTCTTGTGGCAGCCAACATTAGCAGCCAAAGGTATCTAAGTGATACAGTACCAAAGTACATTAGCGATGGTGAATTTGTACAGATCTGCATCAACCTCAGTTCTTGCCTCCTCGAAAGAAAGAATGGAACCAAGGAGGCAGAAGGCAGAAGGAGAGACCACCCGAGGCAAGTTTTAGAACAGGAGTGAAAGTTTGTTAAAAAGCTTTAGAGCCAGAATGAAAGGAAGGAAAGTAGGGCCATGTGGGCAACTTTAAAGACAACTATACAGTTTTGACCTTTGACTTAGGGCTTTATATGTGGGTGTACTTCCAGGGACTTGTGTTCCTTCTTACCTGATTCTTCCCTTGGGGTGGGCTGTCATCACATATAGTGGCCTGCTAGCACTTGGAGGGGAGCATGCACAGTGTGTTTCCTGGAGGTGTATGCATGCTTACTTGAGGCATTTGTCTCTTACCAGTCAAATATCCCTAGGAAGTCATACACCAGTTAAACTCCACCATTTTGCCTGTTAGTACACATACTTGAGCCCACTTGCCCAATTCCTGAGATCTTATCAGGAAGCTGCTGATCACCAGTTTCAGGTCTTTGCTATCTATTGGGAGACTACCATTCCCCGGCACTGGCTGTGACCAATTATTATTTTGGAGAGACAGTTAACAATCACCTGACCGTCACCTGATGGGTGCTTGACATTTCTGGTGGTGGGAGGGGCCTTTCCTACCCTGCTGGTGTCTGACTACCTACCTACCTACCATAACAAGACTGAGCCTTTAACCCATGGGGGTCTGTGGTAACTTAAGGTAGTATCATAATTAAATTGTAGGACACCAAGTTCTTGTCTAGAGAGTTAGAAAATTGCTTCATGTGAGGGAAAAGACTACACATTTGGTGTCAAAAGTGTTGCGAATATAGAAAAACTAAGGTTTTTCCTTTTCATAGTACCCAGTAGCCAAAGCTGGAACAGTTTCAGCAACAAAATAAATGATTAGAAGTTTGGGCTGGGCATGGTAGCTCATGCCTGTAATGCTAACACTTTGAGAGTTTAAGACAGGAGGATCACTTAAGGCCAGAAATTCAACAGCAGCCTGGGCAACATAGTGAGATACAGTCTCTACAAAACCTTTTTTTAATTAGCTGGAAGCCTGTAGTCCTAGTGACTTGAGAGGCTGAGTTGGGAGGGTCACTTGAGCCTAGGAATTTGAGGCTGCGGTGAGCTACCATTGAACCACTGCACTCCAGCCTGAGCAGCAGAGCAAGCCCCTGTCTTTAAAAGAAATTTAAAAATAGAATGTTGGATCATAACTCACAGAATAGAATAAATACCTGTAACTCTGTACCAATACAAATAAATAACATATAAACAAATTAAGAAGAGGTTGTTCTTTACAGAGCAATTCAGTTAATGTGTGGTCTCTCTACCTGAGTCTCTAAACAACAAAATAAAATAGTATGTAATCACTGTCATAGACATGATCTATCAATTTTAGCAAAATTTGAAAAGATGCCAAAATTGGCAAAATTTGAGGAGAAACAGGGTATTTGCATAGGCTTAAAGTAACTCCTCCAAGACATTTATTAATTATATAGGGAAAAAATAATTACACTGGATGACATGGTTTGACTATTTCCCCACCCAAATCTTGTCTTGAATTATAATCCCCATCATCCCCACATGTCGTGGGAGTGACCCAGTAGGAGGTAATTGAATCATAGGGGCATGAGATCTGATGGTTTTATAAGCATCTGGCAGTTCCCCTGCTGAAAGTCACTCTGTCCAGCTGCCTTGTCAAGAAGGTACTTGCTTCTCCTTTGCTTTTCGCCATAATTTTAAATTTCATGAGGCCTCCCCGGCAATGCAGAACTGTGAGTCAATTAAACCTCTTTTCTTTATAAATTACCCAGTCTTGGATATTTCTTCATAGCAGTGTGAGAATGGACTAATATGGTGAAGAAACCCAGCAGACACCAACTTAACCAAACAATCAAGGATAAAATCATCAGAATTAAGACATCATGTCTTTTTTCGAGGAGTTTTGCTTTCATTGCCCAGACTGGAGTGCAGTGGCGGCAATTTTGGCTCACTGCAACCTCCACTTCCCGGGTTGAAGCGATTCTTCTCCCTCAGCCTCCCAAGTAGCTGGAATTACAGATGCCCATCACCATGCACAGCAAATTTTTGTACTCATTAGTAAAGACGGGGTTTCACCATGTTAGCCAAACTGGTCTTGAACTTCTGACCTCAGGTGATCCACCCACCTCAGCCTCCCAAAATGCTGGGATTACAGGCATCAGCCACTGCATCTGGCCAAGACATCATGTCTTTTTTTTTTTGAACAGAGTCTCACTGTGTTACCAGGTGCCAGGCTGGAGTGCAGTGGCGCAACATCGGCTCGCTGCAACCTCCGCCTCCCGGTTCAAGCAATTCTCCTGCCTCAGTCTCCTGAGTAGCTAGGACTACAGGCACGCACTACCATACCCAACTAATTTTTTTGTATTTTTAGTAGAGATGGGGTTTCACCATGTTGGCCAGAATGGTCTCGATCTCTTGACCTCGTGATCCGCCTGCCTCAGCCTCCCAAAGTGCTGGGATTACAGGCGTGAGCCACCGCGCCTGGCCCATCGTATCTTAATCAATGCCAAATCAAGAGACATTCTACAAAATCGCTGACCAGTACTCTTCAAAAGTGTCCAGTTACAAAAGACAAGGAAAGACTAAGAAACTGTCACCGGCTAGAAAAAATCAAGGAGACATGACTACAAAATACGGGATCCTAGGTCGGATCCTGGGACAGAAAAAAGGATACTAGATTAAAAGGTGAGGAAATCCAAATGAAATCTGTGGTTTACTTGATAGTATTGTACTATGCCAATGTTAATTTCCTAGTTTGATCATTGTACTCTGGTTATATAAGATGTTAATATTAGGTCAAGCTGGGTGAAAGGTGTGTGAGAAATCTGTACTATTTTTGTAACTTTGAAAAGCTTGAAATTCTTTCAAAATTTTCGTATATTTAGAAGTGAGGCAGTGTCTGGCAGATGCACCGGACGGCAATCACTTAACTTATACATACCCTGAAGAGTGACCCTATGGTCTAAGAATAATGTGTGTTTGGAGTTTTGTGCTAAAGAATCAGGAGTGACCAACCCAGAGATTTACTCCTTATCTATGAAGGATGTTTAAATTCCAAGCCCTTGGAACACAGGTCATACAGAGGATTGAGGCCCTTGGTTTTGGGTTAAACAGAGGTTTCTAGGTAGAGGATGCTAAGTTAAAAATGCCATGTAAACAGCATGCTTTTTACAAATGGTAGAAGCTCTCCTGTCCAGCCCACCTCCACTGGACCACCCCTGTACGTAAGTACCCCCAATAAATCCTATGGCTCATTCACTATCTCTGGGTCTCTACTTCAGCCTCTCAGACACAGTATCATCCCTCTTGTAGTCAGTGTAAGTGTCTGTCATGACAGACAGTAATGATCTTTGTCAGTACTACCCAAAGTATATGAGACCAAATATTTAAAAATTGTTTTAGCAGTAATTTCATGTCTATTGGACTTTAAAAGTTTTTTCTTTGGGGCTGCGGCTCTGTTTTTTGTTTTTTGTTTTTCTGAAACAGGACCTCACTCATGCCCAGGCTGGAGTACAGTGGCACAAACACTGCTCACTGTAGCCTCGACCACTCCAGGCTCAGGTGATCCTTCCACCTCAGCCTTTTCCTAAGTAGCCACAGGTGTGTGCCACCATGCCCAGTTAATTTTTGTATTTTTTGCAGAGATGGGGTTTTGCCACATTTCCCAGGCTGGTCTTGAACTCCTGAGCTCAAGCTGTCTGCTTGCTTTGGCCTCCCAAACTACCGAGATTATAGGCATGAGCCACTGTACCTGATAACTGGGGCTTCCTGATAAAATGAAAACATGATAACAAGTAAGAAAGTAGCGGGAAGGGCTCTACTGTGTCATTGTCCCTGGGAAGACTGTCCTTTACTTCACAGAATTCCTGGGAATGGCCAGGCCCTTTCTCTACTTACCTATTTGTAGCCAACACCAAGAGTGTACCAAATAAATTACTCAGCAGGTCCTCAAGAAATACATCCAAGTGAGAAAAGATGACTAGAATCCACATTTCTTCTGCATTAGAAACTTTATAATGCTAAGCTTGTAAGTGTAGAGGTCTTTGATCATCATTAGTGTCATAAATGGTCACCAATACTTGTGTGTGTGTGTGTGTGTGTGTGTGTGTATTTCATTTTAAAAAATGAAGCCAGGCACAGTGGTGGCTCTTGCCTATAATTCCAGCACTTTGGAAGGTCAAGATGAGCAGATCACTTAATGTCAGGAGCTTGAGACCAGCCTGACCAACATGGTGAAACCCCATCTCTACTAAAAATACAAAAAATTAGCTGGGCATCATGGCCCGCAACTGTAATCCCAGCTACTCAGGAGGCTGAGGCAGGAGAACTGCTTGAATCCCAGGGCAGAGTTTGTAGTGAGCTGAGATTGCACCACTGCACTCCAGCCTGAGAGACAGAGCGAGACTCCATCTCAAAAATAAATAAATAAAAAATGATTAAGCAACAAAGATCTCTTAAAGAGTTGGAGTCAAACCAAGCCTATAACTTTTCATTTTGTTTTACACGTTTTATTTCAGCACTCAATCCTTAACCAGGTGTAACTACCTTTTAACTCTGATGATGCAGCAGTGAAATTGAAATTTGGATCTCTAACTTTATCAAAAATAGCACATTTCTAGTTTCGAAAAGGGTTTTTTTTGTTGTTGTTTTTTTTTTGTTTTAAAGATGGAGTTTCACCATGTTGGCCAGTATGGTCTTGATCTCTTGACCTTGTGATCTGCCTGCCTCAGCCTCCCAAAGTGCTGGGATTACAGGCGTGAGCCACCGCGCCCGGCCATGAAAAGGGCTTTTTCTTAAAAAAAAAATAATTTGAAGGACAATGATTCAGCTATTGTAGTCTTAGAATAGATAACAATGAATAAAATTATAGCATTGCCTTCTTCCGCTCCACCTCTTTCTCCTCTTCTACGCTGCCATACAAAGTTTCAAAAAATATAACATCAATGTGAAATAAAATGTTGCCATCCACTGTGAAGCAATGAAGTAACTGTACTTCATTAATCCAGCCAATCTGAATAGAACCCAGAAACAGATTGTGGAAGTCATGGATTCATCTGCATAAAGCCTTTTCCTTTCCCCTCTTCTGGTAAGAGAAGCTCTTGCCCCTATGGGAAACAGGGAACCAATCTCCCTACCCAGAAAGATTGATGCAGGGATTGGAAAGTTACTCTGCCTCGGCCAATCAGGCTCATTCTCAGGACTTGAGCTGTACCCTTTCTGTAACAAACTGTAGGCTATGGCATGAACAATGTATTCCTGGAGCACTATAGGGTACCATGTAGTTCACCAGAGGAAAGCCGTTTTCAGAGAATAAAGGCAACATAGGGAAATGCAGAGTTAAGACATGTAGAGAGAGGAGATTGGATGGTTGGGGAGGAGAAAGAGAGTCAGAGAAAAAGACAGAGAGGAAATAAGAGAGCAGAACAGAGAGTCTGAGGTTTCTGGTAATGATGTTGGCACAAGAACCCCCAACTCTGTTGGAAGTCAGCAACTCTTCTGGACCCTTAAGTTACATGCCCAAGGATATCCCAATTTTTCTTCAGCTTGTTGAGGTTATCATTCTGTCTTTTAAAAAAAATAAACATGTTGATGAACATGACCCCTTTATGTGTCTAATCAAATAAAACAAGGAACTAAGCTCTATAGCAACTGTCCTTGCCTTGACATTTGAATACACCTTTGAGCATGCAGCAGATCAGTCCCATGAAACCGAAACTGGAACTCAGTGATAAGTTTTCCAGCCAGGGCTTGTGCTACAGAGAATTTCTAAGAAAGTAAATTTGACTTTGATGTTAGTTTCTCTTTAGTGCCCCTCCATATGACCTGATTCTCACTGCTCATGTGCAAGGGAGAGAAAAATCATCTGACATTTTTCATTAATGTTTAAAGGTTAATGAACAGTTTACTCCTTCTGGTAACATAGCCGCATTTCATAAGGGTCAAGATCAATGTTTAAAGAAACGAATTTCCAATGCTGAAATCATAAAGACTGTAGTGCATTGGGAAGCTATTTTCTGTCAAGGAAATCATCCTGTTATTTACATGAGGAGCTATGCAAGTGACATTTTAGGATTCAGAAGTTTGCGCATCTCTTTAAAATCCAGATATGTCATCATGCAAAGGATCGACTCATACAAGTTCAACAAATAATTTAGAATTACTTCTATCAAGTTTCTTCAAAATTCAAAGATATTAATGTCCCAAAGCCCCTTGACTAACTGCCGTCAGGGAGTTTTACCAGCAGGCTATTGTTGACTATGTGGATGCATAAGAGATCAGATAAATGTTCAAGCCTTGAATCTTAACTGTTCTTAGTCAAAATAAGACTACATTCATGATTTCTGTTCATTCAAGTTACAATCTGTGCTGACAGGACAATGAACAAATGCCTACTTTACACAATTAAATAACCAGAATATCTATTAAATATTTCAAAAGCATTAACTATCTGAATTTCTGAAGAAGGTGAAGAATATTCTAGATTTTTTAAGACAAATTTCCCTTCCTTCATTCTTTGGCCCTTTCTAATGCCATCCTCTATATTTGGTCTCTACCTTTTTTCCTTTCACTTCCTCTATATTCCATTCTTTGGTTTTCTTTTGTTTTGTTTTGTTTTTTAGAGAAAGGGTCTTGCTCTGTTACCCAGGCTGGTGTGCAGTGGTGCATTCATAGCTCACTGCAGCCTGGAACTTCTGGGCTCAAGCAATCCTCCCACATCAGCCTCCCTAGTAGCTGGACCTACAGGCATGTGCCACCACATCTAGCTAATTTTTTTTTTCCATTTTTTTATATAGACAGGGTTTCCCTATTTCTAGGGCTAGGCTGGTCTCAAACTCCTGGCCTCAAGCCATCCTGCCGCTTCATCCATTCTTTTTCCATTTGTTCTTCCTTTTCTCTTTCATCCATCATCCATTCTTCCTGCCTCCTTCAATCAATTACTTAGTGTTTGTTGGGAAGTTAGTTCCAGGTATTGGGTTAAACACAAACATGAAAAGATGGGGTCCTTGCTGTCGTCCTTTTCTGTTGTTGAGTAACATATTACCCACAACTCTAGCAACTTAAACCAATGTGCATTTATTACCTCCCCATTCAGTACATCAGAGAACAGCCTGGTTTGACAGGAATCTGCTCAAGGTCACCCCTGGCCAGTATCCAGGTGTCAGCCGGCCTGGGAACTTAGGTGTAGGCTCTGAGGAGAAATCCACTGCCAAACACATTCAGGTTATGGCAGAGGTTAGTACCCTACAGTTACAGGACTGAAATGCTCATTTCTTTGCCATCTGACATCCAGGACCTCCTTCAGCTCCTTGAAGCCACCCACATTCCTTTGCCCATGGCTCCTCAATCTTTAAGCAGTAACAATGCCAAATGACTGTCCTGGTTCAAATCTGACTGCCTCTACTACCACCAGCCAGAGAAAACTCCATTTTTAAAGATGTATGTTATTACATTGGGCCCACCGAGCTAATCCAGGCTAATCTCCCTCTATAACAAAACATAATCTCAAGTATGATAGCACATTCTGAAGTCCCAGGGACTTGGGCGGGACTTTTGAGGTCCGCTTTAGAACTTCTGCCTATGCATCTGCCATCAGGCACTCACACGCTGGTGGGCATGGGCAAATGATAGCACTGCAATAAGATAATTGTACAAAATAGAGTGCAGTAAACAAAATGGCACACATACATACAATGGAATACTATTCAGCCATAAAAGGAAGAAAATGGCATGAGGGTACTAACTTCATGCTGTTCTGACATGCTACCACATGGATGAACCTTGAGGACATTATGCTAAGTGAAATAAACCTATGATCCCACTTATATGCAGTACCTAGAATAGGCAAATTCACAGAAATGGAAAACAGAATAGAGGTTCCCAGGCATTGGCGGGAGGAAGAATGAAGTTATTGTTTGATGGTTGTATAGTTCTGCTTGGGATAATGAAAGTGTTCTGGAAATGGATAGTTATGACAATCACACAACTTGTGAATGTACTTAAAAGTAAAATAAGTTACCATGTGGTCATCTTTTACAAACCCATAAACATTTTGACTAGTTGTGTGTATGTTGAAAACTGTAAATATGTTCAGTAGTGATAAAACTAAAGTAACTTTGATTTGTTGATAAGTACCTAAACTGTGGAGGTGGATTAAAACCTTAGGAGAATAGCAGAAATCAAATTTCATGAAAAGTTATTTTGGGGCTTTCCTGTGAAATGTATGAACAAAAAGGCTCAGAGAAGGGCATGTCTTGAAGATGATAATGTATACTCTTTCCTCCTCCCTGAATAATGAAAACCATGCATACTTGTTCCCTCTGTATGTTAAACATTTCCTTTTAGGGGTACATTCTGTACTCATTTTGTATAGTTTACCAAGGTGACTAACCCTAGGAACAATATTATATAGGAAGCAGGTATATTCTAATCACATTCAGGATGAGTGTACAGAAGAAAATATAGTGTTTACTCTTTAGGGAACTGGAAACACTCCCTGCATTGATGTATATTTTAAGAATGGCACTTTTGTTACATGTTATCATAAAGGTGCTTAATAGAGCTGAATTAAAGATTTTCAAATATGTAAACAAAGCAAAAAAGGAAAAAGTACTGGATTGTGCACTTAAAAATGGTTTAAATGATGAACTTCATGTTCTGTATATTTTACAGTAACATAAAATTAAAATGTTGAAAAAGTGGACTGAAGGCATAAGGAAAGAATAGCATAACTTGCTCACTGAAAGAGCAAAGTGTCAGATTGGGCAGGAGATACGATCAGATGGGTGTGGGTGACAAGGGTGTGGTCTGTGCGGTGGGAGAGACAGTATCATAATTTCAGTTCCCTTTTTGGTCACCGCACAGCTAAAGGAACTTGTTAATTTTGTTCAAACATGCCTTGCTTTCTTGCACTAGCTGCCTGGAAAGCAAACCTTATTTAGCAGTCACTGATAGTCCTAGAACTTCGAGTGTTAATGATAGAGGTGTGAATCAAGTAGCTGCTATTTATTAAATGTCACTTTGGTGACCCCAAGTTCACCTTGTTTCTTGGAAATAGCAAGAAGGAAACATAGAGACTGACCACGATGCTGAGCACTGTGCTTCCTTACATAGCCTCAGTGCCTCACAATGACAATGCAAGTTGAGTAGCCATGAAAGTGTTTTCCCCAGTTTTACCAGTAAAACATTTGAGGTTGTGAAAGTTTGAATAATGGCCCACATGTCAGGTAACAAGGAAAGCAAAGCACTTTCCCGCCTCATGGTCTTGTAATATGCTGTTCCTTCTACTTGGAATGCCTATCTTCTTTCTCGACCTATCACCACCACCACCACCATCCACACACACACACATCTGCTTAGATAAAGAATGTTTTTATCTAATTCCTACCCATTAGTAAGCAAGTCTACCATGTTCAGCTTTATAGATTGTGTGCTGCAAATGTAAAAATGCCCTTAGAGTTGTGCAGTGCCCAACCTACACAAACATACATGGCAAACCTCTCTTTTTTTTTTTTTTTTTTTTTTTTGAGATGGAGTCTCACTCTGTCACACAGGCTGGGGTGCAGTGATGCAATTTAGGCTCACTGCAGCCTCTGCCTCCTGGGTTCAAGTGATTCTCCTGCCTCGGCATCCAGAGTTGCTGAGATTACAGGTGCCTGCCACCACACCCTGCTAATTTTTGTATGTTTAGTAGAGATGGGGTTTCACTTTGTTAGCCAGGCTGGTCTCAAACTCCTGACCTCAAATGATCTGCTGGCCTTGACCTCCCAAAGTGCTGGGATTACAGGCATGAGCCACTCCACCCAGCCCATACATGGCAAACCTCTCTTAAAGCTTTGGCTTAGGGGTACTTCCACAGATGGGGCTGGCTAGGTCTTCTCTCATATGCATCTGTACTCTTCTTTTAAGTGTCTGCCACAAGTCCACTTAAAGAGTTATTCTCATAACTAATATTTTATGTATGGCTACACTGTAATTTCAACAAAAGGAGAAATCACATCTGCTTAAATCTTTTTGAACAAAGAAATAAGATAGAGGTGGGTTTATGTGAGTTCAAAGCAAGGATCTTTCAACTATAGCTTACTGGTGCCTGTGACTGATGTATAAAGAGATATGGAACCCAAAGAATAACGTGCTAACTCTTTAAAACTTAACTCTTGCAATTATTCCTTATTTCTATAACACATTAGATTAACTTTTTTTTGCAATTTTACTAAAGATGTCCATCATGATGTTTAACCTGCCTATATTGTCTGCGAAAGGGGCATTCTACAGAGCCACTTTTTATACTAGGTAACTGTGCTGAATTAAATGGTGTCCCCCCAAAATTCATGTCTGCTTGGAACCTCAGAAATGGCAGCTTATTTGGAAATAGGGTTTTTGCATGTATAATTAATTAAGACAAGGTCACAATGGATTAGGTAGCCCTAAATCCAATGATTGGTGTCAAGAGAAGAGAAGAGAGAGATTCTGACACAAAAACATTAGGGAAGGAAGGCAGGAGGGAAGAAAGGGAAAGAAGGAAGGAAGAAGGCCATGTGATGACAGAGGCAAAGACAAGAGTGACACAGCTTCAAGCTAAGGAACAAGACTTGGCAGCAACCACCAGAAGCTACAAAGAGGCAAGGAAGAATTTCACTAGGGCTTTTGGACAGAGCATGGCCCTGCCTACCACTTGACTTTGGAGGTCTAGCGTCTGGAACCATGAGAGAGTAACTTTCTGCTGCTTTAAGCCACTCAGTTTCTGGTACTTTGCTAAAGTAACCCTACTTAGGATCAAAATAACCTTAGGTGCTATAACAAATAGACCTCAGATTTTTAGTAGCTTAATGATAGAAATTTGAGACTCAGCAGTTATAGCCTACAGTAGGTATTCCAGGTGTATTGGTGGCTGTCCTTCACATGGTGAATCAATGATCCAGGCTTTTTAAATCTTGTATCTCCACCACTTTCTAGGGCCTCTTTGTCTATGGAAAGGGGAGAGTTTAGAACACATATCCGCTTTTTAAGTTGCCTTGACTTAGAAGTGACACAAATTTTTGATCACATTCCATTGGCAAGAACTGGTTAAATGGTCCCACTAGATAAGAGTAAATACAGGTGCTTTTGAGTGATCATTCTATATTGTTGAAGGAAAACATTTTGCTGAGCAATTTACCATCTCTGCTACACTTCCCTCCCAACCTCAGTTGATGTAGTCAGTCTGAGGAGGGACTTCATGCTTGGCATCAAACAGTGAGCTTGATTAATCATATTCTCATTCTTTAGAATTTTGTTTTAGAACCTATGAGAGAAGGTTAAGTGTGGTGGCTCAAGCCTGTAATCCCAGCACTTTGGGAGGCCAAGGCCAGTAGATCACTTGAGGTCAGGCATTCAAGACCAGCCTGTCCAACATGGTGAAATGCTGTCTCTACTAAAAATACAAAAATTAGCCGAGCATGGTGGTGTACACCTGTAGTTCCGGCTACTTGGGAGGCTGAAGCAGAATTGCTTGAACCCAGGAGGCAGAGGTTACAAGTGCACTGAGATTGTGCCACTGCACTCCAGCCTGGGTGACGGAGTGAGCTCTGTCTCAAAAAATAAAAAAGAACCTCAGAAATAATTTAGCACCTAATAGCTCTCTTATATTACAGTTTTTGGTATGCATTTTTTAACGTCTTGCCTCAATCTCTTCACCATCCCAGGGATCAGAGACTGTATCTGATTCATCTTTATACCTAACAAAATGTCTTGCCCAGTGATTTACAGATAGCAGGATTTTACACATATTAGTGTGTGCATGCCTATATGAATGTATGAATTAGGAAGCATTAAGAGTAAAGAGTTATGGTACCTATAATTTTAATGAAGATGATTTAATTGACCATACTCAACTATACTTAAAAAATTATTTTATGGAGCTTGTACAGTGATATTTCTCTGTTTGTAAAGAAATTGATCACCAGATTCTAATTTTCAGTGTTTGCCATGCTTTGTATTCAACAGTGCAGGAGAACTATGTGTCAGTGATCACTCTCTATTTACACGCAACTTACTCAGGATTTTGCACAACAATTTGTCATTTATCAATGCTAACATGTCCTCTGCAAACAGCCACATCAGAGGAATTATGGTTTTCTTCTCACACTCAGAGCAGCAATAACCCACGGTCATGTCTGGTTAGAGCCTACAGTTGTTAACCATCATTACAAGAGACTCAGCCTTAACATGAAAACATTTCAGCAGCTCTTTGGCGAAAGGCTTAAATATCTGGGTTACTCAGTGTCATGACCAATTTTGTGCACTTCTGTGGAATTGCTAGAAGCAAAGCAAAGTTATTGGGGCCTGTGAAGTATAATAAATTGACTCTTGGACAAGCTCTTTCAATGTCAGGGAACTGGGTATGTGTGTTATGAAATTAAAAGTAGATAGATGTATATACAGATGTTTATACTGTTGTAAATCAAGTTGTATTTTTTGTTAGCTAAATTTGGATTTGCTTGTAGATGTTTCCCCACAAACGAGGCTGAGCTTTGTTTGTTTTCTTCCCCTGAAGAGCAGCACCGTATGATGCCACATAATTCCAAGAGATATCAGAAAGTAATCTTCTCTGTTCCCTTATGAGTATCAAGAGCTAATCCCTGGGGGAAAGGAAAGAATTTTGAGATTTATCTCCTGTCTTTTTTAAACACTTCGCAAGTGAATTATTGCAATCTGCATGAGGCGCTCAAAATAAGAACTCTCACTAAACACCAACCATCATTCAATTGCTGAAGAGGGCAAAGAAATATGACTGGTGTAAAATGGCAGTCCTTTTCTTGAAGCCAAGAAAAGAAAAAGTTCATATAATTGTTCAATTCTGCCACAAGTCATTATTTTGGAAGTGAAAAATTTAATCAAAGAAGGGACAGAGTTAAATGGAGGTATTTGATGTGTTTTATTTTTACCAGTAGGATTGACAAATTTTAATAGGATTAGATGGCTGAGGTTTCTTATGGTTAGGAAATCTCCTTGAACAGGAAAGAGAAAATTTAGGTTGTCAGTCTTAGACACTTTTTGTTACTGCCTCTGTACTTTAAAATCTATAACCAAGGTTAATCTAAAGGACAATTTTAAATGGTCCTTGGTGGAACAATACTGGTGATCTCTTTTTCTATGCCATGTAAAGGGAGGGAAATTTGCTCTTACCTGCCCAGTAGAAATAGCCCAGCCATTCCTGCAATTAAAAATGAGAAACCTTAACCTGCTTCAGTGCCACTATATGAAGGAAAAAAAATTACTCTAAAAACAGTAATATGTACTCATGATAAATTGTCCTGGTGATATCACCTGTACTCAATAAAAAAAGAAATGTGACAAATGACAGATTTTTTTTCCTTGTTTCCTAGGAGAAGGAAAAATTGCATATTCAAATATCAAGACAATAACAAGCTTTGTAGTAATAGAATTTTTTAGAGATATCTAGAGACAGCACTCCATTTGAGTAGCATGTATGTAACAGGCACTCCTCCTGCCTTAGCTATGTCAATTATCACTAATATGCACCACCAACTAATACTAAGAATGGCTATATTACTATTCCCAACTTACAGAAGAGAAAACTGTTGCTCAGTGAAGATCAGAAATGTTTCCAGAGCATCACAGCTAGTAATTTGTGGTGCTAGCGTTTTGTGATACTAAAAGCTGTGCTCTCTCCATCATATTTCAGTAATTCCCAACACACTGGCCCCTGCCTCATAAAAGCAATCTAGGGTGGATCATATTATACTACACAGAGCTAGATGGATAGAAGGGAACTTTCTAGAAACGATCTTCCCCTTGGCATGGGGTTCAGAGTTTCAAACCATCCTGATATAAGCAAAGTGAAAAACCGTATTTGGGTAACTAATTTGTATACAAATTAAACTGATAAATACTCAGGTGCCCCCACATGAAATACCTCCTGTTATTACACTACTACCATGGAAATACAAGCTTTTCTCTTTTTAGGCTGTCTGTCATTTCTGTGTTAGCCTTTATCTATGTATTCTCAACATGGCACATCTTCTCTCATTGCTGGTGTCCTGCTACAGAGGGGCATAAACTCTATGAACTCAAATTGTGTATAAAAGCGCTATCTCAGCCAGAAGTCGTGGCTCACACCTGTAATCCCAGCACGTTGGGAGGCCAAGGCAGGTGCATCACGGGTCAAGAGATCTAGACCATCCTGGCCAACATGGCGACACCCCATCTCTACTAAAAATACAAAAATTACCTGGGGATGGTAGCAGGCACCTGTAGTCCCAGCTACTTGGGAGGCTGAGGCAGGAGAATCACTGGAACCCGGGAGGTGGAGATTGCAGTGAGCCAATATTGTGCCACTGCACCCCAGCCTGGCGACAGAGTGAGACTGTCTCAAAACAAAACAAAAAAAACACTGCTATCTCATATCTCTGCTCTTTGGAAATTTTGTTTTCCTAATGATCTTCTTGTTGCAGCTTCCCTCACCTCTCCCTCTTTTACAGTGTACTCCTTTTGTCTACTGGTGACTCTACCAGCTCTGAAACTTGAGTACCCTTGGACATTTGTCACAGGGCTCTGAACCCATTCCATCATCCAAACAAAAATGGTTTTCTTCTAAAACATAGTGGCTCTGCCTTTGAAGTCTTTCTGTCTGCGTGGATTAATCATTTTCTTAAGGCCACATCCTAATTTTACATCTTTTCGAGCTAAGTTAACCTGTGTTGACAGAGGAAACCATTTTTGGACACGTCCTGCCTCCTTTAACCTTCATTCATACCACAGTGCTTTCTGGTGCCTATGATCTCAATGCTTCTTCTACGTACCTCTCTCCACTATCTTGGCTTTCTCTCTTATCTAGACTGTCTGTCAAACCCCACTGTTATCTGCTTGACCATATGTACTCCTACCTCTACCAAAAAGAAGTCTTACAGCTGTGTGTAATTTTAAAAGAGAAATATTTACCATTAATACCACCATGAAGAAGTTCCCAAGCAACCCAATAAACAACCCACAAACTATCTTTTTTTTAAAGCCACAGACTTTGGTGTTGCCCAGAGCCTTGGCTGGAAGAATTCCTGATGTTGAATCTGATCACTGGCCACCACTTTGGCTTGCTGAGCAGTATTCTGCATGTCCGTGTCAGCTGAGACTTCCTCTTCCAACCACCCTAATCAGATTGGCTTGTTCCAAAAAAAGGCCCTCATAAGAATAAAAATTTAAATGGTCTTCTCTCTCTTTCCTCCTCCTTCCTTTTGTTACTTTTATATGTAATCTGTGCACTCCACAGAACACCTAACATTTACTTGACTGTTGTGTTGTCTGTCTCTTTTTATGTATAACTTTTACATTCCAACTAGACTAAAGACTTATTTGGGGAAGCAACATTGTCCTATAGTCTTTATGCTCACAATAATGTCTAGCATGAGAAAAAACAGATACTCAAAAATTGTTCTTTAATTTTACTTCAATTTTCACTGTAGGTAGATTTTAACTTGTTATAGCATCATTAGTTACTTTTGGTATTCTGAAGGGTGGTAGAGGCTGCAAAATCCAAAAGCCTTTCTTTACCATATGGAATTTGTTTTAAGGAAAAGAAAAACAAAGGTATGTGTGGGGACTTTGAGAAGAAGTGGCATTTAAACTTTATCTACTAACCCCAGTATTGGCACCAAGTTAATATTTAGTTTCTGGAACTCTCGTTTCAGTTGGGTTCCATTATTCTTGCTCTGTCATAAAAAATGTGAATTCCCTGTAGGATCATGCAGAACAGACACTTAAAATTTACTCATGAACTTCCTGATTCCAAGCAATAGTCACCACAGTTGAAAATTTACATTGTGAAATCTTAGAAAACAAAGCTTATATCGAATCAAAACTATATAAATACTAAAGAAATCATAAAATGTACAGTTTATGTACCTAAAATAAATTTAACAAACATTAAATAAAAATACAGTCACTTTCCTTGTGATTTTAATCTCTAATAAGTAGATTTTAATATATTCACTAAATGATTCAGGCAACAATACTATATAAATTCAAGATAGCTAAATCTATAAACTTAAATGGCTAGATTTTTTTCTCTTTCTTTGAGATGGGTTCTCGCTCTATCAGTCAAGCTGGAGTGCACTGGTGCAATCACAGCTCACTGCAGCCTCAACTTACCAGGCTCAGTTGATTCTCTCACCTCAACCTCTTGAGTATCTGGAACTACAGCGGCATTCCGGACAATCTTTTGTATTTTTAATAGAGATGGTATTTTGCCATGTTGCCCAGGCTGGTCTTGAGCTCCAGGGCTCAAGCCATTAGTCCACATTAGCCTCTGAAAGTGTTGGGATTATAGATATGAGCCACCACGCCTGGCCAATAGCTAGATCTTGTTATGTATTTACTTTTAAATTTTTTTTAATGCACTATCCTTAATGACTTATTTGAACTAGTTGTCCCATTCTCTAATAAGAGTCAGTATTAAAGTTTCCATACTTTATTCCATGTTATATACCCCTACCCACTTAATCAAAGGTAATAGGTATACAACTCAAAAATCATTATTTAAATAACCAAAGAAATCCCTCTTTCTCCCCTCTTCTCTCATTCTTTGTCACTTAACAAAGGATAATGATTATAATATAGAAATTATCTTTGTAGTTTTTCTTTTTTTATTATTTATTTTATTTCATTTTAGGTTTTGGGGTACATGTGAAGAACATGCAAGATTGTTGCATAGGTACACACGTGGCAGTGTGATTTGCTGCCTTCCTCCCCATCACCTATATCTGGCATTTCTCCCCTTGCTATCTCTCCCCAGCTCCCCACCCCCCACCATCCCTCCCCTATTTCCCCCCAACTGACCCCAGTGTGTAGTGCTCCCCTCCCTGTGTCCATGTGTTCTCATTGTTCAACACCCGCCTATGAGTGAGAACATGCAATGTTTAATTTTCTGCTCTTGTGTCAGTGTGCTGAGAATGATGGTTTCCAGGTTCATCCATGTCCCTACAAAGGAAACAAACTCATCATTTTTTATGGCTGCATAGTATTCCATGGTGTATATGTGCCACATTTTCCATGTCCAGTCTATCATCGATGGGCATTTGGGTTGGTTCCAGGTCTTTGCTATTGTAAACAGTGCTGCAATGAACATTCGTGTGCACGTGTCCTTATAGTAGAACGATTTATAATCCTTTGGATATATACCCAGTAATGGGATTGCTGGGTCAAATGGAATTTCTATTTCTATGTCCTTGAGGAATCGCCACACTGTCTTCCACAATGGCTGAACTAATTTACACTCCCACCAACAGTGTAAAAGTGTTCCTATTTCTCCACATCCTCTCCAGCATCTGTTGTCTCCAGATTTTTTAATGATAGCCATTCAAACTGGCGTGAGATGGTATCTCAATGTAGTTTTGATTTGCATTTCTCTGATGACCAGTGATGATGAGCATTTTTTCATATGTTTGTTGGCCTCATGTATATCTTCTTTTGTAAAGTATCTGTTCATATCCTTTGCCCACTTTTGAATAGGCTTGTTTCCTTTTTTTCTTGTAAATCTGTTTTAGTTCTTTGTAAATTCTGGATATCAGCCCTTTGTCAGATGGGTAAACTGCAAAAATTTTTTCCCATTCTGTTGGTTGCCGATTCACTCTAATGACTGTTTCTTTTGCCGTGCAGAGCTGTGGAGTTTGATTAGGCCCCATTTGTCTATTTTGGCTTTTGTTGCCAATGCTTTTGGTGTTTTGGTCATGAAGTCCTTGCCTATGCCTATGTCCTTAATGGTTTTGCCTAGATTTTCTTCTAGGGTTTTTATGGTGTTAGGTCTTATGTTTAAGTCTTTAATCCATCTGGAGTTAATTTTAGTGTAAGGTGTCAGGAAGGGGTCCAGTTTCTGCTTTCTGCACATGGCTACCCAGTTTTCCCAACACCATTTATTAAACAGGGAATCCTTTCCCTATTGCTTGTTTTTGTCAGGTTTGTCAAAGATCAGATGGTTGTAGATAAGTTGTGTTGCGTCCGAGGCCTCTGTTCTGTTTCATTGGTCTGTATCTCTGTTTTGGTACCAGCACCATGCTGTTTTGATTACTGTAGCCTTGTAGTATAGTTTGAAGTCCGGTAGTGTGATGCCTCCCGCTTTGTTCTTTTTGCTTAGAATTGACTTGGCTATGCAGGCTATCTTTGTAGTTTTTCTATCCTCAGAAGTTTTAGGTATTTAGTATCTCAAGAGCCCTTTTAAAATAAGTATCTTATAGATTTATTTCCTGGATGTAGATAATCTACATCAAGTGTTCTGTTTGTTAACATTTTTTTCTGACTTTTTCCTACACAAATGGACATTGCAGTCAATATTTAAAACATATCTAGCCACACTCAATGCATCTTTTATCCCAACATTATACCTTGAGTATATTATGGTAATGAATGAATGAATCCACCGTACACATCATTAGCACTCATCCATTTATTTATTTAACTAATAATAATTGAGAGCACTATATGCAAGGTAGTCTGCTAGATAGTGAGCAAACAAAGATGCAAAAAGACAAGACACAGACAGCAATCTAAGTGACTCAGTAAGTAAATAGGAGGGGCAGCTAACTTAACTTTGCAGGGGGCAGGATGTGGAGGTTAGGGGGCTTGACAAAGGAAGCTTTCTACAGGTAGAGAGAAAAGCTGTAATCTGGAGATTAAGCAGAAATTATCCTGGGAAGTGGAAAGAGGAAGTAATAAGAGCTAACACTTACAGTGTCTCCTCTGAGCCAAGTACAGTTCTTTACATATGGTAACTCATACAGTCTTCAGAACAACCAGGTGATATAGGTACTGTTAGAACACAGTATAGACAAGGATAATGCAGCACACAGAAATTAAATAACTTGCTTGAGGTCATGCAACTGGCAAATGCAGAATCAGATTTCAAGCCCAAGTATCTGACCCCAGAGTACTGTCTTTTCCAGGAGAGATAACGTAGGCCCAGCCTCAATGGTAAAAAAGAGTAATAGTAGACCTAACATTTACTGAGCACTAAGCCAAGCCCCCAACATGCATAATTGCATTTATTCCTCATACAATTGTATGAATTAAGTGCTATTTGCATCATCATTGCAAATGTAGATTCAAAGGCTTAAAAAGATTGAGTAACCACAACAAACTACCACTTTACATCCACTCAGATGGTTATAGTTTTTAAAAATAGAATATACCAAGTGTTGTCAAAGATACAGAGAAATTGGAACACTTGTACATTTTTGCTGCAGCCACCGTGAAAAATAGTTTGGTAGTTACTCAATAAGTTAAACATAGAATTACCATATGACTCAGTACTTCTCATTTTGAGTATATACTCAAAAGAGCTGAAAACAAGTGTTCAAACAAAAATTTGCATGGAATATTAATAGCAACACTACCCATAACAGCCAAAAGGCAGAAACAACTCAAAAATCTATCAACTGATGAATGGTTGATCAAAGTGTGGTATATCCATACAGTGGAATTTTATTCAGTCATGAAAAAGAACTAAGTACTGATATATGCTATAACATGGATGAATCTTGAAAACATGCCCTGTGGTTGCTGTTTTGTAGTGAAAAAAAAATTATACTAAGTGAAAGAAACCGGACACAAAAGACCGCATATGGTATGATGCCATATATATGAAATATCCAGAGCTATGAAATCTATAAAGACAGAAAACTTATTGGGCCAGACACACTGGCTTATGCTTATAATTCCAGTATCTTGGGAGGCTTAAGTCCAGGAGTTCAAAACCAACCTGGTCAACATAGCAAGACTACATCTCTACAAAAGAATTATTTTTTAGAAAATTAGTCAGGTATGGCGACAAGCATCTGTAATCCCAGCTACTTGGGAGAGAGAGGCAGGAGGATTGCTTAGGTCTAAGAGTTCAAGGCTGCAGTCAGCCATGATTGCACCACTGCACTCCAGCCAAAGCAACAAAGCAAGACCCTGTATGGAAAACAAACAAACAAAACAGATTATTGGTTGCCAGGAACTGGAGGGATGGGAAATGGAAAGTGATTGCTTCATAGGTACAGGGTTTCCTTTTGAGGTGGCAAAAATAATTCTGGAACTAGATAGTGGTGATGAGTGCACAATCTTATTTCTTGTTATGTGTATTTTATCACAGTTTTTTAAAAGTAAAAAAAGGTTAAAAAAAAGAAAAGGTAATTTGTTCAGGTTGCACAACACAGCTAGGAAAAGGTGGATTTGAACTCATACTAGAGAGACACATTTCAGGAATTCGAAGTTGTTTGATATGTCTGCATGGAAGTATATGCATGTGGATGGAAGAGAAGGAAAAATGGCACAAGTTGAGGCAAAAGTAGAAATCAGAGTCTTTGTCATGAAGATACCTTTTAAAGTGAGTGGAGTTAACTGTTGAGGCACTGACACAGGAATAGGGCACCAGCCCCTCACAGGAGTCAGAGTGCTCCTCCCTAGATGAATGAACTGTGTCTTCCAGGTGTCTGAATAGAGAAGGTGACCTCTGAAACAGAAAAGTGCTGCAGTTGGTCAACATCCATCCCCAACTCCCAACCTCACAGTGAAAGTAGAGGTACTCATTTCTATACCTCAGATACCTCTTCTGTAAAAGAGAGATAATAAAAGTTCCTATTTCATAAACTTGCCATAAGGATCAAATGTGTTAATATATGCAAAATCCTTGAAACAGTGCCTGGCACAAAGTCAACACCATAGAAATGTTTGCTATTATAGTTTTGTTATTATTACCTCGATGGTTTCCATAAAGTGTCCCTTAGACCTTTTCATTTTTATCGTGTATGATAAAACCAGGTGCTGTCTTATCTGAAATGTTTGCCCAAGCACATTACATTTTGTTAACACAGGATGAATCATTGAAACCTGACCTCATGGGAAATAGCATTATCTGCCATTTCAGCTGTATTTTACAACTACAATATACATTTCTTTCCTGGTTACTTCGAAAACAGAGGAAAAAAATGTTCTTCTCAGACTTCTTTGTATTTGTCCATAAATAATCCAGTGACGCTAATTGGGAATGTCCTTAAAAAGTTTTTTAAATTTTTAATACAATGCAATAAAATAAGAAACTATACCTAATAGTTCAGGTAGAAGATGATATTTTAGACTTTCAAGCAAAAATGCACAGTTTTTATCATTAGAAATACTGCATATACATTATGGTGTTTCATACAAATTCACAATTAAAGAGGACAAAGGCAAAGAAAAAGAGACATTTTTAGATTCTGCAACTGTCCATCATGCTTTAGAACTTTCTGCACCGAGATTCACTAATCAGCTCTCACTGATCAGTCCTCATTATGTAAAATGTGTATCACTGAAATGTGAAAATGAGCCCTCTTTCACTGTAACCAGGCCTGCGGAAAGAATTTTAAGTCTTGACATTTGAGGCTCTTTACTAATGACAACAGTGTGATAAACAGTTCATTAATCCTATTTATCAGGCCGAGAAATAAGCCAAAATTGCCATAGGCAAGTAACACTATAAAGGGATTTTTTAATATCAAGGACGTTCTTTATCGTTCTTTAATCTAAACTAGGGACTTAGACTTTATTTTCGGTAAAGGATCAGAGAGTAAATATCTTAGGTCTTGCCAGCATCATAGCTCTATCATAACTACTCAACCCTGCCACCTTAATGTGAAAGTTGCCATGGGCATTATGTAAACAAATGGGCCTGGCTGTGTTCCAATAAAACTTTATTTACACAGGCTACAACATGGATGAATCTTAAAGCATTATGCTAAGTGAAATAAGCTAGACACAAAAGGACAAATATCATATCATTGCTTTTATATGAGGTATCTAGATTTGGCAAATTAATAAAGATGGAAAGTAGAATGGTGGTTACCAGAGGCTGGAAAGAGGAAAATGGGGAGTGAGTGTTTAATGGGCCCAGAGTTTCTGACTGGGATGATGAAAAAGTTCTGAGGCCACGCATGGTGGCTTATGCCAGTAATCCCAACACTTTGGGAGGCCAAAGTGGGTGGATCACCTGAGGTTGGGAGTTTGAGACCAGCCTGGCCAACATGGTGAATGAAACCCCATTACTACTAAAAATACAAAAATTAGCCTGGCGTGGTGGCGGGCGCCTGTAATCCCAGCTACTCAGGAGACTGAGACAGGAGAATCACTGGAACCCAGGAGGTAGAGGTTGCAGTGCGCCGAGATAGCACCACTGCACTTCAGTCTGGGCGACAGAGTGAGACTATCTCAAAAAAAAAAAGTTCTAGAGGTGAATAGTGGTAATGGTTGCATATTCCACGAATGTAGTTAATACCACTGAACTAAACACTTAAAAATGGTTAAAATGATAAATTTTATGTATATTGAATTATAATTTTTTAAAAATATATTTACAAAAACAGGCAGTCAGCTTAAGTGCAATATCTTGCAGACCCGTGATGTAAACTTTCTTGTCCTGCTCACTATATTTCTTCCTTTGCCTCATACATCTTTGTAGTTGCTGTTTTTGTTGCTATTGCTGCTCTTCATTTCACTTCTTGATTAACTTGTGCAGCCAAAATGTTGCCTTGTGTGCAGTGAAAAAGAAAACCATTTGCACTCATTGGGGGCTATGATTCTTTCTAAAGGTTCTTCATTCTGGAGCTCATAGCTCTAGTAGATACAGATCTAGAACTGTAAATATAAGAGTATGTTGGCCGGATGTGGTGGCTCATGCCTGTAATTCCAGCACTTTGGGAGGCCAAGGCGGGTGGATTAAGAGGTCAGGAGCTCAAAACCAGGCTGGCCAACATGGTGAAACCCCATCTCTACAAAAATACAAAAATTAGCTGGGCATAGGGGCAGACACCTGAAATCCCAGCTACTCAGAAGGCTGAGGCAGGAGAATCACTTGAACCTGGGAGGCAGAAGATGCATTGAGCCAAAACCGTGCCATTGCACTCCAGCCTGGGCAGCAGAACAAGACTCTGTCTCAAAAAAAAAAAAAAAAAAAAAAAAGAATATGCTGTTCTTTGCTTTCAAAATGGCCATAGTGATACGAAAACATTCCAGGACAGATGGGCTGGTTTCCACTTTTTCTGGTGGCGATCTAAAAGGGCTTCACTTTTGTTTCTCAACGGCCAGTAGCACAGATTAGAGTGCTGGTGTTAAGAGTGCACCTGTCAACCATCGATGTGAAGAGATTTTCTGTATGTGAAGGTTTTGGCCCTTGCACAAGTTGAACTCTCATCCTTGACGCATCTCTCTGCTTTAACTGTTAAATCAATTGACCTTTACATAAAAATCATCTTCCAGAGACAGTGGCCAGGGCTCAACATTTCAGGGCAAACTTGATTCCTCAAAATAGAAACTCAGGCAAACAGAAATGTTCACATTTTAAAAGGAAACCTATTTTTAAATGAATATATTGAAAATACAAATTATTTGTTTGAGTGCACCTGTAACAGCACTGTGGGAGGCTGAGGCGGGTGGATTGCCTAAGCTCAGGAGTTTGAGACCGGCCTGGGCAAAATGGTGAACCCCCATCTCTACTAAAGTACAAAAAAGAAAGAAAAAGGAAAGAAAGAGAGAGAGAGAGAGAGAGAGAACGAGAGAAGGAAGGAAGGAAGGAAGGAAGGAAGGAAGGAAGGAAGGAAGGAAGGAAGGAAGGAAGGAAGGAAATACAAATTATTATCATTATTATTGGCAGATAACTTTAAGTGGGTCAAATCAGTCTATTAAGACCTCTTAACAATTAGAATCAGACTGGGCGTGGTAGCTTACACCTATAACCTCAGCACTTTGGGCAGGAGCATCACTTGAAGCTAGGAGTTTGAGAGCAGCCTGGGCAACATAGCAAGACCTCATCTGTACAAAACATTAAAAATTTTTAGCCAGGCACTGTGGCTTATTCCTGTAATCCCAACACTTTGGGGGAGTCCAAGGTGGGAGGATCGCTGGAGGCCAGGAATTCAAGACCAGACTAGGCAACATGGTGAAATGTCATCTCTACCAAAAAAAAAAAAATTAGCCGGGAATGGTGGCACACATCTGTAGTCCCAGCTCCTCAGGGGGCTAAGGTGGGAGGCTCATTTAAGCCCAGGAGGTCGAGGCTGCAGTGAGCCAGGATTGCGCCACCGCACTCCAACCTAGGTGACAGAGCAAGACCTTGTCAAAAAAAGAAAAAAAAATTAGCTGGCCACAGTGGTGCATGCCTATAGTCCTAGCTACTTGGAAGGCTAAGGCCAGAGGATCCCTTAAACTCAGCAGTCTAAGTTAAAGGTTACAGTGAGTTATTATTGCACCACTGTATTGCAGCCTGGGTTAGAGTAAAAGTTGTCTCTTAAAAAAAAATAGAATCCCTTCTTTACTATTAACTTGAGCCTAGTGCATCAAAATTGATGACCAGAGAGTTGGTCAAGGTATTAAAGCACCTTCAATACCTGCTTAAAAAACTAAAATCGTATCGTATGATCTGTACACTTCAATAATTCTTCATGTTTTTATTTTTTCCCTGATTTTTCTAATAAGTCTTTGCATGTTAATTTGCAAAAGACATTGATTTTAGAAATTTCAAAAGTGCAGACATCAATTAGCCTCAACAATTTGATTTGATGTAACAAAATAGATTTTTTTTTAATTTTTAATGCCATTCTCTGACCCTTCCTTCTATCAGTAAACGCTAATTGGTTGAAAACAGCTTATTGGACTTTGTAAGGGCAAATATTGTTTTCAAATAAAAAGGTGAATAGATTTATATCTGAAACTACATTTTCTTTAAATAATTTTAGTTTGCATATATTAAAAATTGTGTTAAAATGTTTACGAATATGAACATGCAGAAATAGCACATTGTCTACTTTCGCTATATATCTGTTGTAGTCTCCACGTTGCTCAGGTCCTCAGGTATAAAGGAGAAGACAGAGAGCAGCTATCTGAGAATTTATAGTCACCAAAATGATTAGGTTACAACACTCATTTCTAAACACATGAAGTATTTACAAATCACTTGAAGAATCACTCTCGTTTTTGGGATGTTACCTGTTGACCTTTGAAAGTGGAAGCAAGTGAATTTGCCATCAGGCTCCTTCTTTCATTTTGAAGTTTAATATAGTGCCACCAGCTCTCCAATATCCATGGTGCCAATTTCCCGCTGATGTGTTATATCTTGGATTTCCGTTCCCTTGTTAGAAAAGTATAGTGATGAAATAGGTGAGGTAACTTTGAGCGCAGAAAGTCCATGTAATTACATAGTGTTTCCAGCACAATCTACAACACTCTGACATCGGATATCAGCACTACAATAAGTAAGGGCAAAAAGCTTGTCAGGGAAGTTTGACAATGAGTGTAGCCTCAGGTAAAGCACAAAGACTGTGGCTGTGAACACTTGGAAATCAGAATGTTTATGTGGAGAATAAGTCGGCATCTCCTGATCCTTTCTAGGAAGTCTTTTCGTGAGGCTCATTAAAAAAAAAGATGTTATGTATATAAAGTGAATGCCTCTCTTCTGAGAAGAATCATTCACAGAAAGGGTTGTTTCCAGCTACAAGGAGATATGCATAGTTGTTAGAATTACATAAAGAATTTCTTTTCTAAAACTGTTTTATAATTCTGCAATTTGAAAAACTTGACTAGCTGCACTAATTGGACTCACACAAATAAAGCCTCCAATTTTCTTATTGAAAATTGAAGGCCACCCTGTTAGTATTTTCCCTTCGTAACGATGACTCTCCAGGGCCTGAATGCCTGCTGAGCTTTCCAAAAATCCCGTTTCTGTCATTTTAATGATTTGTCTCTGACTGTACATAAAAGCAATTAGAACAAATCGTTTTATATAAATTTATGTGCTGAGCATATTTTTCTTTGCCTGATTTCTCGAGTTTGAATTTCTTTGTCTGTACACTTCCAGTGTAGCTATTACAGCAAACTCTGAACTCTGCTTGCCAATCACATTGGACAGCTCTAACTAGTCATGTGTGGGATTGAGAGAACAAAGAATCCTTCCATGAATTTCTTCGCCTCAGAAGCACTTCAGATCACAGACTGAACCAAAAGTTTCTCCTGAAACCAAGCTCTACAATTCTTAGCATAAAAATAACTATTACTATCAGATACTGCCTTAGATAGAGATACCTCGTTTCCCCTAACAAACAAATTAGGTAGCAATTATCATTACTACTTCACAAGTATGGAAATTGAGGCTAGAGTACCTTAAGAAGCTTGTGAAAGGTCCTCCCTGGTAATAAACATTGAAACCAAATTTAAACTCTTTTTATGTCTAACACCAAATCCAAAACTTCCTTCGTTATACTGTGTCAGAAGTCACTCAAGCCTCCCCTCTTTTTGCAATGTAAAATCTGTACACATTGCCATGATAAAAAAGTTAAAATGTAAAAGCCAATGTATAAAAAAAAGTGTATAAAGAATATATAGTAGGTTACTAATTTAATTTAGGCTCAAAATATATATAAAAAACTGAGAGCTAATATACTAAAATATTAGTAGCGGACATCTTTTGGTGGATTCCTGGTAATGTTTCTTTCTTACACATTTTTTGTTACAAATTTTCTATATTAAATATGATACTCATTAAATATTTATTTTAAATGCAAGGAATGTCAGTAAGCAGTTAAATGCAAATGGAATAATGAATTTCCAGAGCGACTTATAAATTTGTCATGTTGTCTTGTTCAATTGATAATTAACATTGGGCATAACATGTCCGTGAATTTTTAATGTCCAAGGGAGGGCTTTTAAATGCAAAATGAACCATTTACAGCTGTCTAAATGTGAAATTTGTTGTGGTTAATTAAAAGACTAAATTTTTCTTAAACCCCTAAATTCAACATCTTGCTAGCAGATTTAGAAATTAAATAATTTTTATTAAGAATAAGCACAATCGCCTTTATTCTTTGATTATTTTTTCACTAATAGTCTAGTAAGTTTAATATATTAGATGAGCTAAAACTCATTCAAAAACTTAGTTCAGTAAATTTTGTTAAAGATTTTAACCTACATATATAAGTTTAATATTTTTTATTTTTTCAAACTCATCACATTTCTGATAAGGCCAACTTACAAACTAAAATAGTCTTTAAAAATTCTTAAGCCTCTTTTTAAAATAAAACAAACTGAATGTACAACTTTAGTAAGCACTCAAGCATTGTTTATAAACTTAATTACATTCCCTACTGCATGTCAAATTTAAATCACAAGTATAATCAGGCATTTCTAATTAAAAATACAAAAAAAAATTAAATTCTATAACATGTCAGAGATTATCTAACATCATCTCTTGAACATTTCATATACTAAATATAAGAAACATAAATTGTCATTATGACTTAAAATATATTTCATATAAATGATCACAGTATTAATACTTTCTATATATTATTTCACTATCTTTAGATTACTTCCACAACTTGATGGGTTTGCAAAGTCATTTATCCAACTAAAGAGTGAAAATAACTATCTCCAGCCATGCCAGGACCTTCAGATAAAGATTCAAAACCAAGATCCTGCTACAGAGCTAAGTAAATTGTCTGATTTGCGGGACTGGAATGTGGGATCAGATCTGTGATCCTTTTTCAAGCCAGTAACACTTATCCTGTCAACTGGGAAACACGAAGGCATGCTTTCAGCTGCCATGCAGCTTTACAGTACTTAAAGTATATCCCTTCAGTAAATTTCCTTGGGTAAATTTCACCTTCATGCAAATTTTATTTTCAACTTTTTATTCATTTATTTATTTTTTAATTGTACTTTAGGTTCTAGGGTACATATGCAGATCATGCAGGATTGTTGCATAGGTACACACATGGCAATGTGGTTTGCTGCCTTCATCCGCCTGTCACCTACATCTGGCATTTCTCCCCATGTTATCCCTCCCTGACCTCCCCACCCAGCTGCTGTCCCTTCCTTGGCTCCCCCCAACAGACCCCGGTGTGTGATGCTCCTCTCCCTGTGTCCATGTGTTCTCATTGTTCATCACCTGCCTATGAGTGAAAACATGTGGTGGTTGATTTTCTGTTCTTGTGTCAGTTTGCTGAGAATGATGGTTTCCAGATTCATTCATGTCCCTACAAAGGACACAAACACATCATTTTTTATGGCTGCATAGTATTCCACGGTGTATATGTGCCACATTTTCTCTGTCCAGTCTATTGTCGATGGGCATTTGGGTTGGTTCCAGGTCTTTGCTATTGTAAACAGTGCTGCTATGAACATAGGTGTGCATGTGTCTTTATAATAGAATAATTTATAATCCTTTGGGTATATACCCAGTAATGGGATTGCTGGATCAAATGGAATTTCTAGGTCCTTGAGGAAGAGCCACACTGTCTTCCACAATGGTTGTATTTTCTACTTTTTATTGTCTGATTTAGATAGATGGGATTCTGTACCCACTACAGGGCATCCAGCTAATTGCCTTTAATTACAGTTAATTGAATTTTGTACCCCCTTCATGGTGATAGCACACTTTTATATTTTATTCATTATTTGCCTTCTTGACCACTACTTGATAATCCTTACAATAATTTCCTCCTTATTCGCTGTTTCACTTTCCACAGTTCCTTTAGTCAACCACCATCCAAAAATATTACATACAATAAGCTATTTTGAAAGAGAAAGAAAAAAAGACCACATTCGCAGAACTCTTTTTACAGTGTATTCTTATAGTAGTTCTTTTTTTATTATTAGTTATTGTTAATCTCTTACTGTGCCTAATTTATAAATTAAACTTCATTATAGACACATATAATGTATAAGAAAAAACACAGTACATATAGGGTTCAGTACTATCCTCAGTTTGAAGGACCCATTGGGAGTCTTGGGGTATATCCCCATGGATAAGGGGGAATAACTGCATATTAACAGTATAATTGATTACATGTATATTATGCAAATACATGCAAATGTTTATAAATTCTTTTCCTCCAGCATGGGAAAACATTGCTTTCATGTTCATTGATTAAACATATACATAGGTCACAGTTTGAGGACAGCTAGTTCCTGTGGCTATCAACCTCTAAGGCCTGCCATAGCTCACTCAATCATCTAATAACAATCTATCCACATAAACATAAAGTATTACTCTTAATAAGTATAGGATTTTGTACACCCACTGCAGCTCACCTAAGTAAGCTTATTTTTTTATTTTTTCAGAAAATCTAAGCTGCCCAGGTTAGGTACACAGTAAAAATAATAATCCACTAAATTATCATAACTATATTTAATTTACCATTACCTATTATAATAATTGACATTGTTTCTAATTTTTAATGCTACAAAATTACAGTGAACATGTATGTGTTCATAAACATAGTTTTATTGTTCTGTTGGATTATTTCTTTATAAAAATTTCTAGTAGTATTATTACTAAGTAAGCAGATGCACTTAGTTTGGCTGTTGATAGGTATTGCTTTGACTGCTTTCGAAAAAGCTTGTTTGATCACAACTGTGTCAGTATTGTACTTATTTGTTCTGCTTGAATGTTCTATAGTAAGAGTAAATTTATAGAAGTTAAATAGATGGTTCTGAAATGTTGCTTTGATTACTAAGAACAGCAGATTTTTTTTTTGTACCTTAAGTTCTGGGGTACATGTGCAGAAATTGCAGGTTTGTTACATAGGTATACAGTTGGTGGCTGGCTGCACCCATCACCCCATCATCTACACTAGATATCTCCTAATGCTTTCCTTCCCCTAGCCCCCCCTGCCCCCGACAGGTCCCACTGTATGATGTTCCCCTCCCTGTGTCCATGTGTTCTCATTGAAACAATAGATTTTTTGAATAAATTTTTTTGCTATTTACATTTTTACTTATGTGGTTTTTTCGTTTATACCCTTTGCTCATTGGGGCTTGATGTTTATCTTGTGAATTCAAATTAATTCTTTATGTACTATGTTAAGCTTTTCATACTTATATTTTATACAAGTTGTTCTATTAAGTTTTATCATATTCCATTTTATACATATACTTAAATGTTTTGTTTTTACTTCTATGGCAGTGAATCTAGAAATATTTTGCGTAATGATTATTTCACTTTCTTTTAAGAAAAATAATCTATTTTAAAATATGTGTTTGTTCCATGAGGGCAAAGACCATGCCTGTTTTACTCTAAAGAATCTGTAGGATCTGCCGGGCGTGGTGGCTCAAGCCTGTAATCCCAGCACTTTGGGAGGCCGAGGTGGGTGGATCACGAGGTCAAGAGATCGAGACCATCCTGACCAACATGGTGAAACTCTGTCTCTACTAAAAATACAAAAAAATTAGCCGGGTGTGATGGCACGCACCTGTGGTCCCAGATACTCAGGAGGCTGAGGCAGAAGAATCACTTGAACCCAGGAGACGGAGGTTGCAGTGAGCCGAGATTGCGCCACTGCACTCCAGCCTGGTGACAGAGCAAGACTCTGTCTCAAAAAAAAAAAAAAAGGATCAAATATGTAGCCTGGCACTTACGAGGCATCCATTAATTTTTTTTTAATTTGAAAATATACAGAATTTCTCAAAGTGTTTGGCAATTAAATAAATTTTGATAACACTGAAAGTTATAGTCTTGTCGAATGATAATTCTAATTAGAAAAAAATTTTTTGAGAAAATTGTAGTCTTCTCAATGAGATTTACAATGCATGTTAGAATATTAAAGTCTGAGTAGTCTAGTTATTAAAAAACAGAAACAAGGCTGGGCTCAGTGGCTCATGCCTATAATCCTAGCACTTTAGGAGGCTGAGGTGGGCTGAAGATCACGAGGTCAGGAGATCGAGACCATCCTGGCAAACATGGTGAAACCCCATCTCTACTAAAATACAAAAAATTAGCTGGGCATAGTGGTGTATGTGGTGCATGCCTATAGTCCCAACTACTCGGAGGCCTGAGGTAGGGGAATCCCTTGAACCCAGAAGGCGGAGGTTGCTGTGAGCCGAGATCAAGCCACTACACTCCAGCCTGGCAACAGAGCAAGATTCTGAAAAAAGCAAAAACAAAAAACCTAGTTAAGTTTATTTAACCTAGAAATATACAAAGTTATTTGACCATAGAACTTTCATTAACTCTTCTGTTATACAAAAGATCAAATGTCCAGTGGAATAGGCTTCCGGAATTATGTACTAATGCCATTGCACATTCATTTACGTAATGTATTTATCAGTGAAAACATACAGTGTTCACACAGAGAGTGAACATACTTTCCATACTTCATATAATGGCTTCTACTGAAAAAAAAAAAATCTAATAAAGTAGCTACGAGCTCCATAACCATTGCTTGGCCTAAAAAAGCAAAAATAAATAAATAAATAAATAATAAAGTAGCTATAAGCAATGCCAAACAAGTTGTTTTCTTATTGTTATATTTTAAAAATATTTTCTGCATAATATATGTGGAAGGACACTGTTTGTGTATCATCACAGATATTTCTTTAAAGACTTCACAGTACTATATATATACATATATATATAAATTCTCTGATAGATCTATTAAATTATGACATTAGAAACTGGGTATTTGCTTTAAACAGTATTAAATAGTAATGTTTTTTGTAGAGCTCTTAATATAAAAATTATAATTTAAAAATATATAGAGTTTTAAATAAACACACTAAAATTAAATGTACAGAAATTTTGTAAAAAACAACACTTTTAAAGTAGAACACATTTGTTCTCTTCAATAAATAAAATTTTACCTAAGTCATTAAATTCCTTTATGTGTGAAATGCACAATTTCTGTCTAAAACATCTTGCTCATTGGACTTCAGGGTTCTGCTTTGAATGTAGAAAAATGGAAAGAATATTGCTTTTATCTATACGCTGAAAATATTTTAAAATTATAACTTTTCTTGAACCCATCAGTAACCTGAGATCTCATGGCAACCAATTTAGCCTGAATCCTAAGGAAAGATTGGAAACCCTGAGAAGAGACTGGGTGCAAGCACTGAATCACCTGGGGCAGAGCACATAAAGAATATGTGACTGCTATGTATGTGGGTAAAAATCATTCATATGCTATTAGCAACAAATTGTTAAATCTGAGCATTGACTATCATGAGAGTATAAAACCCACAGTAGCAGCAGACTCAGGGGTATCTATACCCATTCACAGGCTCTCCGTGGACCTTCATTCTATGGTCATGAGAAAGATTACAGACGCAGTAGGAAACCAATGAAAGACTCACTTGTGATGCAAATGTAGAGTAAGGGAGTTGTCACCACTCTAGGAGGGACAGGAAACTTTACTATGACCCTATTCCCCTGGGCAACAAAAGCCTAAAGCCAAAGAAGTCAGAAAACCCTATGCCAGATAAATACAAAGTACATAAACAAAAACCTAGACCTGAAATATTCAAACAACTGAAAGACAAAGGTAAAGAGAGTACAAATGCCTCTTAACTTACAATGGGGTTATATCTCAATAAACTCATCCTAAATTGAAAATAGTGTCGGTCAGAAATGCAGGGTAATTGGGAGCAATGGCTCACTGTAGGTGCCTAGGATCATGAGAGAAGGAAGGTTTCCACTGAATGTGTGTTGCTTTCACACCATCATGAAGTAAAAAAAAAAAAGTTAAAGTTGAGGGCCAGGGGCAGTAGCTTAAACCTGTAATCTCAGCATTTTGGGAGGTCAAGGTGGGTGCACTGCTTGAGCCCAGGTGTTCGAGACCAGCATTGGCAATGTGGCAAAACCCCATCTCTACAAAAAATAAAAATTTAGCCAGGTATGGTGGCATGGGTCCGTGGTCCCAGCTGCTCAGAAGGCTGAGGTAGTCCGAGCCCAGGAAGTCAAGGCTGCAGTGAACTGTGATCATGCCACTGAACTCCAGCCTAGGGCCAGAGGGAGGGAGGGAGGGAGGGAGGGAAGGAGGGAGGAAAGAAAGAGAGAGAAAAAAACAATAAGAAGGAAAGAGGGAGGGAGGGGAGGAAGGGAAGGAAGGAAGAAAGGAAGGAAGAAAGGAAGGAAAATAAATAAATAGTAAGTTGAACCATCAAAAGTTGGGGACAGTCTGTATCTACAAACAGCCTAAGGGACACATTGCAAAAGAAAAAAAAAAAGATAAGAACTACAGCAGACTTCTCATCGAAACTATGCAAACTAAAGGGCAGTGGAATAACATCTTTAAGGCACTGAAAGAAAAAAAATCTGTGCACCTATATGCTATACCCAGAAAATCTTTCAAAAATGAAGGCAGGAAAATAAAACACTGTTTCTCTACACTATACTCTCTTTTTTTAATTTTATTTTTTATTTTTATTTTTAAAGGTGGGGTTTCACCATGATGGCCAGGCTGGTCTTGAACTCCTGACCTCAGGTGATCCACCCACCTCGACCTCCCAAAGTGCTAGGATTACAGGCGTGAGCCACAGCGCCCAGCCAAACAAGAGTGCTTCTTTTTGGACCACATTTCAAGTTCTAGAACTTTCTCTTTTTTTTTCCTCTCTCTCTACACTATACTCTCACAACATACTTCTGACACTAAATGTGTGTGGTTTCTCCCCACACACCAATCAGTTCTGCAGCAGACACTAACTGAGTAGCTTATAATTCAATTCAATTCTGACACTAAATATCAGGGTTTCCACAAGCCCCTCCTGGAGTCTAATAATTTGCTAGAATGGTTCACAAAAATCAGAATTATACTTTATTTATGTTTATCAGTTTATCATAAAGGATATAACTAAGGAACAGCCATGTGAAAGGGACACATACGGTAAAGTATGGGAGAGGAGACCACACAGATCTTCCATGCCTTCTGTGGGTGAGCCTTTCTTCCAGAACTCCGCAAGCTCAGCAACCCAGAAGCTCATCACATCTCCTAGTTTAAGAGTTTCTATAGAGCTTAATCTCCAACACTTTTCAGTCATCCCCAGACACCCTCCTAAATTTATTAGTATAAACTCAGTTGTATAGAAAGGAGCTCATTATGAATAATAAAAGATACCACTATCTCAGGAAATTCCAAGCTTTTTAGGTGCTCTGGGACAGAAACTAGAGACAAAGACCAAATACATTTCTTTTTATACCACAGAAGAATACAGACATATTTTTTGGAGCATTCGTTACACACAGACATACACTGCCATAGATGTTTTTAAAAAGTACTTAAGGCAGAAAAAATATGACACCACACAGAAACTTGTATCTACATAAAGAAATAAACACCTCCTGAAACACTTTAAATGAAGCTAAACATAAAAGTCATATTTTGTTTATTTTTAATCCATCTAAAAGGTAATTGCCTAAAGCAAAAATAGTAGTATCAACGTATTGGGATTTTATAGCTTATGTAAAAGTAAAATGTCTGACAATATCACAGATGATGGAGAAATTCGGAGTTTACTGTTGCAAAGTTTATATACTACACGTGAGGCAGTATTATATTAATATTTGAAAGTAGACTATAATTAATTAAAGATGTACATTATAAACTCTAGGGCAAACACTAAAATATACCTTAAAGAGGTATAAATAATAAGCCAGGCCAGGTGCAGTTGCTCACATCTGTAATCCCAGCACTCTGGGATGCCAAGCCAGGAAGATTACTTGTGGCCAGGAGTTTAAGACCCGACTGGGCAACACAATGAGATCTGGTCACTACAAAAAAAATTGAAAATAAAATAAAATTAGCCAGACTTAATGGCATGCACCTGTAGTCCTAGCTACTTAGGAGGCTGAAGCTGGAGGACTGCTTGAGTACAGGAGTTCCAGGCTAAAGTTAGCTATGATCATGCCACTACACTCCAGTCTGGGTAATATAGTAAGACTTTGTCTCTAAAAAAACTAAAAAGTAAAAAAATACAAAGCCAATAGTGGAGATAAAATGGAATCATAAAATATATTGTTAATCTAAATACAAACAAGAAAAAAAAATCTAAGAGTGGGCAGGACAAATAAAAGGCAATTACCAAGGTGGTTGGTTTTAATTTAATCACAACAAAATTATTTTAATGTAAAGGGTCTAAACACTCCAATTAAAGTACCAATTGTCAGATTGGATAAAAAACAAGCCTCAAGTGTATGCTGTCTATAAGAAACTAATTTTAAATATAAAGATTCTAGTTTAAAAATATATCAAACACTAATCAAAATATTTTGTGTATTTAAGTAAATGTTGGCCCCTAGTTGTAAACAGTATTTGATATTGTATGAAACAATGAAATGTTATTTATCCATATTTCAATCAAGAAATAAACTTTCTCCCTAAACCTGTGGCTTTCATTCCAAAGTTATTTCCAAAACATTCTGTTAACCTTTGTGTTCATGACACAGCTAGCACTTCAGAAGAGAATCAAGGCTAATACCTCATCAGTCTTCTAAGTGTCCTCAGATCCACATTTAGCTGTGGACTGGATTGTTTGAGGTGTCATAGTACTTTCATCAAAATAGAAACAGATGACTCTGTGACTTTCCTATACTAATGTAAATGTATGCATTTATTAAACAAGACTACACAAAACAGAGTGTGTTAGCTATTTATTGTTAAATTTCTTTGTGCTTTTTTCTACTTTTGCAATTTTATTGTTTCTAGATTATACTGATGTATGTTCTTATATTCTTTCCCCCTCTTAATCCTTCTTGTGGCATAGAAACTTCCTACTGGACAGTCTACTGGTCAGTCCACAAGCTTTCTTCTATTTGTTTGTTTTTTATATAAATTATATACTACTGATTCACTAATCAATAACATAAAAATGATTTTCAAAACACTTTAATTCTCTGATATCAAGATAGTGCATATAAAATAGGTTTGTATGATGATCCTTTGTAACATAAAAACTAATTCACCCCTCTTCTTGGGAAATTTCAACCCATAAGAAACAGCAATTTATTTTTTTATTATCTTCTGCCCTAAAACTATACATCAACATGTTTAAAATTTGGATTTGAAATCTGGTTATATTTCAGGATAAGTAATTTAACATAACAAAAAAGAATTTACCATACAATTTAAGCTTAACAACTTTATGCCAGGTAAGGTGGCTCACGCCTGTAATTCCAGCACTTTGGGAGGCCAAGGTGGACACATTACTTGAGTTGAGCTAAGTGGTGCACACTTGTAGTCTCAGGTACTTGAGAGGCTGAGGTGGGAGGATCACTTGAGCCCAGGAGTCAAGACTGCAGTGAGCTGTGATCTTGTCACTGCACTCCAGCCTGGGCAGCAGAGCAAAACCTTTTCTAAAAAATACTTTAGGCCGGGCATGATGGCTCATGCCTGTAATCCCAGCATTCAGCTGAGGCAAGTGGATCATGAGGTCAGGAGTTTGAAACCAGCCTGTCCAACATGGTGAAACCGCACCTCTACTAAAAATACAAAAAATTAGCAGGCGTGGTGGCAGGTGCCTGTAATCCCAACTACTCGGGAGGCTTAGGCAGGAGAATCGCTTGAAGTTGGGAGGCAGAGGTTGCAGTGAGCAGAGATTGCCCCACTGCGCTGCAGCCTAGGCAACAGAGCAAGACTCCATTTGAAAAAAAGAAAAATTTTAAAAACTTTACATCATAGGACATAAAAATTCTTATCAATATTTTAACAAAGGCCTGGGTGTGAGAGTCCTAAGTTTAGGGAAAAATATTACAAGCTTATTTAGTCCTCTTATTTAATCTATTTTTTTAAAAAAAGATTACATGCTAAAATATGTTAGAGAAGAGCATAAATATACACCAATTGATTTATCTTTACATAATCTTATAACTGGAGTAACAAAATCAAGAAGTGCAGAAAGATAAGATTGACTGAGAAATATTTAGATACTAAAATAACCCTCCAGGCGCTGTGGCTCATGCCTGTAATCCTAGCTCTTAGGGAGGCAGAGGCGGGAGGATAGCTTGAGTCCAGGAGTTCGAGACCTGCCTGGGCAGTATAGCAAGACCCTGTTCTCCACAAAAAAGGAAAAAAACAAAAAGAAAAAAAAAAAGATACTAAAATAACTACTTCAGGTGTGATAATAGAGCTATGTAGAGAAGTATTAAGTGTAGAGGAGAGCGTTTACTTCAAAAATGTTGGAGTATACTTATCTGTCAGGAAAGATAACATGATCATGAAGGTGGTTTTCCCAGGGTGAGGTTTATTCATCACACTCTGGATATGCAGAACTCTGAAATTTCCCCAAAAGCAGGAAATTTGATGGCATAATTTGTGACTACATCGTGTTTGTGTTCTTCCCTGGTTACAAAGAAAAATAGTAGAGTAATAAGGGAAGACTACTCAGATGTGGTATTAGTTGTTTTTTTTTTTTGTTTTTTTTTTTTTGAGACGGAGTTTCACTCTTGCTACCCAGGCTGGAGTGCAATGGCGCGATCTCGGCTCACCGCAACCTCCATCTCCTGGGTTCAGGCAATTCTCCTGCCTCAACCTCCTGAGTAGCTGGGATTACAGGCACGCGCCACCATGCCCAGCTAATGTTTTTTGTATTTTTAGTAGAGACGGGGTTTCACCATGTTGACCAGGATGGTCTCGATCTCTTGACCTTGTGATCCACCCGCCTCGGCCTCCCAAAGTGCTGGGATTACAGGCTTGAGCCACCGCGCCCGGCGTGGTATTAGTTTTGAACTGTATCTTGTAGAGTGTGATCAAGGCAAAGCTGACTTGGGAGAAACACAGGAAGGTGCCGTCAGGAATAGTATGTGCAAAACACAGCAAAGAATACCAAGATATATTTACATAAATGTTAAAAATTGTGTATGGTACTATTGAGGAAGTGACAGGTAAGTGAGCCAAGACCAGATAATGAAGAAACTTGCATGTGATACTAAAGGTTTCCATTTTTATCCTGAAAAACGTATGGATAATTTTTGGGGTAATACTTAAAATTTGTATATTTTTTTAAAGGATCACCTTGGAATCATGGAATATAAATTAGAGAAGAACAGGAGAGCCTGATCAATATGGAAGGAATGGCAGCAAAACAGGCAGGAAATTACACAATTCTGAAGAAGAGCAGTATTAGCAGAATGGAAACAAAAGGTAAGTTTCAATATGTTAAGAAGATACAATTGAATATGTTTGTTGGCTAATTGTAAGTGAGACATGAAGTAAATGGAAGAATTTCTAATGATTCAAAATTTTCTGAATAGTTGCCAAAAATAAATTGGATGAGCATCTTTAGGACATATTGAGATCTTTGACATATTGAGATTAATGGACATATCAATGTTCAAAAGGAGATGTGCAAAAACCCTCATTCTGTCACCCAGGCTAGAGTGCAGTGGCGGGATCACGGCTCACTGCAACCTCTGCCTCCTGGATTCAAGCGATTCTCCTGTCTCAGTTTTCCGAGTAGCTGAGATTATAGAAGTGCCACCATGCCCAGCTAAATTTTTTTGCATTTTTAATGGAGACAGGGCTTCACTGTGTTAGCCAGGCTAGTCTCAAACTTCTAGACTCAAATGATCCACCCACCTTAGCCTCCCATAGTCCTGGGATTACAGATATAAGCCACTGACCCCGGCCAAACAGTACATCTTTAAATGTGATCCTGAGACCTCCAGTTGATCCATGATGGTTTGTAGGGAGTGTCTGTATGAAAGGAGAAATAGAAAACTCTATTCTCCTTTCACTTCATCTCACAAAATTGAAGTATAAGATTACTCATTATTGGCCAGACACAGTGGTTCACCCCTGTAATCCCAGCACTTTGGCAGGCCAAGGCAGGCGAATCATAAGGTCCCAGCAGTTTGAGACCAGCCTGACCAACATGGTGAAACCCTGTCTTTACTAAAAATGGAAAAAATTAGCCGGATATAGTGGCGAGCACCTGTAATCCCAGCTACTCGGGTGGCTCAGGCAGGGGAATCGTTTGAACCTCGGAGGTGGAGGTTGCAGTAAGCTGAGATCACACCACTGCACTCTAGCCCGGGCGACAGAGTGAGACTCTGTTCCCCCCCCAAAAAAGCTTACTCATTATTAAAAACTTTTGTAAAAGCTCATCTTTATTCTCACAGAAATCCCATTACATATTTAATGATTATTGCTTTGCATGCTCTGTAAAAACTGCATTGGCAAGTTTATATTGGAAAATATTTTTATGTTATTTTTTACATCTATGATTTTGCATTTTAATTAATAATATTATGCTTTATCCGCAAGTCACAAAAATGGACTAACAGTGACCCAATGAAGCATAAAGGATGGCAACAAACACTACAACACCAAATAATTTAATTTTAAAAAGATAAACAGTATAGCCTTCCAGTGAAATGTAAAGTGGGGTGGTTTTACACAAGGACCTGAAAAAGAAAAATACAAATGGGAACTGCTATTATGAATATCTGAATATTGCATTATATGGTGGTGTTCATTCATGCCATCCCTTGTCAAATAGTGAAGTTTTGTCAAATGATAACATGAAGTATATATGCCTTTGCTCCATTTTCAAAGAAAGCCAAGTTTCAATCAAGTAATTTTTCTAGAACAAGCTAATATGCTATTTTCTAATATAAAACTCATTAATATCACTTAAACCAAAACTATAGAGGCATCCTTCAACATTGTACATTTCACAGCAAAAACAGACAAAAGTCACACTGCCAACAAGCGGATAAAACCAGCCACAAAAGTGAATTCTATGTATTTTGTTCAGCTAATAAAACCAGCCACAAAAGCAAATACTGTGTGTTTTGCTCAGCAACAAAACAGATCAAGGTTTGGCAAAAATCTTTAAGGAAATGACTCTAGTGAATGTTGCCCAATATAAATGGCCTACAATGTTGAAGAGCAATCACTATCTTTGGGGAAATGGTCAAGTGAGTTACTCAAAATATTTAACAACTGATAAGGCATAGAGAGCAACCAATCATAACCGATGAGAACTACAAGCAAATGGTATAGGACTACTGATATGTGTTAGCTTGCATACCAGCAGATATTTTGCTTTACAGCTGTATAGAGTATGAATAATTTCTTGGCGGTTGTCTAATACATATATGAAGTACTGGACAATATTTTTTGTTTGTTTTTCATTAAAAGTCTTTGTGTTGCTGGGTGCAGTGGCACATGCCTGTAGTCCCAGCTACTCGGAAGGCTGAGGTGGGAGGATCGCTTGAGCCCAGGAGTTCTGGGCTGCAGTGCGCCATGCCAATCGTGTGTCCGCACTAAGTTCAGCATCAATATGGTGACCTCCTGGGAGCGGGGAACCACCAGGTTGCCTAAGGAGGGGTGAACCAGCCCAGGTCAGAAACGGAGCAGGTCAAAACTCCTGTGCTGATCAGTAGTGGGATCGCGCCTGTGAATAGCCACTGCACTCCAGTCTGGGCAACATAGCGAGACACCATCTCTTAAAAAAAAAAAAATTCTTTGTGTTGATTTTAGGAGAATTTTTGGCCCAAAGTTAGTCCAGATGCTCTTCTCCTTGACAGCTCTAATTAATCAATAGCTAAGTGAAAAGTTCAGAACTTTAAGAGACAGACATTGGCCAAAAGGTTTTTCAAAGTATTCTTTAGTTTCTATTGCAATAATTGTAAGGTTTCCTTTTGTTTTTGTTTTGTTTTGTTTTGTGTTGGAGACAGGAGCTCACTCTGTCACCCAGGCTGGAATGCAGTGGTATAATCACAGCTTACTGCAGCCTCAAACTCCTTAAGCTGTCCTTCCACCTCAGCCTCTCAAGTAGCTGTAACTACAGGTGCACACCACCAGGACTGGCTTTTTTTTTTTTTTTTTTTTTTTTCAGTAGAGACAGGGTCTCACTATGTTGCTTAGGCTGTTTGCAAACTCTTGAGCTCAAGTGATCTCCCTGCCCTTCTGCCTCAGCCTCCCAAAGTGCAGAGATCACAGATGGGAGCCACCATGCTGACCAATTTAAAGTTATTAATTGGCTATTATCTACCCTAGTTTCTCAGCTGCCTGCTATAGTGTCCCCAGTAGAAAACTCTGTTTCTATACCCACACAACCCTTCTGATATCAAATGTGTGGGGCGTTTTGCACACCAAGAAATTACCTAATTTTATTCAGATACCAATTAGGTGTCCAACAATCCAGTTTAATTTTTTTTTTTTTTTGAGATGGAATCTCATTCTTGTCGCCCAGGCTGGAGTGCAGTGGCATGATCTCGGCTCACTGCAACCTCCACCTCTCGGGTTCAAGCAGTTATCCTGCCTCAGCCGCCCGGGTAGCTGGAACTACAAGCACACACCACCAGGCGTAGCTAATTTTCGTATTTTTAGTAGAGATGGGGTTTCACCGAGTTAGCCAAGATGGTCTTGATCTGAACTCGTGACCCACCCGCATCAGCCTCCCAAAGTGCTGGAATTATAGGCCTGAGCCACCTCGCCCGGCCTATAATCCAGTTCAGTTATGACACTAACTACTCAGGTGTCAGACTTCATTGGTTTTAGGGCTCAGACCCACAAGAGTGCCCTCACTTCAGAGGCCAGGTCCAAGTATCAGATTTCTCAAAGCATACTTCTGACTGACACATGGATAAATTGAGTTTCCCAGGACCTCCTCCTCAGGTTCAATAATTTGTTAGAATGGCTCACACACAGAACCCAGGAAGCCATGTTATTTATTTATGTTTACTGGTTTATTATAAAGGATATAAATGAACAGCCAGATGAAGAGGTACATAAGGCAATGTCAGGAATGGCCCCTAGTGCAGAAGCTTCTGTTCCTGTGGAGTTAGGGTGTGCTAACCTCCAGCAGGTGGATGTATTCACCAGTCTAGAAGTTCATCAAATCTCATTGTTCAGAAATTTTTATCGGGCTTAACTTTGCAGAGATGGAGGAGGGTGGAAGCTGAAAGTTCCAACCTCTAATCACTTGGTTTTTGGTGACTAGACCTGTCTTGAGACTATCGATGGTCTTCATCCTAAGTCACCTCATTAGCATGAACTCAGGTGAGGTCAAAAGGGGTTTATTATGAATAACAAAAGACTTCTACCACTAAGGAAATTCCAACAGTTTTAGCGCCTGGATCCAGGGACAAAAAACAAATATATTTCTTATCATATCACAGTTTCTGCTTGTATTGTTAGTGTTCCCACCAGTAGAGTTGTCCTGTCTTAGGAGGAGAAAGCAGAAAAAAAATATTGTCTAGGCCAAGCCGCATGGTCTCAGATAGGTATTTTCCCCTGGGTTTGGTGACCTGCCTCCCTCTATTATACCTGTAATATTTGACAGAGATGACAACCAATCACAGTGTTTTCTTTTTCATTTGGGGCACTGAGAGACAGGACTCCTAAGATCTCTTTTTTTTTTTGTTTCTTTCCTTTTTTTTCAGTAGAAACAGTCTCGCTATATTGCCTAGGCTGGAGTGCAATGGCTATTCACAAGTGTGATTATAGCACACTGCAGCCTCAATCTCCTGAGCTCAACTGATCCTCCCTCCTCAGCCTCCTGAGTGCCTGGGACTACAGGTGCATGCCACAGCACCCAGCCACCCTAAGTTATTGAATAGAAATATTATAAAGCAGTTAATATGCAAAATTTCTTGTAATATAGAAAGATACAGAGCCTGCATAACATGTACATTTGTTCCATCCTCTTGTTGTAATTTAGATAAATTCTATCTTAGTACAGAAATGACTCAAGCTTTATGGTTCTACCATCTCCTGGTGTGTTTGTCAAGTTCATCTTTTTGTAATAAAGGAAATCAAGTGGTCATTGCAAACCAGAATTGTCTAAAGATCCCCTGATTCACCATGCTATTGGAGAAGTGTTTTTGTTATTTAGTTAACAATTTCTTTCTGGACTGGAAAGGGTTGATGAGATCAGTATTGATAGGGCACCTGCAACATGGGCAGCAAGAATAGATGTTGTTATTAATACATTAATAAATGGGAGTTTTGTCCAAGTGCCCATCCCCAGGTCCCCAGGCTACTTTCTTGATAACAAATAACAGGAAGGTAAAAATATGCCTCCAGATCTTAATTCAGAACTTAACAAGTAGGTTATGAAAAATTGTGAATGAGGTCAAAGTTTAGCATCTTCTCAGTGTGCTGTGCAAATAAATGGGCAGCAGGTTCAAGGTTATGCTTTTCACATTTAAAAACAATACGTCTTGAAAGGAAATGATAGATAAGATAATAGCATTTCTTTATGACATGGCATAGTCAATAAAACACATTTGCATGGTTTTAAAATCTTGTTCAAGTGATAAATCTTTGAAATGCATTCAATATTTTGACTTCAGGTTTGAAATACCATAAGTTTAATATTTAAGATTTCACAGTTTCTTGGGAAAAACCAAAGTACAGTTCTGTGGTTACAGCAAGAGTTTATTCTTTTCTAACTCTTGGGGATTTTTTTCCCTATGTAAAGGGGATAAACATGGCCAGTCATGGTGGCTCATGTCTGTAATTCCAGTACTTTGGGAGGCCGAGGCAAGAGGATTGCTTGAGCCTAGGAGTTCAAGACCAGACTGGGCAACATAGGGAGACCTCATCTCTACAAATAATACAAAATTAGCCAGGCATGGTGGCACACATCTGTGGTCCCAGTTACTCCGGAGACTGAGGTAGGAAGATCACCTGAGCCTGGGCAGTCAAGACTGAAGTGAGCCAAAATCATACCACTGCACTCCCACCTCTGTCTCAAAAAAAAAAAAAAAAAACAAATTAAAGAGGGGATAAACAACATATTTAAGCCTATGCTTTAAAATCATATTCACATGCTACAACTAAAACATCAAGATAGAAGTTTCAGAGTCAAAAACTTCCCTAAGAGTTACATTAAGAATTATTTTGCAATTACTTCCCAAATTCTAATATTTGACTTTTAAGTAACTGAAAAATGTGGAAAGTAATTACAATGAAAATAGTTGCATAATTTCTGAATCCATGTTTGATCCAAATAGCCCGAACTACTTGAGAGAGCTTACAATTCTTAATGCTATTCTCAACAACCCATAATTATACATTTTTATAAAATAGAAGGAATAAAAAGTAAGGAAATAAACTGCCTGGAGCAGGGAGATAAAAAGGGATAGGTTAATGGGTACAAAAATACAGTTAGAAAGAGTAAGATGTAGTGTTTGGTAGCACAATAGGGTGAGTATAATTGACAATAATTTACTGTGTATTTCAAAGCAACTAAAAGAGTGGAATTGGAATGTTGCTAACACAAAGAAATGATAAATGCATAAGGTGGTGGATACCATGATCATACTGATTTGATCATTACATATTATATGCTTATATCAAAATATCATATGTACCCAAGAAATATTGCATAGATAATAAATTTTCTATCCATAATAATTAAAAATTTTAAATTTTAATTAAAAAAAAGAAACTGCCTGGATGTGATGTCTGACTTTAAACTCAAATAGAGACACCTTGATGAAAGAATGGAAACCATAGTATTCTCATAAATATCAAACAACCTTAATAAATAATAAAAATAATAATAGTTACAAAAGTTTATGGTTTTACTAATTCAAAACTATGATTGACTTTAAAAGCTATGCATAAGTAAAACCATGATTACTTTTTATTCAAAACTATGATTAATTTTTAAATAATGATATGTATATATATTTTTTTTTTGAGATCGAGTCCTGCTCTGTCGTTCAGGCTGAAATGCAGTGGCGTGATCTCAGCTCACTGCAACCTCTGCATCCTTGGTTCAAGTGAGTTCTCCTGCCTCAGCCTTCTGAGTAGCTGGGATTACAGGCAGGTGCCACCATGCCCGGTCTCAAACTCCTGACTTCATGATCCACCTGCCTTGGCCTCCCAAAGTGCTAGGATTACAGGCATGAGCCACCGCACTTGGCCCAGATAATTTTTTTTTTTAGAGTGCTTTGAAATTGACAACAAAATTGAGCAGACAGTATAGAGAGTTCCCATATACCTCCTGCCCCAAAAACATGCACAGCTTTCCCCTCTATCATTAGCCCACCAGAGTAGTATTAATACATTTGTTACAACTGTTAGGCCTAAGTTCACACATCATTATCACTCAAAGTTCATAGTTTAGGGTTCATTCTTGGTGTTGTATATTCTAAGAGAATTAGTGACAAATGTATAATGACATGTATTCACCCTTATAGTGTCATACAGATTGAAGAATGTCAAACAGAGTAGTTTCTTCATTGCTCTCAAAATTCTCCGTGCTCCACCTATTCGTTCCTTCCTCCCCACAATCTCTGGCTACCACTAATCTTTTTACTGTTTCCATGGTTTTGCCTTTTCTGAAATGTGATATGGTTGGAATCATACTTTAAGTAGCCTGTTCATATTGGCTTATTTCACATAGTAATAGGCATTTCAAATTCCTCCTCGTCTACTGATGGCTTGATAGCTCTTTTCTTTTTACTGCTGAATAATATTCCATTGTCTAAATATATCCACTTACTTACCATAGGATATCTTGGTTGCTTCCAAGTTTTAACCATTAAGAAAAACACTGCTGTAACTATTAATGTGCAGGTTTTTGTGCAGACATATTTCAGTTCATTTAGGTAAATGCCAAGCAGCATGATTGCTGGAGCATATGATAAGGGTATGTTTAATTGTGTAAGAAACTGCCAAACTGCCTTCCAAAGTGGCTGTTACCATTTTTGCATTTCCACCAGCAATGAATGAGAATTCCTATTATTCCACATCCTCTCCAGCATTTGGTGTTGTCAGTGTTTTGGATTGTAGCCATTCTGGTAGATACATAGCAGTAACTCATTGTGGTTTTAATTTGCAATTCCTTAAAGATATGTGATGCTTAACATCTTTTCATATGCTTATTTGTCATCTGTATATCTTCTTCAGTGACAAGCCTGTTCAGTCTTTGGCCCATTTTTTAACTAAGCTGTTTATTTTCTTACTGTTGCGCTTTACAAATTCTTCTTTGAATATTTTGGATTAGTAGTTGTTTCGTTAGAGCAGTTAGCTAGTCAGACAGGAACAGGGCAGGAGAGGGTCTCCACCCCTTCCAGGAATGTTAGGTGACCATCAGGTGATGGTCAGGGAGTTGTCACACTGCTTCTCTAAAATAATAATTGGTCACAGCTGGCACCAGGCAAGGCAGTCTTCCAATAGATAAAAAACACCTGAAACTGGTGGTGATCAGCTTTCCAGTAAGATCTCAGGGGTTGAGCAAGTGGGCTCAAGCATGCAGGTTAAGAGGCAAAATGACAGAGTTTAATTGGTATATGACCTACCAACGCATTCCACACACCTCAGGTGAGCATGCATGTAACTCCAGTAAACACACTATGCATGCTCAACTTCCAAGTGCTAGCCAGCCACCATGCATGCTAGCAGCTCGCCCCAAGGGAAGAATCAAGGGAAAAGGGACACAAGATGCTAGAAGTATGCCAGCATATAAAACCCTAAGTCCAAGGTCAAACAGTGCATTTGTCCTCCAAGATGCCTGCTTAGTTCTCTCTTTCTTTTCGTTTCTGCTCTAAAGCTTTTTAATAAATTTTCACTCCTGCTCTAAAACTTACCTCTTTCTCTTGTTCTGCCTTATGCCCCTCAGTCAAATTGTCTTCTGAGGAGGCAAAAGTTGAGGTTGCTGCAGACCTGTGTGGATTCACTGCTGGTAAAAGTGTAATGGATATGTCTTTTTCAAATACATTTTTCCAATCTGTGACTTGTCTTCTCATTCTTTTGACAGTGTCTGTCAAAGAAGTATTTAATTTCTTTCTTTCTTTCTCTTTCTTTCTTTCTTCTTTATTCTTTCTTTCTTTCTTTCTTCTTTATTCTTTCTTTCTTCTTTCTTCTTTCTTTCTTTCTCTTCTTTCTTTCTCTTTCTTTCTTTCTTTCTTTTCTTTCTTCTTTCTTTCTTTCTTTTTCTTTTTTTTTTTTTTTGACACAAGATCTCACTCTGTTGCCTAAGCTGGAACACAGTGGTGAGATCATGTTTCACTATAGCCTCAACCTCCTGGGCTCTGATGATTCTCCCATCTCAGCCTCCTGAGTAGCTGGGAATACAAGAGCATGCCAACACACCCTTTTTTTGTGTGTTTTATTGTGGAGACATGGTTTTACTATGTTGCCCACACTGGTCTTGCACCCCTGCATTCAAGCAATCCACCTGCTTTGGCTCCCCAAAGTACTGGGATTACAGACATGAGCCACTGCACCCAGCCTATTTAATTTCAACAAAGTCGAGCTCATCAATTATTTCTTTCATGGATTATCCCTTTGTGTTGTATCTAAAATGTCATCACCATACCCAAGGATATCTGGATTTTCTTATATGTTGTCTTTTAGGAATGTTATAGTTTTGTATTTTACATTTAGGTATATGATTCATTTTGAGTTAATTTTTATGAAAGGTCTGTGTCTGGATTAATTTTTCGGTATGTGGATATCTATGATTAATTTTTATAAAGTATCTTCAATTGGGCTTCCTCTCCTGAACAATGTACTCATTAGATGCAAAAAATTTTAGGAAAACACTAATCTGGAGTCAGAAAAGAAAAAAAATGAGGCTGAGATCCTGGAAAAACACCAGTATTTAAGGAGTAGGTCAAGGGAGCTCTGGAGTGGCTGTTGTGTGTCTGAATCACCCCAAGTCCATTGAAATAACTGTTTCTTTTTGCAATCACCTGCTTTAGTTACTTGATGAAACTGCTTTGGGAAGAGGGTGACATTATACTGAAGAGACAATTCCTTGCAGCTGAGGTGGGTTGACCTAAAGGAGCTCACAGGTAAAAGCTGTGCACTTACTGGATGTGGGCAGCAGACTCTTCCTTGAAGAGCGACCTGTTTACCTGAGAGAATGACTTTGCTCTTAGGGAGTAGATACTGATTTAGGGATAAAGGATCAGGATGTCTGCAACTTAAATGGTTCAACAACAATAATAATATATAAATAATATATTCTTGCTATTATTATATTATTTAGGAAGAGAAAGCAAACATAATAAGACATTAACAATTGCTAAGTCTAGGTGAAAGATAAATGGGCATTCATCGTACTACACTTGCAACTTTCCCATACATTTGACATTTTCTAAAATTAGAAGTTGGGAGAGGCCCAGCAAGGTGGCTCATGCCTGTAATCCCAGCACTTTGGGAGGCAATGCAGGGGGATCACGTGGTCAGAAGTTCAAGACCAGCCTGGCCAGCATGGTAAAACCTTGTCTCTATTACAAATACAAAAAATTAGCCAGCCATGGTGGCACACGCCTGTAGTCTCAGCTTTACTCGGGAGGCTGAGGCAAGAGAATTGCTTGAACCTGGGAGGCAGAGGTTGCAGTGAGCTTGGATCGTGCCACTGCACTCCAGCCTGGGTGACAGAGTGAGACTCCATCTCAAAATAAAAGTTGGGAGAAAAAAAATTCATGAGCCCCAAACAATTGGTATCTGTGAAATAGTCCCAATCAAATATCTATGATGCTTTACTCCTTGACTTAACCATATTTTCATTAAGGGCAAATTGTAACACCAGAAAAGCCAGGCGCAGTGACTCACGCCTGTAATCCCAGCTCTTTGGGAGGCCGAGGTAGGTGGATCGCCTGAGGTCAGGAGTTCCAGACCAGCTTGGCCAATATGGTGAAATCCTGTCTCTACTAAAAATACAAAAAATTAGCCAGGCATGGTGGTGCATGCCTGTAATCCCAGCTACTCAGGAGGCTGAGGTAGGAAAATAGCTTGAACCCAAGAGGCGGAGGTTGCAGTGGGCCCAGATCACACCATTGCACTTTAGCCTGGGCAACAAGAGCAAGATTCCATCTCAAAAACAACAACAACAACAACAAAAACCACACACTAGAACAGGCTGTTTTCGGGAACTTCAGAAGTTCTGGATTGAGATGTGCTATAGGACAGAGCAGAATCCTCCTGTACTGCAGTCTGTGTGCTATAAAATTGTATATCACCACTGAGGCAGAGGCCCACAAAATCAAAGCTAAGAAAGTGTAAGCAACTTTTACGGGGCTTGAGGCTTATATTATTTGGGGCGAGAGGAGAGCTTTTAAAGAAAAAGTACCTAAATTTAGTATAAATGTTAACATTTAGAATGAAAAAAAGAAATAAAACACTACAAATTTTGTGATGCTAAGAGATAACACAAATATTTCTAGAAATATTACATTTTCATTAAGCACTCAATACATCGCTCATGTATTTTTTACATTTCTTTGCCTGCATACTTCCATAACCTCTTCATATAATAATGATTTCAATATTTTATTTTTATTTTTATTTTTTAATTATATTCTTTTTTTCACGAAATCTGTTTTATATCAATATTTTATTTTTATAGAAAGAATAGGAATGGGATTCAGTATTCTCTGTAACAACAGGCTTGAACAATTTTTAAAAATTATTGATAGTTTGGGGGCCGGGCGCGGTGGCTCAAGCCTGTAATCCCAGCACTTTGGGAGGCCGAGGCGGGTGGATCACGAGGTCAAGAGATCGCGCCATTGCACTCCAGCCTGGGTAACAAGAGCGAAACTCCGTCCCAAAATAAATAAATAAATAATAAATAAAATAAAAAATAAAAATTATTGATAGTTTGGATGCATAAACATGTGACTTTACTCACAGACATAAATGCTGCTTGTAGTATTTCTACAGAGTTGTGACTGGCAAAGAAATTCTATTTTCTGTAATTTTTTAGCAAAAAGGAGAAAACTGTATGGCACATTTATAATTGCACATGTTGCATTACCAAGTACATTCCTGATACGTAAGAACTTCTATTTTGACCAAGGTGTTTATGGAAACCAAGTCTTTTGCTGACAGTTTTTCACAGACTAGCTTCAGTCTCCATTCATTCCAGCTTTGTTTCTTCTCTACCACCTATATGCTTGTGGTGCAAAGTTTCTGCATTTATATCATTGTTCAACCTCTAGCCCTGAACCTGTGTGTTAAGACTCCTATGAGTTGACAAAGTAGTACAGATTTTACACCTTCTCTAATAGTTGCTACCTAACTACAGATGGAAGTGAATGTCAACCTCATATATACATAACCCTTTTTTTTTTTTATTTTTTTTTAAAGACAGGGTTTCACCATGTTGGCCAGGCTGGTCTTGAACTTCTGATCTCAGATGATCCGCCTGCCTCGGCCTCCCAAAATGCTGAGATTACAGGCGTGAGCCACCACGCCCAGCCTACGTAATCCATTAAATACATACTAAACACGTTCCCATCTCAACTTCCTTTTACCTGGTTCCCCAAAAGATCCCCGCAGCCACTCCCATAGTACTTAATCCAAAGGGAAATATGAAGAGCAGAAATCTGAATGGAAAGAAACAGCAATATTAACCAATTATACTTAGAATAATTTCTATAAATGTATATAGTTAGATTGTTTTGAGCAATAGAATGCCAATAATAATTCCTCTCCAAAGACAATTCTATAGTAAAAGCAGAATGAAAATATGCGTTCAAAGATAATAAGGAACAATGGAAAACTCCTGACTACTAAATGTTGTTCATGTGTTTTAAACTGATAATGGTGCTATCAAGTCTATATGATATTTAAATGATCTTTTATGCTTTTAAATGTACTGTAAAAGTTTCCATTTAAAAATATCATAGTTAAAATGTCAAAATTATATCCTTTTTAGCTTTAACTGGTTATGAAATTTTTTAGATATTAATTTTAAAACATTTAGGGGGAGAAAATTTTTAAATTATTTTAGGATGTATAGAAATAAAAATATTTGAAGACCAATGCCCTAGATTCTCTTAGCTTTTTGCCTTTATCAGATTAATTCATTAGTAATCTGTCAACCTGGATAATACTCTAGCTGCCTCATTGAAATGACTTCACAGACTATATGCTAACATATTACACTATCCTTTTGTAGAACTAAAACACAAATTAGCCCCTCCCCAACCTTTTAAAATTATTTTGAATGTGTTTCATTATACCAATCAAGATCCCTGGAGGATATATGCCTGTTAAAGTATATGGTAAGGAAAACTTTGTTCATCTTGATACACAGGTATGATCTGTAACATATCACAGTTCCATTTTATCTTCTATGTCCTCAAAGTTCAGAGTTAACTTTAGCACTCAGTTTACTTTCTCATAGATTAGGTTTCCTAGCACATAATTATTCCTTGGCCACCACAGTTGCTACTCGCATTAGATCTTCTTTACTTATCTTAATGGTTTTATGGTTTTATTGTACTTATGAGAGAGTGAGTAGATTGCTTGCTCCGGTTGACCTTTAACTCACCCACTGAGCAAATAATACACAAACTAGTTTGGAAAATTCCTTTGAATTAAGCAAATCATCAACCTGAAATGAAAAGAAATATGTTAGATGATGGTATTATTGACAGCTAGATACAATGCTTAGAAAACCCAATTAGTAGTGTATTTATTAGATGGCCAGAAATTTAAAGTATTAAAATCATTACATTTTTCTCTTCTCACTGACAATCCTACTAATTATTCCTGTTTTGTGACCAAAAACCTAGGGAGTAGAAATAGGACATATGGGAAATTCACAGCTGTTTTCAAGAAAACAATAGCCACCTGGACAAATATTATGGATTAAAAATAATTATAATAATTATATAATGTATACATGCATTGCAATGTCATATTGTACCTTATACATATATACAATTATTATATGCTTAATATAAATAAAAAATTAATATCAAAAAAATTATGAGGCCAAAATTATGGTTAGCAGCCCAGTCTTAGTAAATAGAACAAGAAAGAAATCATGTAGGAAGTGACCATATGATAAAACAGCAAATAGTATTAAGTTCTAAAATATTTTGCAAGGCTACTTAAAATAATTAAATACCATCATTATTATATTTGTAAAAGATTACCAAACCTAATTTAGGAAATGAATGCATTTGTGATAAGCCCTCTGGTAGTAGTTCATATAATGAATTTTTCCCCATTATTTAAAATATTCATTTAAATGCATATATGTCGCTGGGCATGGGCTTGTCCCTGTTATCCCAGAACTTTGGGAAGCTGAGGTGAAGAATCACCTGAGGCCAGGAGTTGGAGACCAGCCTGGGCAACATATTGAGACTGTCTCTACAAAAAATTTAAAAATTAGCTGGGCATGCCAGCATATATACGCTGTTTTAGGCAAGTCCAGGGACTGTCGGAGAGTGTCCCTTTTCAGGAATCACACAATGCTTGCAAAGAGGTTGCTCTTCAGTTTAAACACTCATTTTGCTCTTTTTACCTTGACAAAAAATCCACCATGAAATTTTCCCTTGGAAAAAATAATTTAAAATACATCTTGGAAGGAGAGTTAGCTGGGTGTGGTGGCTCATGCCTGTAATCCAGCACCTGGGGAGTTCAAGGCAGGCAGATTGCTTAAGCTTGGGAATTCAAGACCAGCTTGGGGAACATGGGTTTTTGTAAAACCCCATCTGCACAAAAATTACAAAAAATTAACCAGGTGTGGTGGTGCACACCTGTAGTCCCAGCTACTCGGGCGACTGAGGTGGGAGGATCATTTGAGCCTGGGAAGTCAAGGCTGCAGTGAGCCGTGATCACGCCACTATACCACTCTAGCTGGGCTTTGGAGTAAGACACTGTCTTAAAAATAAAAAAGAAAGATAAGAAACGAAACATGGAGAATTCTCTGTATCTTATTTTCATGAGTCCTACCCCTTTTAAGTCTTTCTTTTATAATTCAAACAACATGTGGACTGTGTCTCTGTTACAAAAATGAGGTACCTTGTGTTACTCATCTATTGCTGGAAAAGTATGTTCAAAGTCAGAATTTCATGGTAAAACATCCTCTGTCCACTCATTGTCCTAGGTAGTTTAAATAAAAGCTGATTTCAAAAAAAAAAAAACCAAAAGCTTTATTTCAAAATATTCTGACACCCCAGTTAACTGGAACCAGGACATAATTATCCACATTAGGACTAGGGAATGAACAAAACTTGTTTGCTGTTTTGTCATTTTGCCCTCCCTACTATAAATTCTTGTTGATTAAGTTTAGTGAGACACTTTTTTTATTTCTTTTTGAGACAGAGTCCCTCTCTGTTACCCAGGCTGGGGTGCAGTAGTAAGATCATGGCTCACTGCAAACTCCACTTCCTGGGTTCAAGTGATCCTCCTACTTCAGCCTCCTGAGTAGTTGGTACCACAGGGGCTTGCCACCACACCTGGCTCACTTTCGTATCTTTGTAGAGACAGGGTTTTGCTATGTTGCTCAGGCTGGTCTCAAACTCCTGGGCTCAAGCAATCCTCCTGCCTTAGCCTCTCAAAGTGCTGGGATTGCAGGTGTGAGCCACCATGCCCGACCTACTGAGGCTTTTCTCCCCATGCCCCATAAATGAAAGGAAGAAAGGAAAACTCTCTTCCACAGTAGTTTAAGCAGAGTCCTTCACTGCCGCTCCAGCCAGCACCATGTCTTTACAAAGGAAACATTTTTTGAGAATAGGAGGAGGGACAAAATGCTAGATATACCAAGCTTGAAGCATTCTTTTAGTTCGCTCCTTTCTGGGGATCTGCAAGTGTAATTCTTAAAATCACAAATTCTCCTTGATTTTAAAATCAGAGGTAGTTATCTATTAAGGCATAGACCATGGACCGGAGACAATAGGCTCAACCACTTTACTAATGGAGAAAGAGACATGCAGATGAGTTGTCATTTACATTTTTTTTTTTTTTTTTAAGAAATGGGGTTACTGCTGTATTACCCAGGCTAGAGTGCAGTAGCTATACCGGCTATTCACAGGCACAGTCATAACACAGTGCAGCTTCTAATTCCTGTCCTCAAGCTATTCTCCTACCTTAGCCTCCTGAGTAGCGGGGACTACAAGCGTACCCTATCACACTCAGCCCAAAAACCCAACTTACACTAGCTAACTTAAAATAGAAATGTATTGGCTCAAATAATTCAGAATGACAAGGCTATTGCTGTTAATCTAGGTTCAGGTTCAAACATTGTTATCAAGTTCTCTTTTTTTTGGCTCTATTTCTTTTTGTATGTTGCTGTAGGGAAAGTTCTCCCTCTGCCCTCTAAAACTTTGCTGAAAATGAACTGACAATAGGCAGATTCGTTTTAAAAAAGAGATGTAAATTTATGTAACATGTTTATGCATGGGGGTATTGCAAGGGCATGATTACCCAACAACCCAATGAGGCTCAGATGCTTGTATACCCTTCTTCATAGGAGAAAAGAAGATGTGGAAAATGTGGCCATTTTGAGGCACAGTTAATTATTTTTAGGGGAGACGAATGGGCCCGTTGCACAGATAATGGTTAGTAAATAATTCTCTTTGAGAATCTAATGGGACCAGAGAACAGTATGTGGGCTCTGGGTGTGATGTTTAATTTTTGGTCTCTTCCTTCCTGATATAATAACCTTCTCTGGTTAATGAAATTTGGGGGGGAGGATCAATGGCAATTATGTTCCTCTTTGGTGGGTCCAGTTTCTAGGTAGATAAAAGATATCCAGAGAATAGCCTCACCCTGTGCTTTGGGAAAAACAGAGGATTGAGAAGTGAGGAAAGTCAGAGAGACCTGAGACTGCTTCTGTGGTTCATTGTGTCAAGTCTCCATATTTTGGGGTATCATTTTCTGAGCCCAAACTTTGGTATCATGGTAAAGAGACTCTTTCTCAGTGTTGCAGGGATCGTGGTTCATGGTGGCCCCAGAGTTTTATCTATCAGCATTGTGAGTTCATATTAAAGAGGAACTTACCCCATTAATTTTTTGTTTGGGATGGGTTATACTCCAATTCCAAAGCAAGACCAAGGACGGTACTCAAGTGATAGGCCTACTGCTATTGACAGAGAAGATAAAACCAGAAGGAAAAAGGAAGAAAAACTTGTTAGTCAAACAAAAGTGTCAGCTCTGAGAGGGACTAGAAAGCAAATTATAATCATCATAAAACTCACAGAAATGGCTATAAATTTAGGAGTGTTTAAAATGAACCTGTTTTTACAAAGGAAATATTGAGCAGGAGTTGGGTACTAGAAGCCAGTTTGTTAACAGGGCCTGCTCTCTGGGGAAAATAAATCTAAACAAAATCACTAGACCAAGCACATAGTTAGGCTGCATGATAACTGTATAGTCTGCACATAAGAGTCAGTGGAGTCTCTGGGGGCCTTAAGCTTTCCCAAAAACTTGAGGAGTACCATCCCCCCAATTTTTCAAATATTCTCGTCTTTATCTAGAAGGCTATAAGATTTGTGAGATGTTTGGAGTTCCACAGATCCTCTAGGAAGATCCAGTATTGGAATCTTGAAGAACCATCAGGATTTCCTGGATGTTGGCCAACTTAAAACTGTAGACTAGATATTCTCAATGTTTGTTAACTGCACTACAGCAGTGGTTCTTAAAATGTGGACCCCAACCAGCAGTGTCAATAACACCTGGGAATTCTTTAGAAACCTAAATTCTCAGCTGGGCGCAGTGGCTCACGCCTGTAATCCCAGCACTTTGGGAGGCTGAGGCAGGTGGATCACCTGAAGTCAGGAGTTCGAAACCAGCCATGGCTAACATGGTGAAACCCCGTCTTTAAAAAAAAAATTAAAAAAAAAAAAAAAGAAACCTAAATTCTCAGGCCTGCACCCCAATTCTACTGAAACAAAAAACTCTAGGCTCACAGCCATCACAGTGGCTCATGCCTTGTAATCCTACCATGTTGGGAGGCTGAAGAGGGCAGATCACTTGAGCCCAGGAGTTTGAGACTAGCCTAGACAACATGGCAAGACCTCATACAAAAATTAGCAGGGTGTGAGGCATGTGCCTGTAGTCCCAGCTACTCAAGAAGCTGAGGTAGGAGGATCATCTGTGCCTGGGAGCCAAAGGCTATTATAGTGAGTCATGTTCACACCACAGCATTCCAGCCTGGGTGGCAGAGTTAAGACCCTGTTTCAAAAACAAACAAAAATCTGTAGGGGTTGGGGACTAGCATCTGTATTTTAGCAAACCCTCCAGGTGATTCTAATGCAACTAAATTTGAGAACCATAGACCCAGAAGTAGACTGGAAATGAAGCTTACCAACCAGATTCTTAAAACATCCTTGGTAGTAGTTCACATTATTGGTCCACTAGAAGAAAGTGGACTGAGTCCAGAACAACTCTCAAAGGAGCTTTTGATAATGCCCAGCCAACTTCATGAAGAATGATCATAGCTTTTATGCAGATTATATTGTTAGCTGGTCATTCATTCCATAAATAAGTGGACTGTATAATTCTATAGAAACAAAGTGTTTTGGTGGGTTTTTCCCTTTTTCATCTATTTTATATAAAGAGACTATTGTTACTATCCAAATTAATACTTGTAATGCATTCTAATTTATATAATGTGAAGCAAAATTGCTATAATTCCATTTCATTAAAAACACATCCTCTATGGTAATGCTAAAATGATCAATATCATGTAATATCCTGCATAACACAAATATAGGAATGCCTCCAAAAGTTAGAGCATGAAAAGTAACCATCACAGTTTTAGATAATAGAATGTACATTAAACAATGTAATTGTGATTTTGTATTATTTGTAATAAATTTAAAGTCAATTACACCCTTGCTCTGATAGAGAAGTAAAGGTAAAAATTGAGATGTTGAAGATGGTGAAGACGAAGTATTGGGAAGCTATACTTGGTGGTCTCTAAGAGCTAACATTTATAGAGCACTTACATGTGCCAGATGTGTTATGAGCTTAGACAAACATTAACTCAGTGGAGCATTAAAACATTACTCTAACGTAAGTGTTTTTTTTTTCTTTTTTTTTTTAAGGTAAGTGTTTTTATTAACTTGCTCCACTTTGGAGAAGAGGAAACAGAATAACTCTTAGAAGAAAATATAGTGGGCAATCATGATCTTGGACTAAGAAATGATTTTTTTTTTTTTGAGTCGGAGTTTTGCTCTTGTTACCCAGGCTGGAGTGCAATGGCGCAATCTCGGTTCACCACAACCTCCGCCTCCTGGGTTCAGGCAATTCTCCTGCCTCAGCCTCCTGAGTAGCTGGGATTACAGGCACGCGCCACCATGCCCAGCTAATTTTTTGTATTTTTAGTAGAGACGGGGTTTCACCATTTTGGCCGGGATGGTCTCCATCTCTTGACCTCGTGATCCACCCGCCTGGGCCTCCCAAAGTGCTGGGATTACAGGCGTGAGCCACCGCGCCCGGCCCCTAAGGAATGATTTTTTAAATATGCCGGAAGCACAGGCAATCAAAGAAACAATAGCTAAATTAGACAAAATTTAAAACTCTTGTACTACAAAGGATATCATTAAAAATGGGAGAAAATATTTATCTGATAACAGACTTGTATTTAGAATATATAAAGAACTCTTACAACTCAATAATAAAAAGATTAATAATGCACTTAAAAACTGAGCAGTAGCTGGGTATGGTGGTATATGCCCATAATCCCAGCCTCAAGAGGCTGAGGCAGGAGGATTGCTTGAATCCAGGAGCTCAGGACTGTAGTATGCTATGATTATGTCTGTGAATAGCCACTGCACACCAGCCTGAGCAACATAGTGAGACATCATCTCTAAAAAAAAGATTGTTGCATGTTTGTGAGTGTGTGTGTTTGCTGTTTTTTAACTTGATTTGACAACCAGTAGTTAGTTTTCATTTACAGTGGCGCTTTTACTGAGAATGGTAACAGGTACATAGGTAACCAAAGTATAGAGCTTGCTTGGTGACTCTTCACCTTCATTATGTTTTCTGGACAACCATATATGGATACAGTATGGAACATTCCTTATTCCTTTGACCCAGAAAGCTTTGTTTAGCCTGGTATCAATCCCCTGAGCTGGAATCCCCATCTCCTTCATGGCAAATTTCTTTTTCTTTTTCTTTTTTTTTTTTGAGTCGGAGTTTTGCTCTTGTTACCCAGGCTGGAGTGCAATGGCGCAATCTCGGTTCACCACAACCTCCGCCTCCTGGGTTCAGGCAATTCTCCTTCCTCAGCCTCCTGAGTAGCTGGGATTATAGGCACACACCACCATGGCCAGCTAATTTTTGTATTTTTAGTAGAGTCAAGGTTTTTCCATGTTGGCCAGGCTGGTCTCAAACTCCTGACCTTAACCTGATCCTCTTGCCCAAAGTGCTGGAATTATAGGCATGAGCCACTGCACCTGCCATGGCAAATTTCCATATCTCTTTGAGTGTCTGAGAGGAGGCTTCTTGAAGCCCACTCCATGGATGCCCTTGTGAATGTTGATGGTATATTCTCAGGTCACCACATCATTGATGAAAGAATGGCCCTTCTTGTTGCCACCCTTCTTTGTGGGAGCCATTCTGCTAGGCCCAAGTTGGAAAAGAGAGGGCAAAGATTCTGGATAGACGTTTATCCATGAAAAGTACACAAATGGCTAATGAGCACATGAAAAGATGTTCAATATCATTAGTCAGCAAGGAAAAGCAAATCAAAACCACAATGAAATATCACTTCACACCTACTAGAATGGTTACAATCAAGGACAGAAAACAAGTACAGCTAGTGCTCGACTTACGACCACTGTTGGTTCTGACAGACTGGTCGTAACACGATTTGGTCGTAAGTTGAGTAGGCTATATGCACGTGGAGATGGTAGTGCTGCCAGAAGCTGGTCTGCACTGTCGTACGCCCAGCTGGGCAACGTTTGCACTGCCAGATGCAGAGCAGTCATGGCTAGCGATTGTGGTCGTAAAGTTGAATGGTCGTAAGTTGCATAGGTCGTAAGTTGATCAATTGGCAAGGATGTGAAGACATTGGAACCCTCATATACTGCTGATGGGAATTTAAAATGGGGCAGCCACTTTAGAAAATAGTGTGGCAATTAGTTCTTCAAACAATTAAACATAGAATTACCATATGATATGGTTTGGCTCTGTGATCCCACCCAAATCTTATCTTGAATTGTACTCTCATAATTCCCATGTGTTTTGGAAGGTAGTCATGGAGCAGTTTCCTCCATACTGTTCTTGTGATAGTGAATAAGTATCACTAAATCTGATGGTTTTATCAGGGGTTTCCACTTTTGCATCTTTCTCATTTTTTCTTGCTGCCTCCATATAAGCAATGACTTTCACCTTCTGCCATGATTCTGAAGTCTCCCCAGTTATGTGGAACTGTAAGTCCAATTAAACACCTTTTTCTTCCCAGTTTCAGGTATGTTTTTATCAGGAGCGTGAAAATGGACTAATGCACCATATAACCTGACAATCCCATTCCTAGGTATAAACTCAAGAGAAAGAAAATATATGTCCACTAAAACACTAGTACACAAATGTTCATAGCAGCATTATTCATAATGTAACCACCCCGTGGGTTTACCTTGCCCACTGCCTAGACAGAGTCAATTTATCAAGACAGGGGGATTGCAATAGAGAAAGAATAGTATGCACAGAGCCAGCTATGTGGGGGCCAGAGTTTTATTATTATCAAATCAGTCTCCCGAAACATTTGGGGATCAAAGTTTTTAAGGATAATTTGGTGGGTGGAGGAAACACAGTGAGTCAAGAGTGCTGATTGTTTGGGTTGGAGATGAAATCATGGGAAGTCAAAATTGTCCTCTTGTATTGAGTCAATTCTTAGGTGGGGGCCACAAGATCAGATAAGCCAGTTTATCAATCTGGGTGGTGCCAGCTAATTCAAGGGCAGGGTCTGCAAAATATCTCAAGCACAGATCTTAGGAGCAGTTTAGGGAGGGTCAAAATCATCTAGCCTCCAGCTGCATGTCTCCTAAACCATGATTTCTAATCTTGTGGCGAATTTGTTAGTCCTGCAAAGGCAGTCTAGTCCCCAGGCAAGAAGGAAGTTTGTTTTAGGAAACAGCTATTATCGTCTTTGTTTTAAACTATAAACTAAGTTCCTCCCAAAGTTAGTTCAGCCTATACCTAGAAAGGAACAAGGATAGCTTAAAGGTTAACAGCAAGATGGAGTCAATTAGGTTAAATCTCCTTGACTGTCTCAGTCATAATTTTGCAAAGGCAGTTTCAATAATAGTCAAAAGGTAAAAATATCACTAATGAAAAACAAAATGTGTTACATCTATACTATGAAATATCATTTAGATGTATTTCTTCATAAAAAAGAATGAAGTTCTGATGCATGCTTGTAAAGGAAAAAAACAAATTGTTTTTTCTCTCTGCTCACACTTAACACAGAACACTTCTGTGACCACATGTGTGGGCACCCTGTAGCTGAATTCAATTCTGATTACATGGAGGTAGTGTCAGATCCCACAGATTAAGGGCTCAATCCCACGTAACCACCCCTATTTCAGACGCCAATCACAAGTAATAGAGGTAAGCTACACTTCTGACTAGTATGCTATAAATCAGGGTTCATACTGGCACTTCCTTGGGGTTAATTAATTTGCCAGCTGATATGGTTTAGATGTTTATCCTCACTAAATCTCATATTAAAAATGTGATCCACAATGCTGGAGGTGGGGCATAACAGAAGGTGTTTGGCTCATGGGGGTAGATTCCTCATGAATGGCTTGTTGCCTTCCCTATAGTAATAAGTTACTGTGAGATCCTGATTGTTAGAAAGAATCTGGGAACTTCCACCTCTCTGTCTTGCTCCCTCTCACACCATGTGGCACACCAACTCTGCCTCCACCTTTGCTGTGAGTAAAGGTTTCCTGAGGCCTCACCAGAAGCCAAACATTTGGTGGTGCCATGCTTATATAGGCTATGAACCATGAGCCAAATAAAACTATTTTCTTTATAAATTACCCAGTCTAAGGAATTTCTTCATAGCAATGCAAAATAGACTAATACCCTATGGCAGCTCACAGAACTAAGGGAAACACACTTACCGGTTTATTATAAAGGATATTATGAGGGATGCAGATGAACAGCCCAATGAAGAGATGGATAGGGTGAGGTTGAAGAGTCAGAATGCAGAGCTTCCATGCCCTCTTTGAGCATGATACTTTCCCAGCACCTCCCTGTGTCCAGCAACTCAGAAGTTCATCAAATCTTATTGTTCAAGTTTTTATAGTTTGTTTTTTTTCTTTTTTTAGAGATGGGGTCTTACCATTTTGGCCCGGCTGGTCTTGAACTGCTGACCCTCAGGTAATCCGCCCACCTCAGCCTCCAAAAGTGCTGGGATTACAGGTGTGAGCCACCACACCCGGCCCAAGTTTTTATAGTTTATCTGTAGGCACCCTCCCTCCCAAACACACTTCACAGAGGTCAGTGGGCGGGGTTGAAAGTTCTTTATTTTTTTTTTTTTTTGAGACAGAGTCTTACGCTGTCACCCAGGCTAGAGTGCAATGGCAGTCTCTGCTCACTACAACCTCTGCCTCCTGGGTTCAAGAGATTCTCCTGCCTCAGCCTCCTGAGTAGCTGGGACTACAGGCACACACCACCACACCCGACTAATTTTTGTATTTTTAGTAGAGACGGGGTTTCACTATGTTGACCAGGCTAATCTCAAACTCTTAACCTCGTGATCCACCCACCTCAGCCACCCAAAGTGCATTACAGGCATAAGCCACCGAGTCCAGCCTCTGGCTGAGAGTTCTAACCCTCTAATCACTGGGTCTTTATGGTGACCATTCCCATTCTGAGGTTATCTAGGGATGGCCACCCTAAATTTAGCATAAACTCAGGAGTGATCAAAAGGGACTAATAATGAATAACACTTCTGAATGACAGAAGTGTTATTACAGAAAGATACTTCTGTCATTCAGGAAATTCCAAGGGTTTTAGGCACTCCTGTGTCAGGAATGCAGGATAAAGACCAAATGTATTTCATATTTTACAATAATGCTGTACCATGGATAAACCTTGAAACATTATCTTAAGTGAAAGGAGTCAGCCACAAAAGACCACATATTTTACAATTCTATTTATAAGAAACACTCAGCAGAGACAAAGTAAATTAGTGATTGGCTAGAACTGGGTGAGGGCTAAAGGATACAGAATTTTTCTTTTTTGGGTTGATGAAATACTCTCTTTTTTGTTTATTTGCTTGTTTGTTTGTTTTTGTTCAGCCTCCCAAGTAGCTGGGATTACAGGTGCACACCGCCATACCTGGCTAATTTTTGTATTTTTAAAGTAGAGACAGGGTTTTGCATATTGGCCAGGCTGGTTTCCAACTTCTGACCTCAGGTGATCTTCCTGTCTCAACCTCCCTAAGTGCTGGGATTACAAGCGTAAGCCACCGTGCCTGGCCTGGGTGATGAAATGTTCTAAAATGTATTTTAGTAGTAGTTAGACAAATCTGTGAATATGCTAAGAATCATTAAATTTTTAAATTATCAAATTATTTTAATTTTTAAATTTTAAAACTTTAAATGTGTAAATTGTATGTGAGTTATATCTTAAAGCTATTATTTTTAAAAAATTGAGAGGGAGAGAAAATGATTAGAACGCTTGGGAGAGTAGAGATTTAGGATAACTATTGGGGTTCATGTGACAGGAATTGGTCAAAGATAAAGTACTTCTGTTCAATGGTGAGAAACTGATTAAAATTAGATTACATGCATGTGTGGAGTGTCAAGGCAGCAACAGAGTTCTGTAGGCTTCAGCTCTGGGTCTGGAGAGCTGTAAGAGTAAACAGGCTGGAGGGCTTGCACAAAGAGCAAGGTCAGGATGTAGACCTAGGCCACCATATGCCTTTCCTGGGTTCTTTCCCTCTTCTCTGACCAGTCCTTTATGCTTTACTTTCTGCAACTAATCTTCTTCCTGTGTCCATTTTCAAATGCTGTGTCCTTAAGGGCTCCACATGCCAGCCCTCTACTTTTCTCTCTCTGTGCTTTCCCTTGGTGAGCACACACACATTCTCATTCTCTGATGAGCCCAAATTACACATTCCCTAGCTCAGACCTCTCCTAAGCATCAGATGCAGTTACTCAGCTACCCATTGGACATTTCCACCTGATTGTCCCACACACATTTCAAATGTAAATACTCCACATTGCTCCTTTTCTACCCAACTTACCTTCCTCTACCACCTATTTTGGAAAATAGAAAGATTTAGAGGGTGAGTGTAATTTTGCACACAGTAGATTAGGAATTTCATAGAGCCCTGTCAAATAAAAATTCTAGGAAGCCATTGTTTTGGACTAAGATTCTGCATTTTAGACCAGACTAAAAATAAAAGTGAAGTCACCCATGGTAAAAGTTTCACATCACCAAACTCAAACTAAGTTATTATCTGACCTTATGAGAAATTAGGAGAAAGAAATAACAGCCAATTGCCCAAACAGGTCAGTTTAAATCTTCAATTGGCATGATAATGAAATTTCCTAGGCCAGGCGTGGTGGCTCACACCTGTAATCCAAGCACTTTGGAGGCCAAGGTGGGCGGATCACCTGAGGTCGGGAGTTCAAGACCAGCCTGACCAACATGGTGAAACCCCATCTTTAAAAAAAAAAAAAGAAAAGAAATTTCCTTTGCACTAAAAATGTACCCTAGGCTGAGGTGGGAGGATCCTTGAGCCCGGGAGTTCAAAACCAGCCTTAGCATTCCAGCAAGACCCCACCTCTAAACATTAATTATTTTTAAAGGAGCCTGAAATAACCTAATGTTAAGTAGCTATTTTCCTATTATTCTAAGAGTAATTAACATACTCTTTGTTCTTTTCTTCTGCTTTCTTCAGCCTTCCTCTGTCTATGAAGCCAAGCTCTTCTGCTCAGCTCACTGAAATACATTGTGTTTCACAGAATGAAGTGTTGCTCTGTTTTAGAACCATAAATAAAGCCAATTGAGATTTTTACACCAAATGTGTTGTAATTTTGTCCTTTGACAACTCCATGAAATGAGATGGTTGATAGAGGCAAAGAGAACCAGGGAGTAAAAGAGATTATTACAAAATTAGACTTTTGATCAAGCCACTCCTTTGATTGAATACTTTCAATTACTTTTTAAGATCAGAGATAAAATGCAAATTCTATATGCCATGACTCATAATTCATGTTTAGCTGTATATTTAATTTAAAGGAGCATGTATCAAACAGAAATAACCCAGGCATATACAAAGAATTGTCATATAGATAGACCTTGACCCCAATAGCTTATGGTCTAGCAAGGGAAGCTCATGAGTAAAGTGTCCATACGATGTGATGAATGTAAATAAGGATTAAGCATGTTAACAAAAGACCATGAGATCTTTGGAGAAAAAAGGAAGAACTTTATTTTCTTATTTGGTGGTTTTGTTTTGTTTTGTTTTGTTTTTGAGAGCTCTATTTTCTGAAAGTAATCTGCAGTTGGAAAGGTGAAAGCCTTCAGTGCAAACCAAAAGGCAATCTGCAGAAAGGTGAAAGCCTTCAGTGTAGTTCAAAGTGGGATGGAGAAGGATGCAGAGTTAGAGATTATTATATAAAGGCAGAACAAGGAGAGAAAGGGAGGGAAAGGGAATGAAGGTAGGGAAAGAGAGGGAAAGGGAGGAAAGAATAGTGTCTTGATTGGTTGACTTTTAAGCCCCAAATAATTAGTCTTTCTTAAGTGGCTGGTTCCAGGTGGTAGGTTGTGACTAGGTGGTAGGTTGCCACCAGGTGGCCTGTTGATGCTCAGTTGGGGAATTTTCAGCTGTAGTCTATCTTGGCACTGACAATAGGAACTGATTTGGCTTGATTGTAGCCAAGAACACAGAGTATGTGACTGTTCCCTCACCCAGTCATTGCTGCCTCACTCTCATGTTTTAACTTTGAGCAGCTCATTTAGCTGCAGGGAACCCATTTTGTCTGTTGACCATGGGCATACGTTAGCAAGTACAAGATGCCATGCCAACACATGAGCATCTTACCCAGTAATTTGGAGGGTATAGTGTGTTAGAAATAGCTTCCCTGAAGCCCATCAGAGTTCCTGAAACAAGAAATATGAACAGAAGTTAGTTTCCTGCTGTAGAGTATCCCAGGCATAAGCTTGGCCTGTCTTTGGGCCGCTTCAGTAATGGTGAGTGCAGAGTATTGAAGCCTGGAGAGAGAAACTGGTGAATGTCAAGACCAATCTTAAAAAAAAGCATGTGGGAGCAAAATTGAATGGGAAGGAAAGCTGAGGACACAAAAGGGATTGAAACACTTTTCCATAAGCTTGGCTGTGAAGAGGAGCAAAAGGCAAGGCAAGAAGAAAAACGGGTGTGGTTTGGGGGAATGTTTGGGGTCATTTGCATGTGTGTTTCCAAGGTAAGAAAGATGTAAGTATATATAAGTGCAGAGTTTTGAGAGCAGGAACAGCTGTGGAGCAAGTGCCTAACATGGGAGAGGCTGAGAAACGGAGCAAGATGAGGACATTAGCTTCATTTTGTGGGATTAGAAGACAGGAGAGATGAGTGTGGTCAACAGGGTGACAGGAGTTTGATTCATTTCATTATCAAAGTCACTGAGAAAGCAAGTAAGATGAAGGGTTTGCAAAGTGTGAAGCATGTTTGAAATAGCCATAATGACTGTAGAAGGATTGAGAAGGAAGGATTGAGTTATAGTGAACAGGAAATGAACTGGTATTTTCCTTGAAGTTGGGGAATACCTGAATTAGGAGTAAATAAGCAAGAAAACTGCAAAGACAGGCATTTGGAATTTGACAATGGAATGTTTACTTAATGATTTTAAAGGCAGATAAAATCCCAGGTGAAGATAAAGTTTTGACCTAGCAATGAGACTAAATGGCTAATTGGGAAAAAGATGTGGAGATAATTGGAATAAAATCAATGAGCTAAGAAGCCAATCAGTTGAAGGGAGGACCCAAGTATAAACAAAATTCTGTTTGACGGCAAGTCTTCAGAAGAGGAAACAAGGTCTAAGGTCTTCAGTGACTGACAATGAGGAAGTAGAGATATGAAGGTGATGGTCACATGGACAGTATGCCACAACTGAATGGCATGACCTCACTTACAGATGAGAATTTCTTTTTTAAAAAAAAAAAGATTGGATTTCACCATCTTGGCTAGGCTGGTCTTGAACTCCTAACCTCGTGATCCACCCACCTCAGCCTCCAAAAGTGCTGGAATTACAGGTGTGAGCCACCACGCCCGGCCAGATGTAGAATTTCTACACAAAATAATGGAAGAAGAAGCATTCTGAACCTGTTTCCCTGCAACTATCACCTAGCAGTTGGGTGAAAAAAATTTTTTGTATGTATTTCTGACCATATTACTCCATATAAAGGAAAAAACTTTTATCTCTCTTTTACTCTCTCACACTCAACACAGAACACTTCTGTGACCAGATGTTCGGGTTTTTTGTTTTTGTTTTCCATTCACCAAGCAATTCTCCAAAAGACACTAACTGCATGTCCTATAATCTAATTCAATATTGACACTACCTGGAGACAGTGTCAGGTCTCAAGAGTTGAGGGCTCAGTTCCACAAGACTTGCACCCTACTTTAGACACCAGTCACAAGCAGTAAGTCATCACCTCTACTTCTGACAGACTTGGCTACAAACTGGGGTTCCCATGGTCCCCTTCTTGAATTCAATTAATTTGCTGTGAGGGTTCACAGAACTCAGGGAAACACAATTGCCGGTTGATTATTAAGGACATTAACAAGGATACAGATGAACAGCCAGATGAAGAGATGGATAGGACAAGGTATGTGTGGAGGACAGAGTGAAGCTTCCATGCCCTGAGCTTCCATAATCTCAGAGTGGGGCCAGCACCTCCACATACTAAGCAGCCAGAAACTTATCAGTTCTTGTTGGAGTTTTCAGAAAGCTTAATCTCCAGCACTCCACTCTCTTTATCCTGGATGTTGGTAGGTGGAGCTGAAATTAGAGGTTCTAACCCTCTAATCTTCTAACCATTTGGTCTTTCGGGTGACTGTCCCGATTCTGAGGTTTATCTAAGAGGGGCTTCACCTTAAGCCACTTCATTAGCATAAGCTCAGGTGTTAAATAAAGGGGTTCATTTTGAAAAAAGACATTCCTATCACTCAGAAAATTCCAAGGGCTTTAGGAGCTCTGTGACGGGAACTGGTGACAAAGACCAAATTGATCCCATATAATACCGCACTCCTCTACTCAAACTCTCCCATGGCTTCCCACCTCCCACTGACCACCCCCAGTATCTTCACCATGGCCTTCCCTGACTAGCTTGCCCCCTTTTCTGACTTTATCTCTTGCCACTTTACTACTTGCCTATCCTACTCCAGTCAGACTGGCTCCCTTGCAATCCCAAACCTGACAAAACTTGTGACCACCTGAAGGCCTTTGCACTTGCTCTCCCCCATGCCTGGAAAGCTCTTCCCCTAGCGGCCCCTCTTCTCCTTCAGCTCTCTGCTCAGCTGCCCCCTTCTCAATATGGCCTTCTTAGTCTCCTCCTGTGCCACCCCCACAGGTAGTCTCTGCTCTACATCCCCATGCTTAAGTTTTCTCCATTGCATTCATCACCACTGAACTTTACATACATTTACTTTTTATCCCTAGTAAACCTCTCCCGAAGGATGTAAGCTATCATTTTGATCATTCTGCTCACTGTTGTATCCATAGCAGGCATAAAGACTATTTTTTTTTCCTTGCCTCCAAAATCCAAACAGGAAAGATTATTTTTTTTGAATGAAGGCAGTGGCAATGGCTGTGAGCAGGACTCTGACCCTGTGCCCTCTGTGAGATAACTCAGAGAAATGTTTCCATTGAGGGAAGCTATAGGGAGGGAAGAATGTGAGCATGTCAGGGAGTTGTCACCATGCAGGGGGCTTCCAGTGGACACTCTGGGAGGTGTAGGTGGACCTGTGGGCATAGGTTGCTAATGGGAAGCCTGGAGCACTATGGGACATACAGGCAGGGCAGATGTAGGTCAGAGTGTTAGCAGCAGCTAATCCATACAGGTCTCCAGCACCCTCAATTCTTGCCTCCTCAGAAAAAAGAAGAATTTGATCCAGGGACATAAGACAGAGTGAGAGACCCAGGCAAGTTTTAGAGCAGAAGCAAAAATTTATTATTAAAAGATTTAGAGCAGGAACAAAGGGAGGTAAAGTACACTTGGAAGAAAGCCAAGCAAGCGACCTGAGAGATCAAGTACACTGTTTGACCTTTGACTTGGTGTTTATACATTAGCATCCTCCTCCCCTGATCCTTCCATTGGGGTGGGCTGTCCACATACACAGTGGTCTGCCAGCAGCTGGGAGGGGCTGCATGCGCAGTACGTTTACTGAAGTTGTACACATGCTCATTTGAGACGTTCTTCCCTTACCAGTCCAGTGCTCCTAGAGGAAGGTCATATACCAGCTAAATTCCACCGTTTTGCCTCATAGTGGGCATGCTTGAGTCCACTCACCCAACTCCTGAGATCTTATTGGGAAGTTGCTCATCACCAGTTTCAGGTGTTTCTAGCTAATGGGAGACTGACTTTCCTTGGTGCCAGCTATGACCAATTATTATTTTAGAGTAACAGTTTAATAACTGCCTGACCATCACCTGATGGCTACCCAATATTCCTGGTGGAGGCAGGCGGGTGTGTTCTGTCCTGCCCTGCACCTGTCTGACTAGCTACCTACTGCAACAAGAGGAACTTACCTTTCAGAAAGTCTCCGAGAATAAAGACAGGGATGGGAAGTATGATCAAATTTTCTGGCTTTCCAAAAGACATATTCCTAACAGCCTGCCTGGATTGATTGTACTTCTCAAGGAATTCACATGAGAAACAGCAACAGACACAGGTGTGGGATAAACACAAGATTTTTGGAAGTATTTGCCCATCTTGCAGCTATATGTGTTACCAAGGGCTTCCTGGCCTAGAAGTAGGAAAGCAGGCAGAGAGTGCGTGGATGGTTAGAGATTGGATAGTACCAGGGTGCCTCATGAAGTGTTTTCCACAGCAGCAGCTCCAAGGGCTGAGGGGTTGGCGCTGGAGTTATGTCAGGTGCAGTCAGGCTTCCTGTTTGTTGTCCCCACCTCAATTGTGCATTCCCAACATTTTCCTGCCTCTACTCCTCTGCTCACCCACACTGTTCTGTCTGGAATTCCCTTTCCCTCCAACCCTACAGCTGTTCACATTATGGGCATCCTTCAAGATTCAATTCAAGCTCAAGCTCCCTGACAAAGTTTTCCTTCACAGCCCCAGCCTGGAGGGATTGCTCCTTGCCCTAAACTCCCATTACAGTTATCGACTGGAGAATTCCTTTTGCAATTAATCACCCACTGTCTTGTGACATCTCTTCAATTATGGCTTCAACTGAACTTGTATTTATGCTTTCTGGGTTGTATAACTTCTCTTGTGATGATGGCTCGTCGTCTCTCCAGCTTCCCTGTGGGTTTCTTGAAGCCGGCAGCAGCTTTTGCTTATCTTTGGAGCCCCCATCACCTCACATAGCTCCTTACACAGAGAAGATATTCAGATTACAAAAGTTGATACACTTTATTAATCATTATTATTCCCTGCTGACATCTAACTGATAATCCTGTTTACTTTCAAATGATTATTTAACATGTGAGTACTGTAATAACATTCCTTCCCACTACGAATATGTTGTGTACTCTCCCTTTTCCATCACAGATGTGTCTGAAGACTAATGCTGTTGAGTTCTCTGTCAGACAATTAAATCTTAATTTTTCAGCAAAGATGGGAGAGCTTGGTAGTAATGGAACAGCTCCGGAAACCTGTCTTGGTTGGAGTCTTAGCTCTGCCATTTGCTAGAAGGATGAGACTGGCAAATTATTTAACTTTTCCATACCTCAGTTTCTTCATCTGCAAAATGGGGATTATAGCAGGATTTTTACTGTTCTATTGTGGGTGTTAAATAAATTACACCATGTGACATTCTTACGTCAGCATCTAGTGAATGGCAAAGCCCTTGATAGCTTGCTAGCTATTATTTCTGTGTGACTGGAAATTTCCAAATTTAAAGTATGAGATTCACACGTCTTTCTACTCTTCTTTTATCACTAAAGAACAGAGAACAGGCAGTGAAGCTAGACTATCATAGTCTCTACCTCAGAACACCAGGCTGTAGTCTTAACTCTCCCACTTAGTTTGTGTTATTTTAGGCAAGATACTCAACCTCTTTGGGGTGCTGTGAAGATCAGAGAGTAAACATCTGAGAAAGTACTTTGCAAACAGCATACTTGCTTACCCGAAGCAAAGATTTGTGGGTGAGAACAGGAAATAAATTTAATTGGTTCGGTTTTGAAAATCTTACCCTTAGAAAACTCCCTTTAGGAAAAAAGTAACTTTGTCTCACTTTGGTTGGATTGCCCTAATTATCTTATGTGGTCTTCATATTTCTTTTCTGTTTTCTGTTTTTTTAATTTTTTTATTTTATTTCTTTATTGTTGAGGGTTTTCTTGTTGTTGTTTAAACAAAAAAAAAAAGAAACCAAAAAACTACTGGTGCTGTGGGAAGTCTTTCTGACCCTGTGATATGCTTCCTTTTCTCATTTGTAAATCTGGTTGGTCTACTAAACAAACAACTGCATTCACCAAAGTCATACACATCCTTCATGATTTAAAATCTGTGGCTGTGCTTTGACAAAGGAGCTCTGTAGGGAATGGTAATGCGATTAGGACGGTAACTGGCTGGAGGAGCAGGAACGCTCCAACCAGACAACTCTCTTTGCAAGGTCCGTGGGAGACAAGTGTCAGAGGCAGGTTAAGAGCAAGGTTTCTGGCACAAGGCACTTGGGTTCAAATCCCCACTTCCTACCATTTATTTTCAGGGTGTTCTTGCAAATTATTAAAATCTTGAGTCCTCTAATTTCACATCTGTAAAATAAGAACAACTATAACACCTAACTTTTAGAGTTAATGGGGGATTAAATTAGTTAATATATGTAAAGTGCTTATATATACCACAGTAAGTCCTAAGTAAATATTTGTAATCAATGTACACACAGTCAATGGCAGCAAAGGCATGTCTTTTTGTACTAAATGACACTTCCCAAATGCCTATACATCCTGAGAAGCTGTGCTAGGACAGATAGAGGATTCATTTTGTTTAGTCTAGAGGTTTAAAAATAATACATGCCTAATAGGTTTCTCTTCCTCTTTCCCTTTTCCTCAAGGCCACAGCCAAGGTTAGGAAAAGTGAATCCAGAACATATCAAATTAGCTTGAAAAAGATAAGAGAGCGAGTGAGCTCCAATGCTGGTTGAGCCTGCCGCGTAGGTCTTCCTAATACAGGAGTCATTCCCGATGAATTTGCTCCCTGGCTTATTTTGCCCAGCTGATAATCAGTGAGAGAGAGGAAAAGAAAAAGGATGATGATGAAGAGGAAGGAATAGAGAGAAAAAGAGAGAGAGAGAATTGGTTTAGAGGATCTGGGCCTCTTTCTGGAGTAGGAGCCAACCCTTGGCCCCATCGTCCCTCTTCCACCTCTGAGAAGGGAATGTGGTAGCCAGAGAGAGATGCCTGGACCTTCTGCATAGTATAACTTGCCCTCAAGTTTGAACTATCTTGTCTCATGAGTTGTATGAAAGGAAGAGAACTCACAGAATGAAAGGTCAATAAGAATCAGGCAGACTGGGCCTTCTCTTAGGAAGAGCAGGCCAGCCCCTCACTCCTTCTTACCTTTCTGATCTTATAAAAGAAAATACATTCCAAGAGCCAAAAGGAGGCATCCTCAGAACTGCAGAGCACTGCGGAAAGTGGGTGGGGCAGGGGAGCTACGGACATTGTTGTCTAGTTTAGCACTTCTCAAAGTTTGCTGTGCACTGAATCATCTGGAGATCTTGTTAAAACAAATGGGTGGGGCTGAGATTCTGCATTTCTAACAAGCTCCCAGGTGATACCACCTCTGCTGGACTGAGGACTTCAATTTGAGTAGACTCTTCTAGATGAATGGTGTCCAAGAGCTGCATGATACACACTTTCCTGCCAACTTACTACCCCCTTAATAATGTGGCCCATCTGTTTACACTTGTACTTGGCCACTTGTTTCTTGGGTATAGAGTGACAAGAAATGCCCCAGTCCTTGATTCTGATCCCAAACTTAGAAGGAAAGAAGAGGGAACAAACAGTACAAAGGGGCTTATCTTGGCCAACCAGTTCTATAAGTGATTTTTCCAGTCTGTTCACAAGCTAGAGTTGGCTGAAGGAAGCCTAATATGATTATCACAGCTTGGTGACATTTATGAAGTCTTGTCTTATACCTTAAATTTGAGGATGTGAAATAAGATTATTCATTATCTTCCTGATGACACAAAAACCCTACTTCGTTTTTTCTTTTTTTTTTTCTTTCTGTAACTGGCATGGCACGATAACTCTAAATGACGTCTTTAAAAATCTTATCCTTATGACTACCCAAACCTTATTAATCCTTCAATTTAGCTATCATTAATTGCACAACTTCCATATATCAGTGCTTTACATGCACAATTTTATTTAATTTTTCCCGTCAAATAGTTCAAGATAGACATCATCACTTGAATTTTACAGTTACAGTCATTGAGGCTAAAAGAGATCAAGTAGTTTTCCCAAGGTTACCTGGCTGAGGCAGGATAGAAACCTAGGTGTGTCTTACTTCATTTCCTCTCTCTTTCTACTACCTCCATGCTGTCTCAGAGATAACAGGATAATTATTTTAAAATTAAGAAGAATTATTCATTATTTAGAAACAATTTAAATCTCACAGTTGTTTGATATCCACTGACTTCCTTGTTGTGAATTTACTGCAAAGCTATTGGAGCTTAAGTTTTGAGGACCATTCACTTGTAAAAGTGCCTTCCAAGCCTCTGTATCTATTTTTATTCATCATTTTGTATCCTCTGTTCTTAAAAAGTGCTCCCCAAGCTTAAAAACTTTGGTCTCCACAGAATTTGGGTCTGCTCCGGCTGCTATCAGATGCATAAATCCTCTTTTACAACATTCCCGATAAGTCATAGTTGAGCCTGTGCTTCAACACATCTGATTCAGATGAGCTCACTGCCCCAAGGGAGTTTGTTTCATTTCAGATCATTTTAATTCTTCAGGATTTCTTTATTTAAATTATTTATCCTTTTACCAACATCTCTCCAACCCAGAGGGTCTTTTTATATTGTGCCAAAATCTACCTCCTGCCAATATCCATTTACTGATCTTTTTCAGTTCTCTGAAACTACAGTAAGTCCTTACTTAACATCAATAGGTTCTTGGAAACTGTGACTTCAAGAGAAACAACAAACCAATTTTACCATAGGCTAATTCATATAAACAAGAGTTATGCTTCTATGGCATATTTCTTCTGGTCGCAAAAACATCACCAAACTTTAAAAACAGGTCCCAAACAGGCCAGGCATGGTGGCTCACACCTGTCCTTCCAGTACTTTGGGAGGCTGGGGCTGGAGGATCACCTGAACCCTGGAGTTGCAGCCTTCAATGAGTCATGATTGTGCCACTGCACTCCAGCCTGGAGGACAGAGCAGATCAGACACTTCTAATATGAAACACTGAAATCAATCTGAGCTAGAAATACATTTAAGAAAGATTAATAAAACTATTTAATTGTTTACCTGTTTATTTCAGTTCAGGGTCAAATGTGGTTAGAGCTTATCCCCAAAGCTCAGAGCCAACATGGAAACTAACCGTGGACAGGATGCTATCTTGTGATAGGGTGCACTCACACACACGCCCACACTCACTCACACCAAGACCATATAGATGTGGTGATTCTCCTAATGGGCACAACTTTGGGATATGGGAGGAAAAGCAGAGGACTGCAGAAAACCCATAAAAACATGGGGAGCACGTGCAAACTCCACACAGGGTGGCCTTGCTGGGAATTCATTTCTTTTTCTTATCAATGTTATAATAAAACAATGTTGAATGAAACAGCGTTGAGGATCTGCCATACCTAAAGTAAACCCAATTCCTCTTCATGAATAGGCCTGAAATATTTGAAGACTGTTACAGTACCCTCTCTGATGTCCTCCATCCTTAGAACCATTCTTATCTCTTGCCATCCTGGCCCATCTTTTCTTCCAGTTGTTGATGTCCTTCTTAAAATACATTCCAGATTTGGCTTGACTGACAGAGAACAAAGCAACTCTACTGGTATACTAACTTGTTGAAGACTTTGCATTCATCACTATGGAAATGTATTATTGATATAATATTTGACTCACTGTTGCAACTTGCCCAATTGCATGGCACCCTGATTTTGTTTCCACCCCAGCCTTCACAGTCCGGAGAAATGCTTCCTACTTTTCTTTTGCTTATGGTGTTCACATTCTCATGATCTGTCAGGAGTTGGCCAAGGATTTTGCAGGACTTAACAAGAAAGCTTCTAGGAATATTCCAGACACATTCTCTGGGAAGACAGCACACGTACAACTGTCCTCACACAGAACACCACTGTGTCTATAACACGTGACAGGCATTACCCCTTTCATGGTCATACTTTAACTCAGATTTTCTTGAACAACTTACCACCTTTAGAAAAAAAAATTTCTGTGGGCAGAGCTCATTGAACAGGATAATTATAATTTTTTTTTTTTTTTTGGTCACATTTGCCATTTATATCCTTTTCTACATGGATTTCTCTCAACATTTGCCTTCTTCCCCCCGCCCAATATTCCATTTGTTTATGTCTAGAAACTTGTCACCTTCCCTGGTGTGTAGAGATGGAGAAGCACCCCAACTTCTGAATCATCTTCCTTGAGTGCACAAGCCATACTCAGGTGATCTTCCCCTTTGGAGGGAAGCCAAACCATGTGTGCCCTGCAGTTTTCAGCCTTACTGTTCTGCTTGCCACACTTCCTCCCCTGCATCCCAGCCGTTCTTCTCCTCCCACTTCTCTTCTCCATTGCCATAAAGAGCTGCTCTCCTCTCCCTAAAGCTTTTCCTTTTGTTAAACAAACTCAAGTCTTTTAGGTCTAGAAGTTAGTAAACTTCAGAGTTCAGATTCTTTTGGAGATAAAAGAAGACTTCCCCACCTTCCTACATTAAATTTTAAGTGAACTGCTTTCTGTAAGCTTTATAGTAAATTGCTTTTGAAAAGCTAAAACGTGGCCAGGTATGGTGGCTCACGCCTGTAATTCCAGCACTTTGGGAGGCTGAGGCGGGTGGATCATCTGAGGTCATGAGTTCCAGACCAGCCTGACCAACATGGAGAAACCCCATCTCTACTAAAAATACAAAATTAGCCAGGCATGGTGGCACATGCCTGTAATCCCAGCTACTCGGGAGGCTGAGGCAGGAGAATCACTTGAACTCGGGAGGCGGAGGTTGCACTGAGCAGAGAACATGCCATTGCACTCCAGCCTGGGAAACGAGCAAAACTCTGTCTCAAAAAAAACCCAAAACACTAAAATGCATATAGACCCTGAAGCCCACAAAGGCTGATGTCTCCAGAAGCTATTATTTGCTCATGGAAAACACTTTTCACCAGTTGGATTGCTCACGACATTTTAGAACTAGGAGAATAACAAAATCAAGGCTTAATTTTCATGAAAGATAACATAAACAGTGTAAACCCGAAAGAAAGAAATCCAAATTAAGTACCTGCCATCGAGATTACCTTATTTCATCTTCCTAATAACTCTATATGGTAGAAATTATTATGAAGATTTTTACATACTAATGAGGAAACTCAGACAGGTTAAGTAACTCACTTGAGAACTGAGATGGCTGCCCTTGCTTGCCTGGTTCTGAAGTCAGCTAAGCCTCACTCACTTTGAAATGGCTATTAGCCAAGCTTCATGAACTCTATTAATTGATACTCTCAATAAATAAATTTGCATTTTCATGGTCCCACAAGAATGTGGGTAGGCTTAAAGGGTGGTGGCTTGTCAAACTAGAAGACAATCCTGAGTAGTTTAAAATGAATATTTTCCAGCTGGGCCTGGTGGCTCACGACTGTAATCCAAGAACTTTGGAGGCCAAGGTGGGCGGATCACCTGAGGTCGGGAGTTCAAGACCAGCCTGACCAACACGGTGAAACCCGTCTTAAAAAAAAAAAAAAAAAATAGCCGGGCGCACTGGCTCAAGCCTGTAATCCCAGCACTTTGGGAGGCCGAGGCGGGTGGATCACGAGGTCAAGAGATTGAGACCATCCTGTTTAATATGGTGAAACCCTGTCTCTACCAAAAATACAAAAAAATTAGCTGGGCATGGTGGCATGTGCCTGTAATATCAGCTACTCAGGAGGCTGAGGCAGGAGAATTGCCTGAACCCAGGAGGTGGAGGCTGCAGTGAGCTGAGATCGTGCCATTGCACTCCAGCCTGGGTGACAAGAGTGAAATTCTGTCTCAAAAAAGAAAAAAAAAAAAAAAAAAGAATACTTCCCGTCTTCTTTATACCTTATTTTTAAACTTGAATTCATTCGTAGATGAACTTGATATTTGTCCCCCTGAGCCTTGTTTGACTACTGTACTTAAACTAAGAATCTGTGTTATTAAAAAACAGAGTAGCCTTAGTATATAACTGTTCTTGTTATTAGAAAGAAGAATTAAACTAAAATCTAAAGAGTAAAATCTCTGGCAATGGCAGAAATTCTTAAATATCTAGTTTCCAGTTGATTCATTTAGTTATTTTAAGAGTGTTGATATAAATTCCATAAATGTCCAAGGACAACTTTTGTCTTCTTTTTTGTTTTTAAATAATTTCAACTTTTATTTTAGATTCATGGGGTTACATGTGCAGGTTGGTTACATGGGTAATATTGCATGATGCTGAGGTTTGGGGTATGATTGATCCAAGGGAGACTTTTGAACAGTTTAGAATAACATACAGACCCTTGGTTTTTAAATTAACATTCGATGTATTAAAGTCATAGTTTTGTTCCTCAGGCCTTCAAGCCCAATTTTCACACCTATTGGTCAATTTTTAAGTCTATAAGTATTTGAATATAATAATTTTTTACACAATATTTGATTAATGCTCTATTAATCTCAAAATAAGCACAAAAAATTTAAAATAATTCTGTGTAGGTAATTAATTAGTTCAAGCTACTTTCCTAAATTTAATACAATTAATTCTTCCAAGCATTTATTTATTTATTTATTTTATAAGATGGGGTTTCACCGTCAGGCTGGTCTTGAACTCTTGACCTCAGGTGATCCACCCACCTTGGCTTCCAAAGTGCTTGGATTACAGGTGTGAGCCACCACATCTGGCCAGCATTTTTTAAAATAATTTTTCTTGCCTGTGACACAACCCTCAGGAGATCCTAAGAAAATGTGCCCCCTTCCAAGCATTTTAAATGCCCCAAATGGCAAATTCATAGCCCCAACCTTCAAGTGACATTTAGGAAATAGCTATCAGTCTTTGGAGCTAGGAAGTACTTTGCTATCTCTGAAAAACTGGCAGTTTTTTTCTTTCTGATATGAAATTACATAACCAACCATGTTTCTCTATTTGCTGTGGCTGCTAGGAAGCTCAGGGTCAAAATTAAAGCTCAGATGAAACGTATACATTGACACTACTGGTTATATTTGTTTTCTCTTTTTCATTGGAACTGATTTTCTATTTCAATTTGTATTTTACTGTTTTATTACTCAAGTTCTTTTGAGAAGAAAAATGTTATCAGTGAAAATAAATCAGGAAACAGAATCTCAATGTTATTATTACCGGCTGCCCTTGGATCGTTAAAAGAGTCCATAACCATCATTAAAAATCAATGCCTGCAGCTACTAGGAAGAACAACTATTAATAATATTGGGAGTGCTTCCTCTGGATACGTTCCTTTAGCCCCCTTCTGATCGAATTTCATAGTTTATGTTTTAATTCAGACCATTCCATTTTTTTCCCCAAATCTGATAAAAAGAATAATTGCTGTCATTTTGCTGTGATGGGGTTACTTTTATTTATGTAGTTCTACTAACATTTTAAAATTCATTGACTCAATAAATATGTATCAAATGCTTATCATGGGCCAGGCATTCTTCTAGGCATTTAGGGTTTATGTGCTAATGTCATGGGAGGGGCAGGATTGTGGTGGAGGGGTAGGAGGTGGAGGGAGCAGAAAATAAGTATCCACTCTTATTATAGCGGATTCTGCCTAAATCGTACAAAAGATACAATATCCCTAGGTATATAAACATGTTTTAATAAACCATGAAAAGCATTCATTTAGGTTAAGAATAACCTTTCTAAAATAGGGTTCCAAGTACATTATACAAAATATATGTCAAAAGATAAAAGTTAATAAATTGGGAAAAATATATTAGCAATACATATGACAAGCAAAGGCTTAATCTTACAAAATATATTTAGCTTCTAAAAATGGATGAGAAATACAAATAATACTATAGAAAATAAAAGAGGCAAGAATATGAACAGACAGTTTGCTGCAGTGGGAACTGTACATGGCCAGTAAGCAAATGCAAAGATAGCCCTTTTAGCAGTTAGGTAAACACATTCTTCACTCATCAGAGTTGCAGTAATTTATGAGTTTAGGAATAATCTATGATGGTAAAACTATAGGAAATTGAGTATTTTCACACTTACTGAGTAACTATATGAAATAAAATAACTTTTTCATGTAGTAGTATTACAGTAAATTCCACTGTGACGGCAGTTCCACTGTTGGAAACTTTTCCAGTAAAAGAAAAGGACCAACATAAAAGACAATTTTTTGCAAGTACTAGTATGACTAAGTTTACTACAATTAATGGTTTATTACAATTTATGGTATGGTGAAAACAGTGGCTATCAATCCAGGTATTTTGATTGAATAAAATATGTTTATATCATAGAGCAGCATATTGCATTAAAATAGTAATTTTAATATTTTTATATATGCATATATATATATATATATATTTCTTTTTTTTTTGAGATGGAGTCTCACTCTGTCTCCAGGCTGGGGTGCAGTGGCACGATCTCGGCTCACTGCAACCTCTGCCTCCCAGGTTCAAGCAATTCTCCTGTCTCAGCCTCCCGAGTAGCTGGGATTACAGGCGTGCACCACCATACCCGGCTAATTTTTTTTGTATTTATAGTAGAGATGGGGTATCACCATGCTGGTCTCAAACTCCTGACCTTGTGATCTGCCCACTTCGGCCTCCCACAGTGCTGGGATTACGGGTGTGAGCCACCATGTGCGGCCAATTTATATATTTTTTATCCTGGTCAGATGGCCATAATATATTAAGGTAAAAAATCCAAATTTGCATATATATGTTGTGTATGCGTGTATGTGTGCAATTTTATGTTAAAAATCTCGTAAACACACATATATGATTTGTGTAAACTAGAGAAAAGTGAGAAAGGTTATACTATCAGCTAGCATCGATGAATTCAGTGTTTGGAATAGAGGTAGATAAAATAGAGAAGCTTTTTGCTCATATACCTCTGTGTACGACTTGTGGAAACTATCGTAATTAGTAATAACATTAATAATAATGATTAAAATGACAGCCAACATTTAAGGAGAGCTTATCAGAGAGTATTCTAAAATCTTTTAATCTCATTCAATTCCTGAAACAGCCTCATGAGATGGTAACATTATCATCTTCACTGTTTCACAGATGAAGGAATGACGCTCAGAGGGGTTGAAGTCACTTGCCCAAAGGCCACACTTTTAATAAGAAGCAGACCAGAATATAAATCCGAATAGTTTTATCCAATGAAAGATTACTTTATTAATGAAAAAATAATAAGTTGAATATCAGGAATTGCATATTTTTGAAAGTTGCAATTGCAAATACACTGGGCATTTTTGGTCTATATTTTCATGATGTTTAATAATCAACTTTATTTTTTATCTATTTTTGAGACAGGGTCTTGCTCTGTCACCCAGACTGAATTGCAGTGGCACTGTTACAGCTCACTGCAGGCTTAATCTCCCAGGCCCAAGTGACCCTCCCACCTCAGCCTCCTCAGTAGGTATGACAACAGGTGTATGCCACCACACCCAGCTTCTTGAACCCCTGAGCTCAAGTAATCTTCCCACCTCATGCTCTCAAACTGTTGGGATTATAGGAATGAGCCACTGGACTTGGCAATCACCAAGTTCACATATAACCTTAGGAAATTTAATTCATCTATGTCTTAAGTTCCACATTGACCAAATATCTTTTCTTTTATGGCAACAATAATAAGCCATATTATACTCCTTTGCACATATAGATCGATATAAAATATTGAACAGTTGTATATGCTATGTTCTAATAACTGTCAATAGCTATTGTGTTCTAATGTGTATTAACTATACATGTAACTGGGCTGAAGTAATAAACTTTACACATTTAAAAATTGTGAGTTAAATCTTCTCTGAAGTTGTCCAGACTATGGGAGAGCTAAATGCATGCACATGAGAAATAGCAAGGCCATCTGCTTATCTACCAAACACAGTACTCTGCAGGTTTATCTTGATCTACTTGCTGGTGTCAATTATGTATGTATATATATATGAATATCCCAGTTACATTACACTTAAACTTTCTCTGCTTCCTAAAAACAATTATTGTTGGTTAAGGAATTTATTTTTAATGTAATTTTATGTTCTACCAGAGCTTTATTATGGTAACAACTATGCAAGGTCCAGATGTACTAATAATGCTATTTGTTCTAAGTGAAATATGTTCACTGAGCCCTGTGTCTAATTTCTGGTTGGCTATACTCTTAGTTAATACACTTTTGAGCAAAAGTGGATGTTAAGCTTTGACTATTCTCTGGTTTATAGTCTCTCCAAATCTCTTCCTATATGCTTCCCAAATACAAAATAATTTGTGTAATTTTCGGAGGGTGCTAGGGAAAAAAAAAGAAAAGAAAAAAAAGAAAGCGGCTTAACAGTTTTTTTAAAAGTAGCTTCCTTTTAAAAGAGACATTCAAATATGGTCCCTTTTTCTCATTTATGCCATGTTTGGCCTGAGTTTCTCTGAAATACTAAGTAACCTCTGGAGCTCCTTCTGTCACATCCATTCAGGTGTCAATGAGTGTCCAAATCCTCTCCTTGCAAAGTCCCCTTATTGTTCCACCACCCTCTGGATCTCTCAACTCCACAACTACACGGATAGTTCGTGGCAGAGGACTTCTATCTCTAGGTCACTATTTGAGCTTTATGAAAGTGAGCTGAGTGGTCAAGGCTCAGTGTTGTTAAATATTTCACATACAAATGCTGATTTCCTATGTATGTGTACACACTGGGCCATAATATAAAATATACTTATTCCTGTGGGTCATACTTTTTTTTTCTTTTTTTTTTTGAGACAGGGTCTTGCTCTGTTGCCCAGGGTGGAGTGCAATGGTACCAACTCAGCTCACTGTAGCCTCGGCTGATTGCAGCCCCTGCCTCCCAGCTTTAAGCAATTCTCCTGCCTCAGACTCCCAAGTAGCTGGGACTACAGGCATTCACCACCATACCTGACTAATTTTGGTATTTTTGGTAGAGATGGGATTTCACTATGTTGGCCAGACTGGTCTTGAACTCCTGACCTCAAGTGATTCTCCCAGGCTGGTGTTGAACAACTGACCTCAAGTGATTCGCCTACCTTGGCCTCCAAAAGTGCTGGAATTAACAGGAGTGAACCACTACGCCTGGCCCGGGGTCATACATTTTTAAAAAGTACACACTGGGTCAGCCATTGTGTAAAACATATTTATTTTTGTTGTTCATAATTTTTTTTTTTTTTCAGATGGAGTTTCACCATGTTGGTCAGGCTGGTCTTGAACCCCCAACCTCAGGTGATCCGCCGCCTTGGCCTCCAAAGTGCTTGGATTACAGGCGTGAGTCACTACGCCCGGCCGTGGTTCATAATTTTTTTAAAGTTTGAAAGCCACTGTTTTTTAGGCAATAATGAGTGTAGGAAGGAATGTTTTTAGACCACTGCTTCCTCAGGGAAAAGACCACCCTCGCAGGCTTGAGGCTGAGAATTTTGTTGAATTTATATTTACATTGTTGAAGAAAAAAAATAATGCATGATACTTGTTAAAGACAGCAATAAAGACTTCATTCAAGGAGACACTATCCAACGGGGTCTTGTAGTGGGAGAGACAGATTGGACTCAACTATGAATACAAAGACAACTAGTGATCAAAGCTAAGGAGCAGGATGGAGTCAGTGGATGGAAAATTACTAAGGGAAAATTTCCGAATAAAGAAGGATTCTGGCTAAACCAATTTAATGGGATTATTGCTGAAGGCAGACCAGGGTGCTAAGATATTGATAACAGGGGATAAGGAATTTGATTAGATATCAAGTATGGCCAAATACTAAGGGTGAGGCATTTTTGCCCAACTGACCCAGCAGGATTCTTGCTAAAACTGGACTAAATGGGCAAAGCCACTAAACTAAGGACAGAGTTCCTGGTCAGGACCTAGTCAGAAAGTGGACTCAGAGGAACCTGACTCAAGTTTAGTCAAAGGAGAGGGTCTTTGTCAATACTACCTCCCTAGCAAAACTGACTTTCTACTGGGTATCACACTGAGGACTTTTGGCTGTTACCTTCAAATGGAAGACAGCACAGGGAGGAGAAGCAAGCTGTCTCCTGATTCTTCTAAGGTGACTAATCTCATTCATGAGGGCCCCATATTTAATCCTAATTATCTCCCAAAGAGCTTACCTTATAGTTTCTAATACCATCACACTAGGGGATAGAATTTTTCCTTCCTTCCCTTCCTTCTTTTCTTCCCTTCCTTCCTCCCTTCCTCCCTCCTTTCTTCCTTCTGTTTTTTTTTTTTTTTTTTTTTTTTTTTTTTGAGACAGGGTCTCACTTTGTTGCCCAGGCTGGAATGCAGTGGTGCACTGCAACCTCCGCCTCCTGGGCTCAAGTGATTTTCCTGCCTCAGCCTCACAATAAGCTGGGACTACAGGCTAGCGCCACCACGCTGGCTAATTTTTGTAGAGCCTGGGTTTCACCAGGTCGCCCAAACTGGTCTGGAACTGCTGGGTTCAAGTGATCCACCTGCCTCGGCCTCTCAAAGAGCTGGAATTACAGGCGTGAGCCACGCCCCGTCTAGAATTTCAACACGAATGGGGAAGGGGGCAGAGAACACATTCAGTCCCTAACAGCCAAGGACTAGAAGACTTCGGTCCACCATAAAAAGCAGGACTTATGTTTCTTGGATATCAGTATTGCCATTTATCTACAGGGTGCAGAATATTTAGGGCTTTGTAGATTCATACTGATGGCTAAGTTTATTTATTTATTTATTTATTTCTGAGACCGAGTCTTGCACTGTCACCCAGGTTGGAGTGCAGTGGTGGGATCTCTGCTCACTGCAACCTCAGCCTCCCACGTTCAAGAGATTCTCCTGCCTCAGCCTCCCGAGTAGCTGGGATTCCTGGCGCACACTACCACACCCAACTAATTTTTTGTATTTTTAGTAGAGACGGGGTTTCACTTTGATGACCAGACTGGTCTTGAACTCCTGACCTTGTGATCCGCTCGCCTCAGCTTCCCAAAGCATTATTTTTAATCTATGGTTCAGAGACAGTGACATTGCCTCTTAGAAGCAGGTTTTCTAAAAGAAAACAAAAAGCCCCAATTCGTAAGACTTTCATTTATCATGGTGAACTAACGGGAGGAGGGGACCTAAGGATAGGTAGTATATATGTAAATACAATAAGCACTTTTGAGCTTTCTATATTGTACATGATGAGGGAAAAGCATGTTGTTCAGGGATCTCTGGCTCATTTTATAAGATGGGTTAGACAATACTATGTAATCACTCGAATTGCTTTGTCTTGCTGCATGGCTTTGTCACCATCTGATTTTGCAGTTACTTTAACAAGCAAAGGAAATGCCAGAGAAGTTCAGCATCTGGGACCTCCTCACCCTTGTAGCATGTCAGGCCTCAGGCAGGAGACAAAAATGGCCAAGGCTGACTGTGGAGCCCAGGTTAAAAAAGAGAGAATGAGCCTGGGTGGGTAAGAATGCCTTGTTCCCAACGTCAATATTGACATGCGGGGTCACTTCCACCTTTGGTACACTCAATCAGGCGGTGATTATGTTCCATGGCATCATCCAGACTTCAGGACTTTGGAGGAAAGCTGGGGCAGGAGACTGCTCAAGTGCATTTGACAATAAAATGCTTTATGAAGCCAGATGTAAATTGCACTTGCCCGTACGCTTATACTAAACCATAAGCGGGGCTGACCCATGTGGAGCTGGGCTTTTCTTTTCCCGGAGATTCTTGTGAGATCCGTAAGACTGAGAACTCTGCCAACCACTTAGGCTTTTCGGCAAAACGCTATACAACCCTAGAAGGCGGGTCACTGCTCTGCACCAGCTGCCTGCCAGTCAGAGAGACAACAAATAAAAATGGAAGATCCTTCTCAGTGAGAAAACAGGCCTCGGACTCAAAGCGGGGGTCCTGAGAGGAAGGTGAGCAAAGAAAGGCAAGGCGAGGGCGCTGCTTCAAGAAGCCGGGTTCATTCAAACCCCGAGGACAGCAAACCCCGCCTCTTCACGCCGCCGCCCGCTCAATCGCCGAGCTCTCCGGGTGTGAGCTCGCCCCGCGGGGAGCGGCTTGGAGCCGAGGAGGCGGTGGCAGAGGTGGTTTGGGCAGCCCCGCGCGGCGGATAGGCCCAGGCAAACAACACCCATTCCCCCTCCTCGCTCAGTTCAACTCCCACTCGGCCCCGGCCACGCCCTGCCGCCACCGCCCCCTCGGGCAGCTTTCCGCTCGGCAGCCCGGCCTCGGTTGGGGGCGGGAGAGAGGCGGTGCCTCGAAGAAAGCGCCGCGGCCGCCGGAAACTACGAGTGCCGACAGCCTTTGCGACATTGCCCCGCCCTCTTTCTCCCACCACTCAGCGCGCGTAAGCGGGGGCTCAGCCAATGGATACCGAGCCAGGGAAAAAGGGCGCCCGCGTCCGGATGCGCCTCAGGAAAGCCATGCTCCCTGCGCGGGGGCAGCGGGCAGTTCACCTGGCGCACCGAGCTGTCGGTGGTCCGCGAGCGCCCACGTCCGCCCCTCTCGCTTGCCTGGAGCGAGGGCCCTACTTTTTTCTTAAGTGGCAATTGGAGAGATGCTGGAGCAGGTTTTTGAGTGGAGGGCGCTGGGAAATGAGTAGGGGGCGGGATATCCTGAGACAACAAGTTTGGCTGTATGGAGGGCCTACCGGCAGCGCTCCTGAGTTAGAACGCCGAGGAAAGAGCGCCAGAGAATCCAGGGAGGAGGAGAAGAGCTGCTAAAAGAATAACCTCGAGAAAGGGGGTGGAGAGGAGGCGGCCCCAGCGCCCCGGCCCCCGGCAGGTCGGCGGCCAATCCGCTGGGGGAAGGGGTGGAGAGTCGGAGGCTCCGGCGGAGAGAGGCCGAGGGGGGTGGGGAGTCGGCAGGGCTCGCGCCGCCCTGGCCCCGCCCCCGACCCGCGCCGCCGCCCGCGCCGCGCGCCGCCGTTGTCAATCAAGGGCGAGTCAGCCGGGCTCGGGCGGAGAGAGGAGCTGCTACGCCACAGCCCAGCGGCGGCCATTCGTGGAAAAAGAGGCAGAGCCTGTGCCAGCTACAGCCTCCTCCGAGCCACCGCGGGCGGGCGGGACCGGCCTCTCCTCCCGCCTCGCCCCCACCCCCACCCACCTCTATCCCAGTGTCTCCGTCTGAGGGTTTGTCCTGTTAATGCGGGATGAGCGGTACGTATTCTCCACCCCCCTCGGTCTCCTTCGCCGCCTCCCTCCCTCCCTCCCCAGACCCTGCTCGGTTCTCCCCCCTCCCCCGGGGCCGCTGAGATGCTTTAAGGGGAGGAGGAGAGGGCGGGAGGGAATCAGGGGGAGGGAAGGAGGGTTGTGTTTTGTCTTAATGTCTGAGAGAGAACAACCTCCTTCTGGGTGTTGCTCTGGAGCCGATGGGTCGGGTTTCAAACCACGTTTTGTGATACCCCCTCCTCCCTTCCCTCCTTCTCCCCCACCCCCTGCCGGTGTGCGTGGATCGCGGGTTTATGGAGATTAATGTTCGGGGGGGGGGAGAAGAGGAGAGGGAGAAGACGAATAATAATAATCCTAATAACCTGTTGTCGTGTGTGTGTGTGGTTGGGGGGTTTGTTGCAGATCAGAAGAAGGAGGAGGAGGAGGAGGCGGCAGCGGCAGCGGCGATGGCTACAGAAGGAGGGAAAACCTCTGAGCCAGAGAATAACAATAAAAAACCCAAAACCTCAGGCTCCCAGGTAAAGGCAAACAAATAAATAAAATTCTTAACGACACATTAGGAAAGAGAGGGAGTTATGCCCTTTAAATGCCCAGAAGTAAAGAACAGAATAAAAATGTCCACTTAAAGCATCTTTCTGAGAGTGAGGAACTTAAATTGTAAATTCATCAAGATTTCACCTCTTTAAGGGTATAACGCTGTTTAAAATTAAATCAGGAATTCAGACTATAAGAAAACGGTGTGTGTGTTCCGAAGGGCATTTTGAGTTTAGGAACAAAACACTTTACAGAGTTTTAAAGAAATTTCCTTTTATTTAAACTTGATGTTATAGGACCTGCTTCCTTATTCAAATAGTTCTTATCTACTTTTGTTCGTATTTCTTTTTGATTTCTGCTGCTTCCTAAATTTTGTTATGTAGAGTTGTCAAAATAAATAAGTAACCCCCTGGCAACTACTGGCCTCCACTAAATCCGCCCACTTTTTTTTTCCCCCTTCTGCTTTACCGCCCTATTTTGGGTAGGACTCTCAGCCCTCTCCTCTGGCTTTACTGGCAGCTACTTGCAGCAAAATAGGGACTCCTGGTGAAAATCAAGCAACTGGACAACAACAAATTATTATAGATCCAAGCCAAGGATTGGTGCAGCTTCAGAATCAACCACAACAGCTAGAACTGGTAACAACGCAACTTGCTGGAAACGCTTGGCAACTTGTTGCCTCCACTCCTCCTGCTTCAAAAGAAAATAACGTTTCTCAACCAGCTTCTAGTTCATCTAGCTCTTCCAGCAGTAATAACGGGAGTGCATCTCCTACAAAAACTAAATCAGGTAATTCTTCCACCCCTGGTCAATTTCAAGTCATACAAGTACAAAATCCAAGTGGTAGTGTACAGTACCAAGTGATTCCACAACTTCAGACAGTGGAAGGTCAACAAATTCAAATCAATCCAACTAGTAGTTCATCTCTACAGGATTTGCAGGGTCAAATTCAGCTCATTTCTGCAGGTAATAATCAAGCTATACTCACAGCTGCTAACAGGACAGCTTCTGGGAATATTCTTGCTCAAAATCTGGCAAATCAGACAGTTCCAGTCCAAATTAGACCTGGTGTTTCAATACCACTTCAGTTACAGACTCTTCCTGGTACTCAGGCTCAAGTTGTAACCACCCTACCAATTAACATTGGAGGCGTGACTCTAGCTTTGCCAGTGATAAACAACGTGGCTGCTGGAGGAGGGACTGGGCAGGTTGGCCAGCCTGCTACTACTGCTGATAGTGGGACTTCCAATGGGAATCAGTTAGTTTCCACACCCACTAATACCACTACTTCTGCCAGTACTATGCCGGAATCTCCCTCCTCCTCCACTACCTGTACAACCACTGCTTCAACATCTCTGACAAGCAGTGACACATTAGTGAGCTCAGCAGATACGGGCCAGTATGCAAGCACGTCAGCCAGTAGTTCTGAACGCACCATTGAAGAGTCTCAAACACCTGCTGCTACTGAGTCTGAAGCCCAGAGCTCCAGTCAGCTACAGCCTAATGGAATGCAGAATGCACAGGATCAATCAAATTCTCTTCAGCAGGTGCAAATTGTAGGCCAACCTATCTTACAGCAGATCCAGATCCAACAGCCTCAGCAACAGATCATTCAGGCAATTCCACCACAGTCATTTCAACTCCAGTCAGGGCAGACAATTCAGACCATCCAGCAGCAGCCTTTGCAGAATGTTCAACTTCAAGCAGTAAATCCGACTCAGGTGCTTATCAGGGCTCCAACTTTAACACCTTCAGGGCAAATCAGTTGGCAGACTGTACAAGTTCAGAATATTCAGAGTCTTTCAAATTTGCAAGTTCAGAATGCTGGGTTATCCCAACAATTAACCATCACCCCAGTGTCTTCAAGTGGTGGCACAACTCTTGCTCAGATTGCTCCTGTGGCTGTTGCTGGTGCCCCAATAACTTTGAATACTGCCCAGCTTGCATCAGTGCCTAACCTTCAGACAGTGAGCGTTGCCAACCTGGGTGCTGCAGGTGTTCAAGTGCAGGGAGTTCCTGTTACAATCACTAGTGTTGCAGGTAAGTTATGACATCTTTTTAAGTACCTTATAAATCGTTTTCATAACAATCATTGCTTTTCTTTGCTAATTCTTAGGTTTGACATAGCCTCTGAAGTAAACACGTAATCATAAGGAACCAGAAACAGGAATATTATAGTAACAAACATAGCTCTATAGTAATCAGTGTGATGTTCACTTTTGTAGATTTTATGTTAGGTTTTATGTGTTAAATTTGTTAGACAATTTTTTTAACAGTATTATTTTATGAGACAAAGCTTTCAGATTAGAATCATAATTGCCTTCTGTAATTAAGTGGTCTTATTTCAGTACCTTCGAACTTTTCAGAAAGAACCCTAGTCAAAATAATATTTATCTCTTCTTTGAGGGAAAGTAGTTTTAAACTCAATTGGTATATGTAACTGTGAATCTGTTGAACTTTTAATTCTGTAGTATAATAAGGCTAACTTTTTTTTAATTTAAGCTATTTCTCAAGTTTCAGTATCTTGTGCCCTGTACTTTTGTGTTTTATTACACTGGACTGTTTTAAACTAGACATTGATGCAGCTGAGAGATAGTTTTACATTGTAAGTTGTTTGGTTAAATTTTATGTCTACTTTTAAGCTAATATCAGGATTTGAATTTATAATCCTTCACTTAGAATTATATTTAATTAAATCTTATGGTCATTGTGTGATTTGTAGATGTTTAATGTAAGGTTGGTGGAAAGCAATGAAAAATGTTGACAGAATTCACTAATTTGAATTAATTGTGGTAAAGTTATTTTTAAACCAATTTAAGAAGTAGTTATTATTTGTTATGCGTGTAAATAGATACTTCTGAAGTACTTGGCAAGTAGTTTAATCTTTTTTGGACCAGTCTTATCCCTAATAACTTTTGTTTTCTAGTAGTTAAGCCCTTTTCATTGATTCTGATTTGATGAAAACCTCGTTTTGTTTTAGTGCCTTTGATACTTTCAGACCTTGTCAGTTAAATATTTCTGTATTGATAATCTGAGATAAATAAGTTTATCACTTTTGAATGACCTTTCTTGAAATAAGTTGCCAAAAAAATATGCTAGGGTTATTTTATGGTTAATACCTCAAGTAGACATATGTATGTGAAATTGTAAATTGCCAGATAAAACTTTCTGATTCAGGAGAACTGGGATTATAGTTTTTATGTAGATACCTGCTACTTCTAGACAGCGCCATCCAGCGGAACGCTCTGTGATGTTAGAAATGTTTATGTGTCCTATCTAAAATGTTAGCCACAGGCTAGCTACATGTGACTCCTAAGCAATTAGGTATGTCTGGGGCACCTGAGGAACTGAATTTTAAATTTCATTTAATTTTAATTTAAGTAGCCACATGTGGCTAGTGGCTTCTTTATTGGCAAGCACAGTAATTTAGTGTTTTGAGTGTGGTTTTTTTCCCTAAAACTGTTACAGCGTAATTATATAAGTGTTTGTCTGGTTTACAGTCCTTAACTTGCTTTGTTTCTACTCCTTTGCTGAAAACTTTGACAATAATTGTAGTATTTCAGGAAAGTGTTTTTGGTGGGTTGAATGACAGTTTGCATTGTAAAAGCAGAAGTTATTTCACTTCTATTTCATCTTATTAAGCATTAGTTAGCGAATTGTGATTAATTAAGAGAATGGAGTAATTTCTAATTTAGGTTAGAAGTAATCAATTCTTCTGCTCTTTAATTGGTATCTGTTGCAATCCAGAAGTTTTCCCTTAGCCATGTGAGAGTAAACAAATGTTTTGGCCACCCAAACTTAGATTAACTTGAATGGTTGATTATAAACACAGGATCCAGCTTCTGGTACTGTAAGTTTTGAATCGTGGGGGACAAGGGATTTGCCTTTTAGCATACTTTTCAGGTAACTCTAAAACTCACTGAAGCAGCTGGGTGTGGTGGCTCATCCTGTAATCCCAACACTTCGGGAGGCCAGGGTGGGAGGATTGCTTGAGCCCACTAGTTCAAAACCAGCCTGGGCAACATAGTCTCTCCAAAAAAATTTTTTTAAATTAGCCGAATGTGGTGGTACACCTGTGGTCCCAGTTTCTTGGGAGGCTGAAGTAGGAGGATCGCTTACGCCCAGGGGATGCAAGCTGCAGTGAGCTGTGACTGCCTCACTGCACTTCCACCTGAGTGACAGATGGAGACCGTGTCTCGGACAAACTCACTGAAGTTTGAGAATCAAGTGTCTAGTCATCAGCAGTGAACCAGAAGACAGAATATGGAAGCAGGTGGGTGTTGAGCTAGTTCATTTGTGCCTCAGAATAGATTTTGGTGGCAAGTACAACTTTTTAGGTTTTTTTTTTTCCTTAATCGATTTCCAACCCTCAGCTGAAAACTTTAGTTTTTATTCCACAAGTGTGTGTTGAGATGGCTACTGTATGCTGAACACTGCCAATAGGTGTGGTTATTCCTTCATTTTCAGGGACAATTTTTTCACTTAAAGGATTGACGTGATTTGGATGGTTTCATTTAAGTATAGGAGGAAATTTGAAAAAAGTAAAATCGTACAAGGGAAAGCTAATAAAACCAGTACTTGAAGCTGGGGAGCTTGGTACTTAATTTTATGAAATGAGAATATTAGCAACAACCTAGGGGCATCCTCTTCCGTTAATAGTGTATTCAGCATCATGTGTTTCTGTGCTTTGGTCTCAGCTGTAAATCCTGACTCCATGCTGAGCATTGGTTAGAATTGTAGTAGGAACCAAATATGTGTATGCTCTGCATATTTTTGTTTGTTTCCTTATTGGGATTCTGAATTTGACTTTAAAAATTTTTACTTTTACTTAAAAAAAATAGATATAGGGGGTACAAGTGCAGTTGTGTTACATGGATATATTGCATAGTGGTGACATTTTAGTGTACCCGTCACCCAACTAGTGAACATTGTACCCAATAGGTCATTTTTCAACCCTCACTCAGTCCCCCACCTTTTATAGTCCCCAGTGTGAGTATTCCACCTGTATGTCCATGTGTAATCCTTTTTTTTTTTTTTTTTTTTTTTTTTTTAAAGTTCTCACTTATAAAGAAGAACATGCTGTTTGACTTCAGAGGAAAAGCAGAAACCTTAATTTAAGCTCAAAGACAACTAATTGTACTTCTGGCTAAAGCTCCTTTATTTTAACTAAGTGAGGAGAATGAACTGCCTGTTTTCACAATGTCTTCTAATGGTCAAAGAGCCCTAAATAAAATGAATTTCAGGTGTTACATTTTCTTAAATACTTTGGAGCTTATAGGAACTGTGGATAGCTAAATCTAATTAACTTGCAGTGGCCCACAATGTGCCTTATTTTTGGTAGTAATCATCATATGTAGTAACAGAGATCATACTGTAGGCCTTTTGATTGATGAATGAATATTTCTTAGTCAATTTTAGTGGAAATTAACAATTTTATGCTGGTTCTCCCACAGAGGAAGTTCAGACTTGATGATAAGATACTGCTGACCCTTGAAGAACTTGACTCTCTTACCTGATTTTTTTTTTTACTTCTCCAGGGAATTAAAATACGAAACCTGGGGATATAGTATGAAACTAGAAGTGGAAGGACCAGTTCTTCATTATTAGTACCAAAGAAATTAAAATTTATATTTAATTTTAAAACTGAATTTTATTCAGTAGAATTAACCTCTTACAGTGATCTTGTTTTCCAGAGCTATTAAAGGTGGAAAATTGGCTTGAGGTTTAATACAAATATAGTTTTCCTTTGCCATATATGTTTTATTAATTTGGATTTCCCTCATGGGTAGCTGTATATATACATACTCATGTACTCCCGTGTTTGGTTACTCTTTTTTCAGGGGAGTCAGATTTACTCCAGTAATCTTACTTCTTTAAAATCTCTATACTTTTTATGATAGATTGGAATTCATTATTAGAAACTTAAATCTTTTATACAATTCGAGTGACTCAGGCTCTGAACTACCAACCTGGCTTTAACTATTAAGTGATTTTTTTTCATGGAAGATGAAAAGTTCTCAATGTAGAACCACATTAATTTTTTAAAAAGGCATTTTGTTTTTTGAGGTGGAGTTTCACTCTTGTTGCTTAGGCTGGAGTGGCATGTTTTAGGCTCACTGCAACCTCTGCCTTCCGGTTTCAAGTGATTCTCCTGCCTCAGCCTCCCAAATAGCTGGGACTACAGGCATGCACTAGCACGCCTGGCTAATTTATTTTTAGTAGAGGCGGGGTTTCACCATGTTGTCCAGACTTGTCTTGAACTCTTGACCTTGTGATCCACCTGCCTCAGCCTCCCAAAGTACTGGGATTATGGGCATGAGCCACTATGCCCGACCTGGCATTTTTTTTTTTTAGAAGGATTTCAGGATAGAGTAACAAAGGAAAATAGGGTTTTTTGATTGTTTGTTTGCATTGGAAATGGAATCTCTTTTGTTACCCAGGCTGGAGTGCCATGGCAGGATATCTACTCATGCCCACTACACCTCCTGGGTTCAAGCAATTGTCTGGCCTCAGCCTCCCAAGAGTAGGGACTACAGGCACATGCCACCACACCTGGCTAATTTTTTTTTTTTTTTTTTTTTGAGATGGAGTTTCACTTTTGTTGCCCAGGCTGGAGTGCAATGGCACAATCTCAGCTCACCACAACCTCCGCCTCCCGGGTTCAAGCAGTTTTCCTGCCTCACCCTGCCGAGTAGCTGGGATTACAGGCGTGTGCCACCATGCCAGACTGATTGTATATTTTTAGTAGAGACAGGTTTCTCCATGTTAGTCAGGCTGGTCTTGAACTCCTGACCACAGGTTATCTGCCTGCCTCAGCCTCCCAAAGTGCTGGGATTACAGGTGTGAGCCATTGCGCCAGGCCTATGCCTGGCTAATTTTTATATTTTTAGAAGAGATGGAGTTTTGCCATTTTGGCCAGGCTGGTCTCAAACTCCTGACATCAGGTGATCTCCCCACCTCAGACTCCCAAAATGCTGGGATTACAGGCATGAGGCACCATGACTGGCTGAAAACAGAGTTTTAATCACCTGCTTTTCATATTCTGAATCAGAGAATATATATTGAGTAGTACTTAAGGAATATTGGGGCAGACATGGAAGCAGATTAAGAACATGCTGGGCGTGGTGGCTCATGCTTGTAATTCCAGCACTTTTGGGAGGCTAAGGTGGGTAGATCATGAGGTATATTGGGGCAGGCATGAAAGCACTCACAGCTTTAAATTTGCTTAATCAAGAAGGAAGATAGGGAATGGTGCTATGTGTAGATCCTGTAGAAATAACATACTCTTACAAAATGATAGAATTGTAGGTGGAAAGGATCTTGGAGATTATGGCTTAGCAGTTGTAACCTTTTGATAATGCTGCTAAAGTCTATTTATAAAGACATTTTGTGTTTTTACTGTTTGAAGAAATGTGGGTCAGAGGTTCTGCATTGCCACATTAGGTACTTGGGGGTGACACAGTAAGGATTGACGGGAACAGGGGGACCTGGCCTAATATTAGTCTGTACACATATGTGTGCTCTTCTATACTCTTTTCATGTCGGTTTCAGTTAAGTTTGGATGTTCATAATGCTTGTAATTTTGCTACCCAGTGAATGAGCAAATTGTGGCAAAAGAAACCTGTTCAACCACAAATGGCTTATTTAAGTATGTGGTGAGATGAAGGCTTAATGAAATTGTAGTTACTAAGGTAACTTAAAAATAACTGAGCCTCTTTCTTCCACCCTCTTTCCTTAGCCCTATTTTAGAAATGAAGAAATTGAAGCCCAGAGAGGTTAAATGACCCTCTTATATTTTATGATAAAGTAAGGGCTAGAATCTTGACTTCTGCTTCAGTTGTCTTTCTACTGCGTTTCTGGGTTGGCTTTTTGGAAGTTATCCTAAGGTCAGAAGGAACTTTCAGATTTGGTTTCAGGGTAGTATCAGTAACTTAAAATTTATGCTGCATGGTAAAAAGTACCAGAAATTTTAGCATGAATAACACCTAAATTCTTTAAAACATCCTGAACTTCAGACAAATGAGCTTGATAACCATTCTTAACAAAGTCCTTGAATGAACTATTGAGTAGTTGGCTCTTGAGTATTTTAAAAAAGAACGCAGGAGTCACTGGGAGCCAGTATGGGTTCACAAAGAAACTAGGTTAATATCTTCTTTAGGGTTTCCAGATGCGTATGCAAAGGAAATAATGTTAACATAATATATCTTGATTTTAGTATTGATAGTCCTGGTCTCTTTGAAGGCTCATAGCAGGTTGCACAATTATATGAAAAGTGGTAATTGATTTTTCACCTCTGTAAGCAGTCTCACACTATTGCAAAATAGAACTAATTTTGATGTAGTACTGTTTGACATTGTTTTTTCAAATACAAGGTTGAAGAATGACCATATTTACTAAATTCAAATATGAGACAAAGCTGGGAGGTGGTGCTAATATGATAGAATTGAGATTCAGAGTGATCTTAATAGGCTGAAATGGTGGGCCAGAATTAGTAAGGTATGTATATAACAGGTAAGATCTTCTACTTAAGATGGAGGGTATTGGCCAGGCACTGTGGCTCACGCCTGTAACCCCAGCACTTCAGGACGCCAAGGCAGGTGGATCACGAGGTCAAGAGATTGAGACCATCCTGGTCAATATGGTTAAACCCCGTCTACTAAATATACAAAAAAAATTAGCTAGACATGGTGGCATGCACCTGTAGGCCCAGCTACTCTGGAGGCTGAGGCACGAGAATTACTTGAACCCGGGAGGTGGAGGTTGCAGCAAGCCAAGATCGCGCCACTGCACTCCGGCCTGGCGACAAAAAAAGTGAGACTGTGGACTGTCTCAAAAAAAGAAAAAAAAAAGATGGAGGGAATTATATACCTACGAGATAAAAAACGTGGTTTGGCAGAAGGACTTGTGAAAATGATTTGTGATTTATTGGCTTAGTATGAACTGAGTATAGAATAAAGCTCCTTCTGTACCTTGTTCTCGTCAAACACTTCTGCAATATTGTGCGCCGTACCAGGTGGCACATTTTAAATGGGGCATTGGCAAACTTGCAAACATATCAAGAAGGATTCCCAGAATCAAGAATGTGGGAAACATTTCATAGTAGCAATAATCAAAGAACAGAGTTCTTTCTTTAAAAGAAAACGAGAAATTGTGACAGTTGTTTTGATATATGAAGGGCTTTTTTTTTTTTTTTTTTTTTAAAACTGACATAGCTTTGTTTTTTTGTTTGGCTCTGGAAAAACATAGAATATGTATATGTACACATAGACAAAGACAGACTAGAGTTATGCAACAATGGAATGGTTTGTTTCAGTAGGTAGTGATCACTAAAGATTGGATGTTCATCTGGCAAAGATACTGTAGACTACAGAAGAATTTCTTGTACTGTATAGAAAGTTGGATTAAACTATAAATTCTGAGTCATCTTCTAATTCTAAAATTTAAGATCTATGAAATTAGAGTATATATTTTAGTTTGTTCTGGGTACTCCCATCCAACACATGGTCAGAGTTCTCTGTGTTAAACTTACATGATTAGGTATTTAGGGATTTTTGTGAGAGAGATTGAGGGTGATATTTACCATTTTTCTTATGGAGGCTGTATAATTAGGGTGAATTCTATTAAGCAATAAATGCAGCACTTTTAATTCATAAATTAATATGTTCCTGTTCATTGTTCTTAAATTTACTGTGTGCTTAGGTGCTGTTTTTCTATGTCATTTGCTCTTTTATTTGGTGAATACCAAAACAGTATTTTAAAAATGTGCTTTAGTTCTGACACTGAATTTGTAGTTAATGATATTTTATCTCAGTATAGTAGCCTCCTCTTATCTGTGGTTTTGCTTACCTGCAGTCAACCATGGTTGAAAAATATTAAATGGTATATTCTAGAAAGAAACAATTTATAAGTTTTAAATTGCGCACCTTTCTGAGTATTGTGATGAAATCTCAGTCTGTCCAAGGTGAATGGGAAGTTTCTCTTTTTTTTTTTTTTTTGAGACGGAGTTTCGCTCTTTAACCCAGGCTGGAGTGCAACGGCGCGATCTCGGCTCACCGCCATCTCCGCCTCCTGGGTTCAGGCAATTCTCCTGCCTCAGCCTCCTGAGTAGCTGGGATTACAGGCACGCACCACCATGCCCAGCTAATTTTTTGTATTTTTAGTAGAGACAGGGTTTCACCGTGTTGACCAGGATGGTCTCGATCTCTTGACCTCGTGATCCACCCGCCTCGGCCTCCCAAAGTGCTGGGATTACAGGCTTGAGCCACCGCGCCCGGCCGAGTAGCCTTCTTAACTGCTGTGGTATCATGGTGTGTTCAAGTATTTTTATTTTATATGTTTATGGCCTCAAAGTGCAAACATAGTAATGCCGGCAGTTTGGATATATCTAAGATAAGCCAAATATGTGCCAAAGAGAAGTCGTTAATCTCATACTTTGTGTAATTTATAAATTAAACTTTATCATAGGTTTGTATGTATGAAAAAACAATATACATAGGGTTCGGTCCATGGTTTCAGGGATCCAGTAGGGGTCTTGGAACACATTTCCCCCTCTGATAAGGGGGGACTACTCTAGCTCTTTAACCATAGTTGTGTTTCTGGTACTGTCACTTTAGTGTGAACAATGTGATTATCTTTTCTTGAGTGGAATTAGAGGACAATTGGAAAATCTAGGATCCTAAAAGAGCCCAAATTCTAGGAAGCACTGGCAGAATTAAATTTGTCAATTTTCCCTAAGGAGTAAGCAAATCCAGTATGCCTTTTTTATTTTTAAGGTATTTATGCTCACCTTTTAGTTGTATAAATTTATAGGGTACAAGTACAATTTTGTTTCATTGCTATGTTGTATAGTGATGAAGGCAGGGCTTTTAGTGTATCCATCACTTCAGTAATGTACATTGTATTCATTAAGTAATTTCTCATTCTCTACTACACTCACACCCTCTTTTCTTTCCCTTTCCCCTTCTCTTCTCCTGGCTTCTCCCTTCTCCTTCCCTACTTCCCCCTCTCCCCATCTGTCTGTCTGTCTGTCTTTCTTTCTTTCTTTCTTTCCTTTCTTTCTTTCCTTTTCTCTTTCTCTTTCTCTTTCTCTCTGTCTGCTTTGTTTCTTTCTGTCCTGTAGTAGTCACTTTCTTTTTGGCTCAGAATTATCTGGTACAGAGGTGTTTTTTGAAAATGTTTGAGGCCAAACGCAGTGGCTCGTGCCTGTACTCTCAGCACTTTGCAAGGCTGAGGGAGGAGGATCATGTAAGCCCAGGAGCTTGAGACCAACCTGGGCAACACAGTGATACTGTGTCTCTACAAAAAAAAAAGGGAAAAGAAAAGAATTAGCTGGGTTTGGTGGTCCATGCTTGTAGATCCAGCTACTGAAGTGGCTGAGGCGGGAGGATTGCTTGAACTCAAAAGAGTTCTGTTCAAGGTTATAGTATGCTATGATCATCACTGCACTCCAGCCTGGGTGAGAGGGTGAGACCCTGTCTCTTAAAAATGTATCTATATGTACGTAAAATGTTTAAGACTCAAGAATCTTTTGATACAAAAAGTGATAATTCAAATATATGAAGCTTATCCTTTCCTCAGGGATGATAATAAAGTTAAGGAGATTGGAAATATCTGTGCTTGATCAGAGGTAATGGTTCTCATAGTAGGTTTATTATTGGTGCAGATCACATGTACATAGAGGCGCCATATAGCACACTAAGAATTAAAACTCACATTTTCGTTTGGGTACTTTCTGCCTTCCTCCCCTCCCCCCATTAGCTGTACCATCTGGGCAAACATCATAATTGTAGCTCCATTCATTTTTCATTTGTAAAATAGTGATACTAGTTCCTACCTTCTTTACCTCATAGAGTCTCAAAGATTAGGTAAAATAATATATATGAAAAGGCTTTGCATATTGTAAAGAAAACTAGGCAGGAGGTGGTAACCCGGCAACATCTGTACGTAGTGACACCCACTAGAAGAATGTGAAGTAGTAAAGTGGGAGAATGAGCTATTTTAGGTATGGATATTAGCTTGAGTTACATGTCAGAGGTAAATGAGAAATTTGTATAGAGGAATCAGAAAGCTTTGGTAAAGTGCAAGCAAGGGTGAGGTGAGGTGTATGGAGAGAGAGGTGTATTTCCAGGTGGAAAAGAAGTGGTGTGGCTGGGCACGGTGGTTCATACCTGTAATCCCAGCACTTTGGGAGGCTGAAGCAGTTGGATCACTTCAGCTCAGGAGTTTGAGACCAGCCTGGGAAATACGGTGAAACCCATCACTACTAAAAATACAAAAATTAGCTGGGCATAGTGGTGCATGCCTGTAGTCCCAGCTACCCTGGGAGTCTGAGGTGGGAGAGTTGCTTGAGCCTGGAAGTTGAAGGTTGCAGTGAGCTGAGATCATGCCACTGCATTTCAGCCTGGGCAACAGAGTGAGACCCTGTCTCGAAAAGAAAAGAGCAGCGTATTTCAGTATAGTAAGAACTAAATGTCTGCTGTCTGCTTAGCCCTTGTTAGGTTCTGAAGGTACTAACTTAACCTGTCTTAAAATGATGCTTGTGTTCAGGAGAAAGACTTACATACATGAAACCATTATATGGCAGCTGCAACTACATACGAGAGTTTATACTTAAGTACTGGGTTTTGAGTTATGGAAAAGAAGTGTGAGAGATCAGAAGTCAGTGAGGTTAGTGGGGAGTAAACAAGAAAGGCTTTTTCTGGTAGAGATAGGACTTGAAATAGGCCTTAAAGATTAGCTCGGCAAGTGGACATTTGAGACTTTGGGGGTGAGAGGTGAAGAGTGAGGATGTCTTGAGTCAATCTGCTAAACTTGGAATGAGCTTGATGGGTATCAAAGATTGGGGGAAAGAAAGCTATCATGTGGAAGCTTATAACTAACACAGGGAATGATGGAGTCTCTCCTGTGTGCCTCCTAGAGGCATAGTAGTCTCATATAGTGGCTCAGAATTGCCAACCAAACAGCCTGTGGCACTCCTGCTTCAGCCACAGAAGTTGTGTGTTTGTTGAAGCATTTCCTAACATTTTGTTTGAAGAAGTGAATCTGCCAAAATAATAATTAAAAATAAATTGAGTTTTCTTCTTTCTCTTCTGGGGACATTGTCTGCAGGCACTCAAAATGGTCCAGCGTTGGACATACCGATGTAGGCTTTCCTACAATACAGCCTCTAACAAAACTAGGCTGTCCCGAACCCCTGGTAATAGAATTGTTTACCTTTATACTAAGAAGATTGGGAAAACACCAAAATCTGTATGTGGCGTGTGCCCAGGCAGACTTTGAGGGTTTGTGCTGTAAGACCTAAAGTTCTTATGAGGTTGTCCAAAAGAAAGAAATATGTCAGCAAGGGCCTATGGTGGTTCCATGTGTACTAAATGTGTTTGTGACAGGAACAAGCGTGCTTTCCTTATTGAGGAGCAGAAAGGCCTTGTGAAAGTGTTGAAGGCGCAAGCACAGAGTCAGAAAGCTAAATTAAAAATGAAACTTTTTGAGTAATAAAAATGAAAAAGATAAAAAATAAATTTGAAAAACTTGAATCTAGTGGATTGGAGGTATTGAGTGAAAATATTTGTAATGCAAATGATAATTACAGAATGTTTCTTTGTAGATAAAAGTGTAGAAAAGTTAGAAATCAGGAGCCCAGATAAAAGCATATTGTTGGAGAAATTAAGTTACGAATTCACAGTGGTCTCTAGAAAGACTGTGGCAGTGAAGTAAATGGTTGCTAAATATAAAAAACAGCTTGTTGAATTTCTCTAGGACCCAGAATGATGGCATGAAAGAAATGGTAAGGGATTAGGTAAAAACATTAGGTTTGTTTGTTCTTTCCCCTTACTGTGTATTAAGCATGGTAATAGAGATTGAGAAACTAAAGATGAAGTAAGACATGTTTCTGCCCTCATAGAATGTATTATCTGTTGTGGGAGACATACTGTATTTCCCTGCTTCTAGGACATGCTTTTTTTTACATTTTATTTATTTATTTATTTTAAGACGGAGTCTTGTTCTATCACCCAGGCTGGAATTCAGTGTCATGATCTCGCCCACTCCAGCCTCCACCTTCCGGGTTGGAGTGATTCTCCTGCCTCAGCCCCCTGGGTAGCTGGGATTACAGGCACCTGCCACCACGCCCAGCCAATTTTTGTATTTTTAGTAGAGAGGAGGTTTCGCCCTCAGGTGATCCACCCACCTCAGCCTCCCTAAGTGCTGGGATTACAGGCATAAGCTACTGTGACTGGGCCCATTTTAAATCTTTGAAATTATTTCAAAGTTCTGCTGATTAAATTTTGACATGCATTTGATTAAACAAAAGACATGTCATAGTTTAGCAGAACTTTTTTCTTTCCTATGATCACTTGCATCTTAGACTCAATGGTATATGAAATAGGTAGGTAGGTAGGTAATTAGATTACTTAGTGGTGTTTGGTTTATAAAAACTGTGAATGAAGTGTTATAGAAGCCCAGAGGAAGGAAGAACTAGTTCTGCTTGTAGGGTTCTGGGAATGTTTTCATGGAAAGGATGATAACAGCTGAGACTTAAAGGGGATGACTAAAAAGTTTACCAGGTCAGAAGGAAGAGAAGGGCCACTCTTCTTCTCTTCCTTCTGACCTGGTAAACTTTTTAGTCATACTTTAAGGTTGTGTTGGATTTCACATGTACTTTGAAATTCAATTAGTGTTTTGTAAACATTACACAATTCAGACTTAGCTCAAGGAGTATTCATATAAAAGTTGGATTGTAAGCCTCATGTAAGTAGAGTCTGTGTCGTAAATGTAAATATGTGTATGATTTTGTAATTTTATTTTTTTCTCACACCTTGATGAGCATTGCTCAGTATCTGTCATTCTGCTACTGAACCAGAAGAAAGGACACAGGTGGAAAACTTTGATTTCATAGGAGAATGGGATGGACAGATCCTTGGAATAGACTCAAGATGTATATTAAAGGAATGAGAGAGTTTATGATCATAAAAGGAAAAATGATTAGTAAAGTGAAATAAAGGGAATTTAAATCTGATTGCTTCTCATGTTTTGGTAGACAGTTGCAGGTGAGAATCTTACCAGTGAGGGGAACGTCGAAAAGAAATGGAAGGTATATTAAATTTCCAAATTGAGTCCCTCTGATGTTATTTTGTAGATGCCTCATAATGTGGCCAGTCAGAAGGGGTTTAGTACAGTTCTGTAAATAATGAGTCAAGTCACCATAGCTTTTTGTTCACAGAAGCGGAGCTGCTTTTGCACAGGAGTATAGGAACGAGATAGTGATCTGTGCTGTGGTAAGTGGGTATCTCTGCCTGGTGTGGGGCTGGGGAAGGGATGGAAAATCCTTGCTCAGGTCTAGTTGAGGATATCTATGCCAGGGAGTTCAAGAAGAGGGAAGAGGAAGAGACTAGATGAATATGATGACACATACTAACTGGATTTATATAAGAGAAATAAATACTTAAAGTGGTTTGTGAATTCTAAATATTTAAATCTACATATGAACCAGGTTGAGACAGTTGACAGATGTTTGTCATAAATACTACAAAGTATGAAAACATGCTTGTTGAAGCAAACTTTGATTATTGTGATTTTATTAGTATAGGTTTTTAAATTTAAAGCATATTTTTATTTTCAGAATTTCTCTCACCTGTTCTCATTGGTAGTATGTCACTGTCTTTATTCATTTGAATGATAGGGCAGGTAAATGGTTTTAATATCCCTTTGATAGACTTTCATCTATTATCTGGACTCCCTACTGGCAGACGCATCCACAAATTCAGTCAGCAAGTAGATATTAAGCATCTGTATTGTGTGGCTTGATGTGTTCCTTAGATAGTTGAATAACATGGGACTGAACTCCTGCCTCTATAATATTCTAGTGGGGAAAGAAATTATGTAGTTTTCTTTAATGCATAAAACAAGTAGTAAAAGGGTACTTCTTTGAACCTTATGTTTTTTTCATATTTTGCTGACATTTACTGCATGTTGATAATATACCAGATAGTGTATGCAGCACTTGAGCTATTAACTGATGTAATCTTCAGAACACACTGTAAGGTAAGTATTGCTGACATCCCTCCTCTCAGGTATAGAAACAGGCCTATAGAAGTTAAATAATTTGCTCAAGGCCACGTAGTGAATGATGGAACCAGAGTCTAAAAATACTTGTATTATTACCACTTCCTGCCTCTTAACTATCTACTCTCTGTATGCTGTAGTGTTTGTTTTCTGTGATCGTTTATGGACTCAGTTTTTTTGTCTCTTATATGCCACTGTTTAAGCACTTTATATATATTAACTTGTTTGTTTTTCACAATTCAATGAAGAAGTTGTTGGTTCATAAAACAGGAAACCAAGGCTGTCGGAGGTTAGTTTACTTGGCCAAGATCATATAGCTAGTAAGTTAGGGTGCTAGTAAGAAAAATTCTTTATAAAACAAGTCCAGGTGAATAGGATTATAATCTCTCTTTATAGCTAACCACTACTATTTTAAGTATCTTATTGTAATTACGGTAATATGCTCAATAAGAAGCAGTTTCCTAGGTCTTTAGCTGAGTGTTCCACTCCTTGTGTTCCTTTGGAGGTTCAGGGTGCATATGCCACAAAGCGAATTAGAAAAAGAAAGTTTTAATTACTTTAATGGCCTGTGTTGATTGGGAATTTGAGGCTAGTAAGAACATTTCCTTGACTAAATATATGTGTATCACAAACTAATTTTGAATAAATTTTAAAAACACAGATTCTAAGAGTATAAGCCAAATAAAGTCTATATTCATTTTTTCTTTTTATTTTTTTGAAGAAAGGGGCCCACAAGAGGGAGTCTTATATGTCATTTTCGTTAATAGTTGTAAAACCCAAAAAAGAATATACTTTGTAAGGCTTACATTTCATGACTTGCTTCTTGATTAGGATGTGACATGTCATTAGATAGGAATTTATGATCTTTTTCTGAAGGATAATGTTAAGAAAAGTCAGAGACCCTTATGTATAGAATTTATGTTCTTCAGCTAATCCTGAATGTAATTTTTATGTAGCATAAGCTTAGTTGACAGAGTTGGGTCTGCAACTTTATTGTTTTCTAGTGGGTAAATAATAAACAAATATTTAGTGCCTTTCATTGTATATATTGGACATTGTTCCAGGTGCTAGGGAAACAAAACAGACATGTTCTTTATGCATGAAGACTATACTTTGTTCTGGGTGACTTGTGTTTCATCTTGATCTTAGATGATTGCTGTTTTTAGTAGATGAGAAAATCAAGGCTTAGAAAGTTTAAATAATTTGTCCAAGGTTACAGAATCAGTACATGGGGGTGTTGGGAAAAGAACTCAGAGTTTGTGTGGCTTCAAAAGTTTTTCTGCTGTTTCATCACAAACCCTTGAGGCCAAGGAAGTCAAGGTTTCCATGAAAAGTTTTAAAAGAATTTTCTGTTTTTTTTAGTAACAAGCTACCAGAGAATTGAAGACCAATTTACATTTTGTAAGAGTTTGATGCATCAGAGTGTATTCACAGTATATGAAAATAGAGTAGTTAATTTAGTCCATATTTCCAAAACACATGATTGAGTTCATTTGTGTATCTTTGTGTATGTGTGTGTGTGTGTGTGTGTGTGTACGTGTGTACACGCATATGTAGGTACATACATATATGTCTGTGGTATGTGCACACTTAGTGTGTATGTTTAGTCATTATCAACACATTCAAGAAAAACTTAGAGGGATTATATTGTATACCTAGCCATCACCTTCCTTATTCTCCCACGCCTTCCCTGTAATTAAGGATACCAGCCCATTTGGGAATATTTCTAAAAATCGCCCACCTCTTCATACTCCTATCCTTACCCCAAGCCACAAAGAAAACTTGATTGTTGAAATCAAAGTACTCGGAGAGCTTTCAGCACTTTAAAACTGATTCTTTGGCAGCTGTCTGAACTGGTAGTGATAACTGTGTATGATTTTCAAACTGGAAGGCAAACATGTTTCATTCCATAAACAGTTTGTGGTGAGTAGAGTGTAACTATGACATACTTAAAGAGCTCTGTGCTAGGTAACCGTTTGTCTCTGCCATTAATCTATTTTGTAACCTTTGCGGATGGAGGTCTTGGTTTTTTTCTTTTGTATAGTGAAGTATGTATGTGTGTGCAGTATGTTTTGTAAAATGAAATAGTTGAGGTAGTTTTATTTAGTGTTAGAATTCTGTAAAGCACAAATATGTAAAAACCAAATTCAACTTAATTCCATTTCAGTGAGCCAATGGGAAAACTCAGGAAAAATACTGTTTACTAATATTGCTAGTTTTAAAATCAAATTGATTTCTTTTTGGAGTTAAACTGTGCATGGAGCATGTTCACATTTTCAGAAATACAAGGGTTTTTTTGTTTGTTTGTTTGTTTTGACAAATTCTTTTCTTTTTCCTAAGCCTGGATTCCATAAAATGTTTCGAAATATTCTTGAAGCCAAATCTAATATTGAGTCTCCTGCTGTTCTCTATTAAAGAAGTTTAGTTTCTAGGCTTAAGTCAGTTTTTGGATTCACAAATTTTTTAAAAATATGATTCATTCACTAGTGCCCTTATAACTAGCTACATGCCCAGCCTTCAGCAACAGCAAAGATGGGGGTCAGGGCCCTAAACCCTTGGGCATGTAGATTGCCATCTGGGACCTCATCTGGCTACTCAAATGCCCTTGCCAGCGGATACAGACCTTGAAGATGCCTAGTCAGAAACCAACTGCCCTTTAAAGCCACAGAGTGTGGTTGCTTAGGCCTGAGCATCTCTAGCTTACAAGCAGCATAGTTCTGTGATGCAGAGCTCTCCTGTTCAATATTACCTCCTGACCTTTCCAAAAGCCAGAGTTTATCTTCAGACCAAGGAATTTACCATAGTCCTTGCTGCCTTCTTGACATCTAACTTTTGGTAACCATCCTAATCTACCTAACCATTTTATTACCTTAGCACCCATATGACTTAGACTTCTGGTCAGTGTGCCCCAGGACAGTAGTTGTAAAATCTAGAAATTTAGAAGTAGAAGAGTTAGATGGATGTTTGTATCTCAGTTTCAAAGGAGACAACTTTCTAATTCTTACTCTAGAAGGTGAAGAATATCATAGCTGATTTGGGGTCCAGGAGGTCTCATTAAAACAGTGGAAACTTTATTTGCTGGACCTGTTGAATTTTCTGCAAGAGTATTAAGGCAGGGAGAATACTATTTTCAGCCTCACAACTACTGGCACAAATAAGAGTTTAATATTGAATTCCAGCTGCTATCTTGGGAAGAAAGTACTTTTTAAAATTTTTTTTGAGGCTGAGTCTCGCTCTGTGGCCCAGGCTGGAGTGCAATGGTGCGATCTCAGCTCACTGCAACCTCCTCCACCTTCCAGGTTCAAACGGTTCTCATGTCTCAGCCTCCCAAGTAGCAGGGACTACAGGTATGCGCTACCACACCCAGCTAATTTTTTGTATTTTTAGTAGAGATGGGGTTTCACCATCTTGTCTAGGCTGTTCTCAAATTCTGACCTCAAGTGATCCTCCCACTTCGGGCCTCCCAAAGTGCTAGGATTATAGGCATGAGCCACTGTGTCCGGTCCGGAAGAAAGTACTTCTTTAAATACAGGATTGTATCAAAGGATGTATTTACAGAATGACCTCCCGTGAAGAATTTTTTAAATAAAATAAAATACAAGAATTTAAAATATATTTGCTTGGATTTCATTTTGTAGGTTAATCTAAATTTATTGAAACACTTTAAAAATATTTAATTAACTATGATTACTGAGAAATCAGAGAGCTGTTTTGGAAGTAATGTTTTAGAAAGTTTAGTTGAGGTCTAGCTCACTACTATTATACAGAAATTAAAAAAAAAAGAAAATTGTGCCTTCAAGTACTGCTTGCAAGTACTCTTAGTAAAGAATTTGTGTTTCATTAGTTGTTAAGACTTCTACATGTTTTTAAATGTAATATTAGTCCATTCTTACTAAAGATCTCTAAGCAGTCAATCCTCAGTTGTTAGGAATAGCTGTTTGTTTCTACATGATAATCATAGATTTAGCTTAAAATGAAGGTGACGTTGTGGTGTGGGTGAAAAATAGAAATGGACAAGAATGAGATGTGGGTTCAATTAGTTTACTGTCTGTGATGTTCTGTTACTATCTGTGATGTGGGAATCCCCTTTAGCTTTCACTAGCCTCAATAATAAACACATATAAAATGAAGATAATCTGCCTACTAGACAGGGTTTTTCTGAGGATTAAATGGAATAATATGTGTGACAATGGGTCAGACAAATGCCAGAGCACTGGGCAGATGTAAAGTATCATTACATCATTATGTTTACCGTTAGTCTTCTACATTAATATGTGTGTATGTTTAACATTTTACAGGCTTATTTTCTGTTACATGGTCATTTTTACATCTGTAACATTTAACAGTGCTGGTATATAGTGCATATTCAGTAAATAGCCAATACAAATGAGACTGCTTTATTACTTGGCTTGATTGAGTATATTAGCCTTTTTTTTTTTTTTTATTTATTTTATTTATTTATTTTTTTTTTGAGACAGAGTTTCGCTCTTGTTACCCAGGCTGGAGTGCAATGGCGCGATCTCGGCTCACCGCAACCTCCGCCTCCCAGGTTCAGGCAATTCTCCTGCCTCAGCCTCCTGAGTCGCTGGGATTACAGGCACGCGCCACCATGCCCAGCTAATTTTTTGTATTTTTAGTAGAGACGGGGTTTCACCGTGTTGACCAGGATGGTCTCGATCTCTTGACCTTGTGATCCACCCGCCTCGGCCTCCCACAGTGCTGGGATTACAGGCTTGAGCCACCGCGCCTGGCCTATTAGCCTTTTATTTTATGTATTATGATGCTTTGACATCTGAGGTCTGCTGACTTTGGAAGGACTACCTCTTCCAGGGTTAGCCAATTTCTAGAGACAGTAAACAATTCCCATGTAAATGCCCTTTTCAAAACACACACCAACCAATCCTGAGCCTGCATTCTAACCACCTCCTATGTTAGATTCTCACACTTGAAACCACTGGCTCTCATCACCCCCCAGGGCTAGGTACCAGACAACTAGGGACAGCACCTAGGCCCCACAGCCTTCTGAAGTTATTCATACTAGCCAATCCTAAGCCTGTTTGCCCTGCCTCGCCTGTTCCTTCTGTTGGAAACCACAGTAAAGGATTTTGTCCACAGTTTCTCCCCCTCCTTTTGCCTCCTGACTGACCCATCCATATGCCCTATATCCTATGGCAGGCTGTACTCTCTCCTCTTGGGAACTGTAACAAACTGTCTTTTCAGTGGCAATTTTCTATTAGCACACTATATTTTAAAACATTGGGCTACTGATTTTTTTTTTTTTTCAATTTTTGTGCCAAAGAATCTTATTATTAAGAAAGTATTAAATATTGTTAGTTTTTTTTTTTTTTTGGAAGTAATTTGAATAGAGATTCAGAACGGTATTGAAATACATATGTTTGTATATATAGGTAAATATGTACGTATGATTAAGTATATATATGTGTGTATATATATATATATATACACACATATATGTATAATGTATGTGTATAAAAAAACTTTAAACTTGATTTGGAAGAGGACAGAAATTCTGATCTTTAAGCTCCGTTTCACAGATCATCTTTGATTCCACTCTGTTGGTTTATAAATGGAAAAACTAAGGCCCATTATGAATATGTGGTTTCCCCAAATCACACCTTTAGTTATTGGCAAAACCAGGATAACCTGGATGTGATTCCTTCAGGCTTAAGTAGACATTCAAATGTAAGCATTTTTTTGAAAATTACAGGTAAGTCTTTCTTCTTGCCTTTCTTAAGAGAATAAGGTATTAAAGTTAATTTTGTTTTCTCCTATCCCAAGTGATGGTGGTTGGTTGCTGAGTAATTGTTCCAGTTGATACAGTTTTTCCATCTAGCAAAATTAACATTTAAAACTTAATATAGTTATTTATATTTTATTTTATAAAAGTTTTTAATAAAAGGTTCCAGATACTTAATTTTATGTCCCAAATCTACCCATTTGTATCTCAGCTTGTTTTTACGTTTTTTTCTTACTTCGTTTTACTTGGCTTTTGGTATTAGATTTCTAAGCTTGGAAACTTGCAGCAGCCTTTAAGCCAGGTACTTCATTGTAAACATTTTCCAGGATTTCTGCTTTTATGGTAAATTTGACTGGGTCAGATAATCATATTGCGAACAGAGACAACATGAGAAGTTGTTGACCAGAGATATCAATAATTTATAGTTAAACAAAAATGATTTAGGTAATTTGGTGGATTTTTTTAATTTTAAAATTTTAGGGGGCGTTTTTTGGTGGGCATACTAATACTGAGGTAAATATGCATGCTTTGGGGTAAAATAGGTTTCTGTTGTGTTCTGTCTCAATGGGCTTTCATGTAAGTATTGGATCTGGTTTGGTGTTCCACATTTTAAGGAAGAAAGAGACGAAGCCTGAGAAGTGGCTTAAAAATGGTCCTCCATACAGGCATGTGTGATAGTTCTCCGTTTCCTCAGAAAATTGAACAAATTGTAATACAGTTATGATGGAATAAAAAGTTTAGGTTAAAGAAATACATTCTTAATTATGCAGGTGCTTAATTAGGGTATAACTTTGTGAGGAAGGGTATTAACTCTCTGCCCATGAAAATCTTTCATATACTACATGCTAGCTTGTTCTAGAATTGCATGTCATTTTGTTAGTGGTTGTCAATCTGTACAGGTCTGCAGCAACCTCAGTTTTTGCCTGCACAGAAGAAGGAATTTAACCAAGGGACCTAAGGCAGAGGTAGAGATTGAGACAAATTTTAGGGCAGTAGTGAAAGTTTATTAAAAAGTTTTAGGGCAGGAATGAAAGGAAGTATAGTACATGGAAGTGGGCCAAGTGGGTGACATGAGAATCAAGTGTGCAGTTTGACCTTTGACTTCGGGGCTTATATGTTGGCATGCGTCTGGGATTGTGTTTCTTCCCTTGAGTTGGGCTGTTCACATGTGCAGATGAGCTGCCAGCACTTAGGAGGTGCTGCACATTCAGTGTGTTTGCTGAAGTTTTTTTTTTTTTAGAGAACGGGGTCTCGCTATATTGCCCAGGCAGGTCTCGAACTCCTGGGCTCAAGCTATCCTCCCGCCTCTGCTTCCCTAAGAGCTGGGATTACAGGCATGAGTCACAGTGCGCGGTGTGCTGAAGCTTTATATATGCTCACTTGAGCTGTTTTTTCCCTTACCAGCCCAGTATTCATATACCAGTTAAACTCTGCCATTTTGTCTTTTAATGTGCATGCTTGAGCTCACTTGCGCAACTCCTGAGATCTTATCAGGAAGCTGCTGATTGCAAGATTCAGGTGTTTGTAGCTATTGGGAGACTGCCTTTCCCTGGTGCTGGTTGTGACCAGTTACTATTTTAAATTGATAGTTTAACAGCTGCCTGACCATCACCTGATATTTTTGGTTGTGGGATCAGGGGGTGTTCTCTGCATTGCTCATGTCTGATTACCTACTGTAACATTTCCTTCCTCAAGTGTCCAAGACCCCAATTCTTTGGGAAAAATGGATGTTCAGTCTTCTGTAACTACTTCACGATGACAGGGGTGATGGTGGTGGTTCTGTGGGTCTTGGCCTCTTGCTGACTGTCAGGGTAGGGTGGCTCTGTGGGTTGATGAAAGCTGTATTCAGCCAGGTTCAAGGGAGACACAGTCAGGGTTTCACCTCTGTTATGTCCCATTGATGGACAGTCTAGGAGTCCCCTGTAGAAGAGTGACTCTTGAATATTGAGAGGATGATATTCTTGACTGAGGATCATCTGGATGTGGATGGCCTGAAGGTGAAAGGAGATAAATCAAGTTAATAGATTGAGAAGACATGGGCCAAAAAGGACAAGTATTGATGTTAAGATGAAATAAGAGGATGAGGACAGATTAAAGAATTCTGAGACTCCCAACATGCCAGGCAGCTGGTAGCTGTGGATGACAAAAAGTCTTAGGGCAGCCACAGTCAGACGCAGTTGACAAGGAAATTTGTTACCTTTGTGGCACGAAATACTTTAGCGTAACAATTATAATTATTACTGATAATGTATGCTTAGTCATCTCAATTATAGGAACTTCACATAATTTTGGAACCCATACCAGTAACACACTTACACAAATACAGCCCAAAGAAAGCTGGATTTAACTTTTGCATTCATGTATTATTGATGTCAAACCCAATTCTTAAAGAAACCTTATAGACAAATCTATTCAATTTTAATCAGTTTGCCCATAAGGTAAGATTCCCATAAACCTTTTCTAATCCTTTACAGTTTTTTTGTTGAAGAGTAGAAGAATGCTCTAAGAAAACTGTGTTATGCCTTTATTCCAATGTTTAATTTATGGATAGTCTGAGTAATACCCCTTTAATGTTAGCTAACTTATCACACAGGATTTCTTTTACAAGATTAATCTTTTACAAATCTTCCACAATTTGCTCAAACCTTATCCTAGCTAACTTAAAACAATTCTTTAACTCTGTAAACTAGGGGGAAAAATTATGTTCTCGTGCTTTCTTATGGTATTTTACCAAAAGTGCATTTTACTTTTCTTACATGCTTTGCATGTAAAACTCTTTTTTTCAGTAGTCTCAAGTATATTTTACACTATTAACTCTTAACAGCTTTTACTTTGGATGAAATCCTGGTAAGTAAAAAATTCTAATTATGTATCAGGTGTGGACCCTAGGACACCAGACGGAAGTGCAGATAAGGTCTGACTCTTTTCAACATGGCTAACTCTGTATGTCTTTACCTAGCTTTAAAGCAGGCAAGTCGTGCAGTAAAGAGTCATAGTAACAGTTAGGAAGCATTTAGTAGGCCTAATAACCCTTAAAATTATATAACATTTTTAAAAAAATTATCTTTCACTAATTTTTTTTTTTTTTTCTTACAACTTAGACCATCTATAACATACTTGGACTCTGACTTGGCTTAAACACCCCTGCTTTTATACAACCATTTTTCTTTAGGACAAGAATTTACCATACAAGATCCTTACTCATAAAATGTCTTTTCTTTATAATCTTCCTTAACAAAAATACCTCTTTACCGTTATAACCTTTGAATTAGACAGAAGTCATTTTCCTTCTATTAGGAAGTTATAGTTTGTTGCTATGCAAGTCCTGTGAAGGAGAAGCAGATAAGGAGGTTATCTATATACTGTAGAAGTATATAGATATCTATATACTGTAGAAGTATATATATACAGTATATAGATATCTATATACTGTTGAAGTATATATCCCCGCTCAAGAGATAGCTTGGTTAGATTTTTCTAAGGCTCTTCCCAATAAATGTGGGCTCTCTCTAAACCTCTGAGGTAGGACTTTCCAGGTTGAAGTTATTAAAGATTCAGGCAGCTTTTTGAAGAGAAATGGGGCTATTAGATGAATTTACAGGTTGGGCACCCATCTTTGAAAGCATGTTTTTGCCCCAAAGGGTTGTGAGTGTTTCCTTTTTGAAGGAAGGGGTGTCATATGCCCCATTACCCAACAGGATTTGGAGGAGAATTGATCAGAGGAGGACATTAGCACAGAGTAGGCAGCTTTTGTACCCAAAAGGGAAATTTATAATTTTACTTGCCGTCTCTATAGTTCCCCTTGGCTTTGTACTACTGATGGCAACAATTTCTGATTTGGAAGCCTGCCAGAGCAGAGAGGCCCTTCAGCTCAAGGCCATCAGGGGTTGAGATTTTGTCTGGGGCAGGCAGGTGGGGTGTTTCCAGTGACCAAGCTTGTGGCAGAGAGGGCAAGCCATGCAGGGATATTCCCCCATTTATCCCATTGGGGAAGTTTGCCTTTCAGTAGCTTGGCTTCCTACACCACTTGCAGTTACCTGAAAGAGTAGGCTTTTGCAATTTTTGTCCAGTTTATTTTTAGGACAAACAGTATGACAAGGGAAAACTAATTTTTTGTTTTAAGGTTTGAAGGATCAAACTTTTCCCAGTTTTTTGAGGATGCATCAAAGGGACATGTCCTGGAATATGGAAATGTGATTACCCATCTGTGAAGAGAGAACAGAGGAGGAAAAAGAAAAAGAAGGCATCCCCTCTTACTTTCATATATCCTGAATAGGACATCCCCCATTTGTCCTTAGCGTTCCATAATGAACTGGTCTTACCATGTACCCTTAACCTTTGTCCCATCTTGTTACAATTTGAGAACAGAGGAGATACCAAATGAACAAGCCCCCTGTTCATCCTTGGGGTTCCAGAATGAATCTATCTTACTGTGTACCCATCACTTTGCCTTCATCCCTGTTCTTATGGTAATCTCTGAATCTGGAACCAGCCTTCATTTCTGTCTTGATAGGGTCCCTTTCACCCACAACCTTGGGCTGGCCAATATCCTCATCTCCATAATCTTAGAGTGACTGTTGCTTGAAGCATTCCGGCAGCGAAATGTCTTTTCTCAGATTCCCATTTTCCATCTTTAAGTAGATGAAAAGTCTGCTTTTCTAGCTAACTGCCACAAGGGGCTGGACCTCCCTCCCTTCAAATATGACCCTGAAGATCTTGATGCATATTGGGAAGGGCATGGGAGTTTATTAGTGAAATAGTGGCTACAGAAGAAAGTGGGGAAAAAACTAGAGGAATACTCATGGAAAGCCTTCATATGCTTGCAAAAGCAGTAGCCTTGGATTCGAGAGGGCAACGTTTATTGACCCTCTTGACATAAAGGAGGAACCTCTGGAGGACTTGGGGCTTGGAGTGAGAACTCACAAATGGCAAAAGAAGAATTTCCTCTTCTCCCAAATGGTTGCTAACTCCAAAAAAACAAATGGGTAAGGTCCTTAAAGGGCCTTGGAGTGAGGCCCTATGCAGGCAGGCAGACTGCTTCAAAAACTACTGGAAAACTTGGCCCAGGGGCATTAACAGGAACAAAAGGCGTGTGGTAAGTCATAAGGAGCTTGCAGAACTGGGATTCTGATTAGTGTTTGTCTCAGCAGTGTGCCAACAAACAGGAAGGGTTGGAGGTCATCTGAGCTAGTAGGGTAAAAACAAGTATAAATCTCAGGGTATAGCCACAAAGGAGCCACTGTCTTTGCTGCCACACAAACACAGCAAGAGGCGTGGGCACATGAATAACAGGGGTGTGTGTTTTAAAAGTCATGTGGCATGCGAAGTGGAAACAAAGAGGCAGACTTGCCCCTGAGGCAGGAGGTCTGGCAGGTGTGCAAGGCCATTTCAGAATACACAGGAAAAACAGGAGAAGAGGTGGCAGGGGATTTTGGGAAAGAGCCGATTTTAGTTGATAAAGCCGAGGAAATCCCAGATGGCACGCAGTCTTAGGCTTTAGCCCTACCATTCTCCCAAGCCTCTGTCAGGCCTAACTAAGACTGTGCGCTGTCTGGGATTTCCTCTGCTTTTTCAACTAAAATGTCTCAAGTCTTCCTGGTGTGGACCTTAAGGTCTTTCCCACCCCTGCAAGCCCTCTGGCAGGGTGAAGGAAGCAGAGCCACTGTGGCCAAGAGGAATCATTCTGGGGATTGGTTAGTAAGCAGGAGAGTGAACGGAAGAGAAAAACTGCGTACTGGGGGTTGAATGCCTTCAGCCTAAGAAGGCAAGGTGTAAAGAGGTATCTTATCACTGGGAAACATATCTGAGTCACATGGCACCAAAGTATGTATCTACTCTCCAGGGAGCCTATGATTTCCTAAATAAGAGTTTTGGCTGGGTGCAGTAGCTCATGCCTGTAATCCCAACACTTTGGGAGGCCGAGGCAGGTGGATCACTTGAGGTCAAGAATTTGAGACCAGCCTGGCCCAACATGGTGAAACCATGTCTCTACTAAAAATTCAAAATTAGCAGGGCGGGGTGGCGCATGCCTGTAATCTCAGCTACTTGGAAGGCTGAGGTAGGAGAATCGCTGGAACCCAGGAGGTGAAGGTTGCAGTGAGCCAAGATCATGCCATGCACTCCATCCTGGGCAACAAGAGCAAAACTGTCTCCAAAAAAAAAAAGAGAGAAGTTTTTTTAAAAAAAAATTGAAAAAGCATTTAGCAGCTTTATTTTATTGTACAACTTTTTAAATCATAGAATGATATAGAATAATTTGGTTTGTTTGGAAACTAGGAGTTTTTTTTTTTTTTTTTTTTTTTAATTTCCACTTCCTGCCAGATTCTTTTTTATTTATTTATTTTTTTTAGAGGGAGTTTCGCTCTGTTGCCTAGGTTGGAGTGCAGTGGTGCAATCTTGGCTCACTGTGACCTCTAACTCCCGGGTTCGAGCAATTCTCCTGCCTCAGCCTCCTGACTAACTGGAATTACAGGTGCCTGCTACCACACCCAGCAATTTTTTTTTTTTTTTTTTTAGTAAAGATGAGGTTTCACCATGTTGGCCAGGCTGGTCTTGAACTCCGGACCTTAGGTGACTCACCTACCTCGGCCTTCCAAAGGCTGGGATTACAGGTGTGAGCCATCGTGCCCAGCCAGTTTATTTCTGTAAAAGAGTTTCAAAAAATCATATTGTGAATTCATCACATAAGTGAATGAAACCTTGTCTTTGCCTGTGTTCTCATCTCTTCCTCCTTTACCACAAAATGCCAAATGTTACTTGTGTCTAAGAAAGTTACTATAATAATTTTTTAAAATCCTCCTTTACTCCCAGTAAGTGCGCCAGACTCTTTTTCACCTTAATTGGAAGTGAAAAGCTGAATTCCCTACTACTGAAGATAGATCTGGATTGCTTCATAGAATATGCAGGATCGTTCTTAGATGGCACCCCCCTCCTTCCTACACACATTTTTAGAGAAAAATCTCTGGCCAGTTCATTTACACTTGAATGTAGAAATCTACTATTTCCTGGTTGCTCATTTTGCTGTTTAGAAATACAGCTTAAAATAGCCTTCTATGGAGTTAGACTGATCCATGACAGCTTAACAGTGTTGGACCAACCTCTCTTGGCCCTAAACTATGCAGCTATTTTAAGCTATGACCCTAAGAACTGACAGGGCATACTGTACCCTCTTAGCTCTGAGCATTAGTTCTGTATTTCCAGAGGTGGACTGATTTAAACTTCTATAAGAATTAAAGCTATCATTGTAATGTTTTGGAAATTCTTATACTTACCTGTACAAGCTGCCAGCTTGCTTTGGTTTATCAGATTTCATTAAAATAAAACTATGGTGGGGGGAAAGATATTAACCATAAACTCCATGTTTTACCCAGGTAATATATTTTGTGCATTACTTGTTTTAGGATAAACTGCCTATAAAACAGAAAAGTCCTAAGAATCGTTTGATGATCACTGTAATAAGATTATACTATTCTTAGATGATTGGTCCACTAATACCTGATTATGTGATTGCCTTTGCCCATATTCTCTGCTCTCATGTCAGATTGCTTTTTACCCTTAATTCCTATTTTATCCATTTAATTGTTAATGGTTCTGTTCACTAACTTTTGTCTTCTTACCACTTCTCAACTGCATATCCATTTCTTTGTGATTATTCTTTAAATTCTTACTAAGTGTAAGCATAGGGCTAAGTTCTCAGAGCACAAAGGTAGAAGTCTTTTCCTCCTAAAAGCTTATGTTCCAGTTGAAGAGACAGAATATTCATTAAAATAAAAAGTAATTCATAGAAGTAATAACACAGTGGTATATTTTAAAAATTAAATATATGGTAAAAGATGGTAATACCAAAATTAAGAATAGGATGAATACTCTTGAGAGCCAGGGCAGAAATAAAAGACTTCATGAAGCCTAGGAAGCTTGAACTGATTCTTTGAGAAAAGGAGAGCCCTAACAAACAAGAATAAAGAAGGAAGGCATTGTACAGAAGATAGGAAGTTAGAATATGCTTTGCATGTTTAAAAAAAGAATGGATAGACCTTTTAAGTGGTAGTAAAGACTTTGAGGGGAATGTTAGAAAATGAAGTTCACAAGGTTGGTAGAAGTTTGTAGAATGACAATGTCAGAGCAAGGACAGGTTAAAAGGGTATGTGAATGTATGTATTTTTGAGGGGCAGGGGACAGGAAGTTTCATTTATAAAGCAGTGTTTTAGTTTTTGGGGTTGTTTTTTGGGGACAGGGTTTCACTCTGTTACCCCAGCTGGAGTGCAGTGGTGTGATCTTGGCTTGCTGCAAGGCTTACTTCCCAGGCTCAAACAATCTTCCTACCTCAGCCTCCCAAGTAGCTGGGACTACAGGTGTGCTGCCACCATGCCCAGCTAATTTTTTGTATTTTGTAGAGATGAGATATTGCCATGTTGCCCAAGCTAATTAGTTTTATTTTTTAACAGACATAGGAGAAATGGGGAAGCCAGTTTTGGGATCATAGTATTCATTCAGATATCAGTGATGGGAAATCTGAACTTGAGTGTAAAGTGTGTGATTCTCAAGAGTCTTTAAAAAAAAAAAAAGAAGACAGAATTTGATGTACAAATGGATTGAGGAAAAACAATTTAAGGGTAATTCTGTAGAGCGTGAATCTGGATGACCATGAAAATCCTTGTGCCATTGAAAGAAATGACTGTTAGAAAATGATTGTGATGAACCTGGATTTAGATATTTGTTAATAAGTATGAGCTAATACTAAAACATTTTATTGAAAGTGTCTTGTTTGTATCTGGAGATAGGGTCTGAAAAGAGATCAGAATTGGCAGTCTGGATTTGAAAGTCTTTTGCATGGAGATGATGGTTGAAATTATGGCAGTGTATGAAACTGATAAGGCCGATAGTTTTGAGTTTGAATTGCAGAATTAGAAGAACTGAACTTAGGGTTGCACCCAGTCTTTGGGGGCCAAGAGCAGAAAGTTAAGAAAAGTGAGAACCATCAGAGAAATAGAAAGAGAACAGGGTGGTATGTCAGCAGCTAAGGGGAATCTCAGATGGTATTGAATGTTGATTTGAGAGTATTGAGAAAAGTTCAGCAGGTTTTGTGTTTGAATCATTTGATAAGACCTAAGAACTGTGCTATTCAGTATGAAAGCCACTGGGCACATGTGGCTTATAAACATCAAATAAAATTGAAAATTCACTTCCTCAGTTGCATTAACTACATTTAAAGTGCTAATAACCACGTGTGACTAGAGGCTATCATATTGGACAGCACTGATACAGAATTTTTTTTTTTTTTTTGAGACAGAGTCTTTCACTCAGGTGAAAGTGCTTCTAAAATGAGATTTTAAAAAGATGGTTCAATGTTGGGAGAACTAGTCAGATGCTGATAATAGAAGGCAGAATGAAGAGACTTCTGGGTGACTTCTCAGTGACTTAGGAGGCAAAATCATCTACAGATTGTAAGGTGCAAGGAAAGGGGAATGAGGGTTTGGGGACGGAGGGAAACAAATTGAAACAGCTAATGAAGGCCTATATACATTGCCAACGTAGGATAAATGAAAGGTTACCAAGCAATAGTGATGGCTCCGGCAATGTAAATTTTAGGGCTTTATTAGCCCTTCTGGAACCTATTCCTTGGTGTGTAAGCAGCGTAAGAACACCAGAAAGCGGATGATAAGAATTACCCGGCCGGGCGCAGTGGCTCAAGCCTGTAATCCCAGCACTTTGGGAGGCCGAGGCGGGTGGATCATGAGGTCAAGAGATCAAGACCATCCTGGTCAACATGGTGAAACCCCGTCTCTACTAAAAATACAAAAAATTAGCTGGGCATGGTGGCACGTGCCTGTAATCCCAGCTACTCAGGAGGCTGAGGCAGGAGAATTGCCTGAATCCAGGAGGCGGAGGTTGCGGTGAGCCGAGTTCACGCCATTGCACTCGAGCCTGGGTAACAAGAGCGAAACTCCGACTCAAAAAAAAAAAAAAGATACCTTCAGGTATGGCAGAAATTCAAAGAGACAAGGGATTACCAAGGATGCTAAGTGAAGCCAGAGGAGAGTTGGATTGAGAGTGTGTCCATGTAACTAGAGAACAAAGTGAGGATAAAGATTAAGTTCAAAAACGAGAGAGTGAAAGGGGCAGGAAGTTAAATGACCGTGGTTGGAGAAGAGACAGTGCTAAGCTTTACTTCTGGGAGGAAGAGCAGTTCTAGTTGAAGTCAGAGTTTTGAGCTGGGTTCTGTCTGTAAGAGACATCTGAATGTAGAACTGATTTTCTTTTCCAAACCTACTTCCTCTCCAGGCTTCCCCTGTTTTCATTAATGGGATCATCATCACTCAGATTAGAATACTTATAGATCTATTTGATCTTCATAAATTAATGATTTTAACAAAAGTTTGTAGTTTTGTGCCTGAACCTTGCTTCAAGTCTTAGTTTTGCCACTTAAATGTTGATCAAGTGTTTCCCTAGGTCTGAGTGTCCTTATCTGTAAAATGGAAGATATCATGTAACTTTAGTGAGATAATATATGTAAAGAACTTTGTACAGTGCTTAGAACACAAAAAATATTTCACTAGGTGTTAGCAACTATTTATTATAATAATTGTTCATTATTCTTATAGCTTGTTCATTCCCTTGTCAGGGCTCTCTTTCAGAGCCTCATGATCTGGAAGGTAAAATAACTTCTTTCCTAACCTGTATCTCTACCTCTAGGTTTTCACATGTTTATTCTGTTCTTGACATTTTAGTGTTTTCTTAAAACTGAGATCTCATACCCTCCTGCTCCCTTCTCACAATCTTCATTTAAACTTTTTTTTTTTTTAAGAGATGGGTTCTATGTTGCCCAGGCTAGATTCAAACTCTTGGGCTCAGGCAGTCCTCTCGTCTCAAGCTTTTAAGTAGCTGGGACCACAGGTGTGCACCACTGTGCCAGGCTTCTGCACAACCTTCATAGGCTTCAAATTGCAGACTTTCAGGTTATAATAACTGTCAAAAGGTAAGAGAGCCCAATGTAGAGTAGAATAAAAGTTGGTGATAGAGGCTATACGAATGCATTCCTACTACGGTCACTTATTGTACCTCTGAAGGACTGGAAGTAGCTTTAAAACTTGTAGTAAAGACTATTTAAAATTTCATACAGAATTAGTCAGATTTTCCTTTTTTGATTTATTTTTTACCATCATCTTAGGCAAGTATGGTTCAACATAGAATGAATAGAATGAGGGAGAATTAGAAAGTTTTTTTGTTATTGTTTTAAATATTGCAAACTCTGTTTAAGCAAAGTATGCAGACCTTTCTAGGCTTTTTGGCTAGGAAGGGTTTCTTTAACATAAATAGAGTTGAGAATAGTTGACAGTTATCTGGAGCAAGATTAGAATAAATAGGAATAACTCAGTATCAAAGAAGAGTGTATGTCTTCCTTTTCCTAAGCTTTTCTCTTCAATACCAAATGACTAGAGTTGCCTTTCCTTCCTAGCTCAGGGCAGTTCACAAGAGTAACACCTTCAGGCATCAGAATTGATAGATAGATGTTACTATGTTCACCTCTAACTCCCCATTGCCTCCAAAGTCCAAATAATAACCCTAGTGTACAGGGAGAGAATATAGCCAACTGGAAAAGAGTATAGGGCTCTGGATTCAGGCTGACCTATGTTCACATCTTGGCTTTGATACTTAATAGCAGCTGTGTAATCCTGGGAAATACACATAATCTCCCAAGTTTTAGGAGAGAACATTAGACAAGGTATAAGTGTAAAATAGTTGAGTTCAATTTTGACCATTTAGTAAATTGAGTAAATGCAAGTGATTATTGTATGGCAGGCATTCTGGATTGGGGCTGGGAAGGACGGGTGTAATAACCTTAACAAAGACTCCCTGTCTCCTACCCCAGAAAGTCCCTTCTTTAAGAAGTTGACAGTCTGGGCAACATAGCAAGACCCTGTCTCATTGAAAAATTTAGCTGGTTTGATGGCACTTGCCTGTTGTCCTACTTGAGAGGTCTCATACGGATTTGAGATTACAGTGAGCTATGGTTGCACTACTGCACTGCAGCCTGGGCAATAGAGCAAAACCCTGTCCCTTAAAAAAAAATAGTTTAATTAAGTCCCTTACTGCTCTATCCTTCCAACCTCATTTTTAGCCCCCTCACTTCCTTGAACTTTAATCTCCAGTGATATGCTGTCTTAGGGTTATTACCTTTAAATATAGCCTTCCCACTGCCTTTTTTCTTTCCACCAGTCAGTGGCTTCATCTCCTCTGTGAAGCCTTCATTGTTTCTCTTTGACCGTAAATCACTGTCCTCTCTGTTAAGTAGGCATTTTATGCACATTTTTGTTATTGTGCATATTATAATTACTTATTTGACTGTGTCTTCCTTACACATGAGAGTTTCAGGTCAGCTCTTATTTATCATTTCACCAGTAGCATTAATAAGCACATAGCACTCAGTAGATGTTTGCTGAATGAATAAATCTCACTTGCACACTAGGTTCACATTGAGAGTGCTAGGACTTAAGGAAATGTGAATGGCTGTTAAGTATTTGTACTTAATACATTTGCAGTTTGTTTTATTGGAGTTAATATTCCTCTTGAGTGTTTACCATAATCCACACATTATGCTAAGATGTGTGCTATATACATTATTTCAGTCAACTCCCACAGCTCCCAGGTCCTCAAAGGAAGAAACTGCAGGGAGGATCAGAAGTCAGAAACAGGTCTGCTTGACTCCAAAGTTCTGTTTAACCTGTAGCTTCTACTAAACTGTTGTGCCTGTTCAGTAACTCAATATTGGTTCCCAAGTTGTACATGACCCATAGTATGTAAATAGTCCTGGAAGTCATTGGCTAATACAGTTCACCTTCATTTAAGAGGTACAGAATGTACTCAGTTATTTCTTAATATTTTCATTTATAGTCCATCTGTAGCAAAACATGTCATTGTAGCTCTTGCATAAGGCAAAGAAGTATTTTGTAATTAATAAGCATAATTTTTAAATCTAGGATTTTTTTTTTTTTTTACCACCACTGTACCATGGAATCTCTCTAGTCTTATGTCTGTCAAAACCGTCACAGCCTATTCCCAAATTTATATAGCTGTCTTTTCAAAGGCTTTAATTTAGAGTCATACATTTTCTGTTTTTGTAGAGACTGATGTAGTTTTTATAGGGATCACACAAATATACCATATTTTAATTTTTCATATATTTGGTTATAGCTGTTTATAATAATATGAATGAGAGACGTAAATGTTAGTTGAGTTATTCCAATGCTGAGTTTCAGCAGATTTCTTAACCTCAGCATTATCAACATTTTAGGCCAGGCAATTCTTTGTTTTGGGGGTCTATTTTGTGTATTTTAAGATGTTTAGCAGCATCCCAGGCTTCTACCTACCATGTACCGGTAACCTCACATTTTTGTGACAACCAGAAATGTCTCCAGACATTGCTGAGTGTCTCCTGGAAGGCAAAATTACCTCCATTTGGGAACCACTGGTTTAAAGGTACTTAGAACCAACAAAAGTAGAAATTTTTAGTTTTTTTTTTTCTTTTAAATCTGGTTACCTTAAAGAAAAAAATTATTTATATATATTCATATACCATATTATACAATTTTATGTGTATATTCAATGGCTTTTGGTATATTGACAGTTTTGCAGCCATCACCACAATCTAGTTTTAGAACATTTACATGACCTCATAAAGAAACCCTCATTAGCAGTCACTCCCCATTTCTCCTCTCTATCCCTCCACACCCCCCAGCCCTAAGCATATTTGGTTATCTTTTTAAGTTTAGGAATATACAGCCTCCTTGCTTATTTTAAGTCAGATCATTATGTAATCCAAATCCTATTTTAGAGTGTGTTTATTGAAAGTTACTTGTAGTGTTAGGAGACATATTCTGAGAGGACTTAAGACATTTGTCTAGGCAGATTCTGTAAAGGAAATCAATCTAAGTAGGCTCAGTCAAGAATCATTTTAGTATTGTTCAGAACAGAAAACTCCGCTTGGCCCGCACAGTAAGTTCTGTATCATAGAAATCAAAAGATTTTGCTTTTCCTGATCAGTTCTAGTAGAAAACCGTGTTCCCTAGGCTGTATGCACAAAACATAATTAAGGAACACATGTACTTTGAACCTGCTGTGTGATTATTATTAAATAGGTCATTTTCAGTTTATTGGTAGGTGAGTTAATTTATTTATAGGTAGATAAACACTTGATGTTTTGATTTTCAAATTTGCAGATCTATCTTACCTACACAGTAATGTTACCTACAAGAAAAAACTTCGCAAATTATTTTTTCCAAAAGAAGAAATAAGGCATAGTTGGATTATTTTGTGTATATACACACATCTATTTTAAACTGTGTGTTAACTTCTGTCCCTGTTCCTAAGCTAATAGCACCTTATTTTAATTACTGTAGCTGCGTAACATATCTTTATTCTACAATTCTGCCTTTTCAAAGTTTTCTTAGTTGATTTTTCACATGTGAAATTAGCAGAGTTTCATGGAAGAGTTTAAAATTAAATTTGTGATTGCATTCACTTCATAGAATAATTTTGGAAGAATTAACACATTTAGTATAACGATTCTTCCTATCCAGGAACATATATTTCACTCTATTGAGGCCTTGTTTTATATCCTTTATTAAATCTTCCTCAAGATCTTGCGTATTTCTATTAGATTGGTTTCTCAGGTGTTTGTGATTATTGTTGCTATTATGAATGGAATTTTCTTTTTCAGTTGCTTGTTGCTGATGTGTTTGGGAACAGTTGCATTTTTTTGTGGATCTTGTAGTTGGCCAGCTTGCTGAAATGTCATAATACTTTGTTGATTTTCTCTGGGTTTCTAAATAATATAAGTACGTCTTGTAAATCGTGACAGTTTTGTTTCTTCCTTTCAAGTCTTTATTTCTTGTATGGATCTGTTATTTCTTGCCTTACTGCATTGGCTTAGACCTTAAGGAAATATACAGTATTACAGGTGAGAACAGTAATCACTTCTATTAGAAACTACAGTGAGATATCAATTTTTTGTTTATTAAGTGATTTTATAAATTTTACTCTGTTTCTCTTGCTCCGTGAGATGAAACAGGATTCTTCCATACTTCTGGTGGAAATGTAAATGAATGCGGCTCTTTATATATATTCCTGTAATTTTGTAATCTAGATAGTCTTACAAATGTTTTATATCCTTTGATTTAGTAATCTCACTTCTAGGACTGTCCCTTGGAAATAATAAACAACATTTTTGTTCAAATTGCTCATTCCTTTATATTACTTATAATAAGTATTTGGAAATAAATATCTAATAGTAAAGTAATAGCTTTGTAAATTATGGTATATGATGAAATATTGTACAACCATTATATTAAAATAATTTGTAATATTAATAACATAAGTACTTACTAAATAAATAAAAGAGGAGAATACAGAATTTTTATATAGTAAGGTCGTATCAGCATCAAAATACCTTGAACAAAGATTAAAACAGAACTTAGATCATTACATCAAAATGATGATCGTGGTAATCTATGGGTAATAACTTTGTGGATGATTTCATTTCCTCATTCATAGTTTTCTATGGTGAGCATGCTTTGTTCTTAAAATCAGAAGAAAAAGAAACTTAAAGTATATATGTTTGTAATACTATTTACTTTCATCAAAATAGGTAGAAAGGGAGAAATCTTAGCCTATTCCCTAAATGGCAAATTTAGTTGTAATTTTTTTAAGTTAACATTTTTATAATACTCTTTTCAAAAAAGACATTGCGGAATGTAGATAGCAAATGTCATAGGATAAACCTGATACCTGAGTAAGTAACACATAGTTTCAGTATCAAGGTTGAGATTTATGCTCTGCGATCTGCTCCTAAATGATCAGACTGCCATATCAGCAAGTCAGGGAGGAATTGTGGCAGATATCCACTTGATTTGGTTTCTTACTGTCTTGTCACCCATGTGCATATATATTGTAAACTGTCATCTAGCAGCCCTGTGATATACTGCTGGCCAAGTTTCATAAGAAAAGCTTCTATGTTTGTATGGATTTTAGATTATCATTCATTTTATTTAAGAAACATTCATTAAGTATTTTCAGTGCGCCAGTAACTTTGGTAGCCAAAGGACAAATGACATAAAAACCACACAGATGGCCTCTGTCTTAAGCAGCTTTTGTTGGAAATAATTCATGACTAATATTATGATGGAATGAGATGGTATCTTACTAGCAAAACCAGAAATACTTAAATACTAATTCAGCCAATTCTCAAGGTCTCTTAGGGAGCTAGGTATACTGAAATTCAAGTTAGAATTTGTTAGCTTTGGCATAGGCTCCTGCCTTACAATCCAGAGAACTAGGCTATTCTGTATGGAACATGCCAGCCATTTTCCTTTACTAGGTAAACCTGACTTTCCTTTCTTCCTCTTAGCTTAAATTCAAGACATCTCAAATGTTACTACTCTATTGAGGCAAAATACTACTGGTACTAAAAGAAAATGAGCAAGAAACACCCAACAAGCTAGATCTTGTTGAATAGTTAGCAGTTCAAATATCTCGCTACCTACTAACAAACTGTCCCCCTCCATTACCTTGGCCCAGTTTCTATATTTGAAAAAATAAAAGGAATAAGAAAGATGGCTTGGCTACTCGAAGCAGCCTTGGACTGTTTTACCCCTGGTAATGTGGGAGAAAAAGAACAGCCATCCTCAATCTGTTTCACCGTAGTTTGTAGTTACAATACCAAGAAATTTTGAGTCATTTAAAAAATTATTTTAGAAAGCATTTTCAGTGGCAAGAGAAGGATTAAACACTGAATTCTATAAGATGAGTAGGCTTTTGTCAGACCAACAGAGATGGAGATTTGAGGTGGGAGAATGTGTTGGATTCCAGCTATGTTATTCAAATGCTCAGAGACACAGAACATTAGAGAAGATAGGAGTTCACTGTAGATGATGGTGAGAGTGGGCAGCAACAGGAATGCCAAGAGATGAAGTTATAAAACTAAGCAAGAGGTAGATAATGAAGAACTTTATGTACTATGCTAAGAAATATTGACATTATTGTGAATGTATGGAGGGCCCACTGGGTTTTTGGGGAGCTAGGTCTGCAATATGAATATTAGAATGAACAAAACTGATGTGATGGTGATAAGGGCTTGCACTAATGTACAAGCAATAGGTATGGTGAAAATGGAGACATTTGAAATATTTTGAAGCAGTAGACTCAACAGGGAGTAATGATCAACATAGGTAATGTCTATGGTAGAAAGAGAATAGCTTTTTGAGTTGGCCAAGCCTGAGTTTCAAATTCCAGCTCTGTCACTTTTCCATTTTAGAACCTTGGGTGTTTTATATAGCCCTCAGAACCTTAGTTTTCTCATCTTAATCTGACTGCCATATCAGCAAGGAACAGTAAGCTAGGTGACATGGCTTGTGCCTATGGTCCCAGCTACTTGGAAGGCTGAGGCAGGAGGATCACTTGAGGTCAGTAGTTCGGGTCCAGCCTGGGCAGCATCGTGAGACACCATCTCTAAAAAGAATTATAAAAATTAACTAGGTGTGGTGGCATGCATCTGTAGTCCCAGCTACCCAGGAGGCTGAGGCAGGAGGATTGCTTGAGTCTAGTTATAGGCTACAGTAAGCCATGATTGTGCCACTGCACTCTAGCCTGGGCAAGAGAGCAACACTCCATTTCTTAAAAAAACAAAATTGGGACAGTAATACTGAACCCATAGAAATATGAGGCAATATATGGAAAGCATTTGGTAAAGTGCCTTACCACATACTAGATATAAAATGATAGCTGCTCTTGTTGTTGGGGATGAAGGTGATAGAGAGGAATCAAAAATGTCTTCCAAGTTTTCTGTTTGAACAGTGAAAAAGACCTATATTAGGAAAGTGGGATAAGCTGTCTGGTTCTTAGATTGCTTGTGAGAAATCTGGGGTGGAAGTGTTCATAGCAGTTGACAATAAGAGTGTGACACTTCTGAGTAGAAGGCACAGATCTGCAAGATAATCAGCTTACACATAGCAGTAAAAGTTATGAAAGTGGATGAGGTCCCCCAAGAAGAGACAATGAGAAGTCAGAACCCTGGAGAATAGCCTAGGAAGAGTAGAGGAAGTATAGGGTGTTTTTTGTTTTGTGTTTTTTTGAGAGGATCTTCCTCTGTCACCCTGCCTGAAGTGCAGTGGCACGATCATGGCTCACTGCAGTCTTGATCCCCGGGGCTCAAGCGATCCTCCCACCTCAGCACCTCAGTGGCATGAATAGCTGAGACTACAGGCACATGCCACCTTGCCCAGTCAATTTTTAAAATTTTTTAAGAGATGGGGTCTTAATGTGTTGGCCTAGGTTGGTCTCTTAACTCCTGGGCTCAAGCAGTCCTCCTGCCTTGGCCTCCTAAAGTGCAGGGATTACAGGTGTGAGCCACTGCTCCTGGCTGATAAATCTTTTAAGAATGTGACATAAATTTAGATTTAAGTGCTGATTTTAAAAAAGAGCTAAGGCCATGCATGGTGGTGCACGCCTGTAATCTCAGCTACTTGGGAGACAAAGGCAGGAGAATTGCTTGAACCCAGGAGTTCAAGACTAGTCTGATCAGCAGAATGAGATAGTCATCTCTTAAAAAAAAAGAAAAAAACCCACCAAACAAAAAGGAGCTAATAGAGAAGAAGGGGTTTCTGAAATGTAGAAAGTTAGCTCACAGAGTCAAAATTGAAGAAAGGTGGATTGGCAGGTAGTGTCATGCAGCGGAGCAGTCCTCTAATGGTCACCAAGAAAATGCACGATGGATTTGGTCATTAGGAGGAGGACTGTGAACCAGGAGCTAAGTAAGACCTTGTGGTAGAGTGCTTTGAATGCCAGACTTTGGTCAGTGGAAGAATGATTAAATGTTATTGAGCATGAAAGTGAGATGATCAGAACACTACTTTTTTAATTTTTCTGGCAGCATTTGAAGGATGAGAAAGGAGGGAAGGCTTCATTTAGGTTGGTAGAGGCCCACATTAGCAAGGGCTTGGATCAAGATGATAATCTTGCTTGGAAACAGAAAGATAAGTGCAAGAGCTATTATGCAGCAGTATCTTCATAATTTGGTCATCACTGGATATAGTGAGTAAAAGAAGTAGCCTAAAAGATGACATTTTAAGGTTTTCAGTGTGGATAATTGGAGAGTAGGAGTAGCATTTACTGAAACGGACAGGACATGAGTAGAAGCAAGATTGAAAGATGAAATCATTTCTTATTTGTAAACTGATTTATTAAGCATATGTTATTGAGTGGTGCTGCTATTGAGTGAACATTATGTTACAGCAGTGAACATAACAGGCAAGATCCCTACTTTCATGGCATTTTCCCTTCAGAAGTGAGGTGAAGACAAAATAATAATAATAGTAAAGGGACAAAGTAATTTAAGACAAAACTAGGTGATACAGAGATATACTGAGGGAAACCACTTTTAGATGGGGTGGTCAGGAATGGCATTTCTAAAGAGGGAGAGATTTGAACTCAGACCAGAATATTGCAAAGGAATCAACTCTGCAAAGATCTGGGTGCAAAGGCATCCTCACTCAGACTGCAAAGTCCTTAAGAAGGAAATGAGCTTGATTTGTTTGAAGGCTAAAAGAAAGGCCAGTATATCAGGTGCGTAGTGAGCAAGAGAGAGAGTAATACAGATGAGTGAATAGAATTAAACTTAAGTGGTGCCTCGGAGGCCTCACTATGGAGTTTGGTGCTTACTGATGGCAGTGGAAACAAAGTAGTTTGTTGAAGTTAGCTGTCTGTGAAACATCTAGATGAAGAATTCAATTAACGGGCTTAAATATACAAACTTAAATATATTTTGCCTCTATTATTCATTGAAATAACTTGCCAAATTGTTTAGGCATTGAACAATAAATGCTGACAATATGGAGGCTTGAAAAAGGGGGTCAAGGACATGCTCAAGGGACCAGAGGGATCAGGAATCTCTAGCAGTTCTTCCCCACCTCCTACCCCTCCCCACCAACTTAGCTTTGACTTAAAACTCATTTAGCAGTTCTTTACCAAAATAGAGGTCATCTTAAATATTATTGCATCGTGAAAGTAATGACTGTTGTTTAAATGTATGAGAACAGTAGTTGAAAAATCATGGCCCAAAATACATGTGTCTTCAGGGTATGTAAAGGATACTTGCCAACTTAAAATACCTGCAGCTCCATAGGGGCCATGCTGTAGATTTGGTATAGTGCTTGTTTAGACAGTACTCTCATTTCTAGGTATATATATATATGTATTTTTTACAGTAAACAAAATATGTGTATCACTGTGCTTCTTGGTACACAAGTAGTGTGAGTAGTTTCTGTAGCAAAGGCCATCCTTAACTGATTTTACTGAATACATGCTCAAAAAAAAAATACATTGAAACAAAATAATTGTACCTTTTGTTTATGTATTGTTTTATAATTTAAATAGCCTTTACCCCTGGGAAATCAACTTGATCCTCAAAAACAACGCTTTTTTTTTTTTTTTTTAAATTGCATTTTAGGCTTTGGAGTACACGTGAAGAACATGTAAGATTGTTGCATAGGTACACACATGGCAGTGTGGTTTGCTGCCTTCCTCCCCATCACCTATATCTGGCATTTCTCCCCATGTTATCTCTCCCCAATTCCCCACCCCCTGCTGTCCCTCTCCTATTTCCCCCAGACAGACTGCAGTATGTGATGCTCCCCTCCCTGTGTCCATGTGTTCTCATTGTTCAAACACCCGCCTATCAGTGAGAACATGCGGTGTTTGATTTTCTGTTCTTGTGTCAGTTTGCTGAGAATGATGGTTTCTAGGTTCATCCATGTCCCTACAAAGGACCCAAACTCATCGTTTTTGATGGCTGCATAATATTCCATGGTGTATATGTGCCACATTTTCCCTGTCCAGTCTCTATCATAGATGGGCATTTGGGTTGGTTCCAGGTCTTTGCTGTTGTAAACTGTGCTGCAATGAACATTCGTGTGCATGCGTCCTTATAGTAGAATGATTTATAATCCTTTGGATATATACCAGTAATGGGATTGCTGGGTCAAATGGAATTTCTATTTCTAGGTCCTTGAGGAATCACCACACTGTCTTCCACAATGGTTGAACTAATTTACACTCCCACCAACAGTGTAAAAGTGTTCCTATTTCTCCACATCCTCTCCAGCATCTGTTGTCTCCAGATTTTTTAATGATCGCCATTCTAACTGGAGTGAGATGGTATCTCAATGTAGTTTTGATTTGCATTTCTTTGATGACCAGTGATGATGAGCATTTTTTCATATGTTTGTTGGCCTCATGTATGTCTTCTTTTGTAAAGTGTCTGTTCATGCCCTTCGCCCACTTTTGAATGGGCTTGTTAGTTTTTTTCTTGTAAATCTGTTTTAGTTCTTTGTAGATTCTGGATATCAGCCCTTTGTCAGATGGGTAGGCTGCACAAGTTTTTTCCCATCCTGTTGGTTGCCGATTCACTCTAGTGACTGTTTCCTTTGCTGTGCAGAAGCTGTGGAGTTTGATTAGGTCCCATTTGTCTATTTTGGCTTTTGTTGCCAATGCTTTTGGTGTTTTGGTCATGAAGTCCTTGCCTACGCCTATGTCCTCAATGGTTTTGCCTAGATTTTCTTCTAGGGTTTTTATGGTATTAGGTCTTATGTTTAAGTCTTTAATACATCTGGAGTTAATTTTAGTGTAAGATGTCAGGAAGGGGTCCAGTTTCTGCTTTCTGCACATGACTAGCCAGTTTTCCCAACGCCGTTTATTAAACAGGGAATCCTTTCCCCATTGCTTGTTTTTGTCAGGTTTGTCAAAGATCAGATGGTTGTAGATATGTTGTGTTGCCTCCGAGGCCTCTGTTCTGTTCCGTTGGTCTGTATCTCTATTTTGGTACCAGTACCATGCTGTTTTGATTATTGTAGCCTTGTAGTATAGTTTGAAGTCTGGTAGTGTGATGCCTCCCGCTTTGTTCTTTTTGCTTAGAATTGACTTGGCTATACAGGCTCTCTTTTGATTCATATGAAGTTTAAGGTGTTTTTTTCCAGTTCTGTGAAGAAGATCATTGGTAGCTTGATGGGGATAGTGTTGAATCTGTAAATTACTTTTGGCAGTATGGCCATTTTCACGATATTGATTGTTCCTAACCATGATCATGGAATGTTTCTCCATCTGTTTGTGTCTTCTCTTATTTCATTGAGCAGTGGTTTGTAGTTCTCCATGAGAGGTCCTTTACGTTTCTTATTAGTTGTATTCCTAGGTATTTTATTCTCTTTGTAGCAATTGTGAATGGCAGTTCGTTCTTGATTTGGCTCTAAGTCTGTTATCGATGCATAGGAATGATTGTGATGTTTGCACATTGATTTTGTATCCTGAGACTTTGCTGAAGTTGCTTATCAGTTTCAGGAGATTTTGGGCTGAGACGATGGGGTCTTCTAGATATACATTGTGTTGTCTACATATAGAGACAATTTGACTTCCTCCTTTCCTATTTCAATACCGTTTTTTCTTTTTCTTGCCTGATTGCTCTGGCTAGAACTTCCAGTACTATATTGAATAGGAGTGGTGAGAGAGGGCATCCTTGTCTAGTGCCAGGTTTCAAAGGGAATGCTTCCAGTTTTTGCCCATTCAGTATGATATAGGCTGTTGGTTTGTCGTAAATAGCTTTTATTATTTTGAGATACATTCCATCAGGACCTAGTTTATTGAGGGTTTTTAGCATAAAGCGCTGTTGAATTTTGTCAAAGGCCTTCTCTGCATCAATTGAGATGATCATGTGGTTTTTTTCTTTGGCTCTATGTGGTGAATTATGTTTATAGACTTGCGTATGTTGAAGCAGCCTTGCATCCCCGAGATGAACCCTACCTGGTCATAGTGGATAAGCTTTTTGATGTGCTATTGCAATCAGCTTGCCAGTATTTTATTGAAGATTTTTGCATCTATGTTCATCATGGATATTGGCCTGAAGTTTTCTTTTCTTGCTGAGTCTCTGTCGGGTTTTGGTATCAGGATGATGTTGGTCTCATAAAATGATTTGGGAAGGCTTCCCTCTTTTTGGATTGTTTGGAATAGTTTCAGAAGGAATGGTACCAGCTCCTCTTTGTATATCTGGTAGAATTCAGCTGTGAACCCATCTAGACCTGGGCATATTTTGGGTGGTAGGCTCTTAATTGCTGCCTCAACTTCAGACCTTGTTTTTGGTCCATCCAAGGTTTCGACTTCTTCCTGGTTTAGGCTTGGGAGGATGCAAGTGTCCAGGAATTTATCCATTTCTTCCAGGTTTACTAGTTTATGTGCATAGAGTTGTTTGTAATAATCTCTGATGATGGTTTGTATTTCTGTGGAATCTGTGGTGATATCCCCTTTATCGTTTTTTATTGCATCTATTTGATTATTCTCTCTTTTCCTTTTTATTAATGTGGCTAATGGTCTGTCTATTTTGTTGATCTTTTCGAAAAACCAGCTCCTGGATTTACTGATTTTTTTTGAAGGGTTTTTTGTGTGTCTATCTCCTTCACTTCTGCTCTGATCTTAGTTATTTCTTGTCTTCTGCTAGGTTTTCAGTTTTTTTGATCTTGCTCCTTTAGCTCTCAATTTTGATGATAAGGTGTCAATTTTAGATCTCTCCTTGCTTCTCATGTGGGCACTTACTGCTATATATTTTTCTCTAGAGACTGCTTTAAATGTGTCCCAGAGATTCTGGTATGTTGTGTTTTCGTTCTTGTTGGTTTCAAGGAACATCTTTATTTCTGCCTTCATTTCATTGTTTATCCACTCTACATTCAAGAGCCATGTGTTCAGTTTCCATGAAGCTGTGCGGTTCTGAGTTAGTGTCTGAATTCTGAGTTCTAACTTGATTGCTCTGTGGTCTGTGAGACTGTTTGTTATGATTTCTGTTCTTTGCATTTGCTGAGGAGTGATTTACTTCCAATTATGTGGTCAATTTTAGAGTAGGTGTGATGTGCTGAGAAGAATGTATATTCTGTGGATTTGGGGTGGACAGTTCTATAAATGTCTATTAGGTTTGCTTGTTCCATGTCTGAGTTCAAGTCCTGGATATCCTTGTTAATTTTCTGTCTCGTTAATCTGTCTAATATTGACAATGGCATATTAAAGTCTCCCACTATTATTGTGTGGGAGTCTAAGTCTCTTTGTAAGTCATTAAGAACTTGCCTTATGTATCTGGGTGCTCCTGTATTGGGTGTGTATATATTTAGGATCGTTAGCCCTTCTTGTTGCATTGATCCTTTTACCATTATGTAATGTCCTTCTGTGTCTCTTTTGATCTTTGTTGGTTTAAAGTCTATCTTATCAGAGACAAGAATTGCAACTCCTGCTTTTTTTTGCTTTCCACTTGCTTGGTAAGAAACAACTCTTTAAAGTAGATAGTGAACAGGAATTTTACAGAAGTCAGTGTTACTAGAGTTGAGGAAACTGAGGATCTCTGAGTGTACAGTCATAAATTTACAACTCTCATTTCAGTTGCATTGCTTTACTTACCACACCATGCTAATTCAAAGGTGTACAAAAAAGTAAACTTTAGTAGAGGTTTATATCCCTAATAAAACAGTGGTACAATGTATTTTTTAATGTGTATCTTAGTTTTGGGTGCTACCAAAAGGATTAAGGGTGCTGTGGATGCACAGAGGAGGGTGAGATTGACTTTGGCTGTGAGAGTCAGAGGTTTCATTTTATTTAGAAAATGTGTACTGTTTTCTTAACGTGGTAATTTTTTTTGCCTCTTGTTGGTTGCCCCATACATTTAAAGTACTACATGTGCAGCTTTAAAATAAATCTTTTTTATTTTATACACAGGACCCACATGTTTGTTTCTACTAGCATATTTTATTCTTGTATTGCCACCCAACTCAGCAGAGATGAATTAGTAATAGTGGCTAACATGTAATGAGCAATTCTGGCACTGTGGTAGAGGATTTGTAAAAAATTAATACTTAAATCAACTTTCTGAGGTGGAAACTTTCTTTCATAAATTGGGATTCTCTTATCATTCCATTCACATAGTTGTCATTCCCACACCTGATGGAGAGAATGTAGAACTGTGTGAAAGAAAAGGTAATTATAAGGCATTGTAGGCTGGGTGCAGTGGCTCACACCTGTAATCCCAGCACTTTTGGAGGCCGAGGTGTGTGGATCACCAGAGGTCTGGAGTTCGTGACCAGCCTGGCCAACATGGCAAAACCCCATATCTACTAACAATACAAAAAAAATTAGCCTGGCGTGGTGGCATGCGCCTATAATCCTAGTAAGGGAGGCTGAAGCAGGAGAGTTGCTTAATCCTGGGAGGTGGAGGTTGCAGTGAGCCTAGGTTGTGTAAGACTGTGTCTCAAAAAAAAAAAAAAAGATTGTATTTCAGGATAATGTTAAGCCATGCAAATAGATGTTTTTTTGGGTTTATTGTGCATTATTTATTATATTTTCCCAAAGTGAAGAAGCCAAGCTGGTATATACACTAATCTGAGCCATGAAGTGTAAGCTGTATAACATGAGTGAATAAGTAATAATATCTTAAATGTGTCTTTATGATTACAGTGACAGTATGTAGTAATCTTGGGTGGTTTTGCATTTTAACAATGATTTTATATACTAAAAAAAAGTCTAATCAATAAAGAGATGTTTATTTAAACAACTTAGGAATGCAAGATGTCCATAAAACTTGATCCTTTGTTTAGTGACTTTTCACTGTTGTATTTTTTTGTTGTGATGAGATATGTTGCTTACTATGGAAATGGTAATAAAGTTTTGTGTTTATGTAACATCTTTCATCTTAGGATCTCAAAGTGCTTTTCAACCATCTAATGAACCCTCATAGTAGTTTAGTGAGTAGGTAAGTGACAACTATTATCTTCATTTTACACGTGGAGACAGAAATTAGGCAACAAAGTGGATTAAATGATTTATGTATATAGTTCCATCATCTAAATACATAGGCATTCTGATCTACTGAAGTAAGAATACTGTGTTTTAGGAAGACTGACATAGTATAAGCCATTAACCCCTTAGTTTTTGTACTTCACACAGATTGTTAGCAAAAAATTATTAGCTTTAAAACATGCACATGGAATTTTAAAAAAATTCTTTCTTTAGGTGTAGAGAACATTATAATACTTTTTTTTTTTCTTCCTTTTTAGGTCAGCAGCAAGGACAAGATGGAGTAAAAGTCCAGCAAGCTACTATAGCTCCTGTAACTGTAGCAGTTGGAGGAATTGCTAATGCCACGATAGGTGCTGTTAGTCCTGACCAACTCACACAAGTGCATTTGCAGCAAGGCCAGCAAACTTCTGATCAAGAGGTACAGCCTGGCAAGAGGCTTCGAAGAGTTGCCTGTTCCTGTCCTAATTGTAGGGAAGGAGAAGGAAGGTAAATGATCTTATTTTTCAACTGTGTCAATTTGGAAGGCATAAAACAGGGGTTAAAACCAAGTAATTGGCTGGGAACGATAGTCACTGGAACCTCACTACCTTTGTAGCCTAGAAGTTGATATATAATCTTAGGAAGGGAATTAAGTTGGGCTGTTTCAGGAATGAAATTTGAGTGGTCCTTTGCCTTGTTTCTTACACTTTTTAAAAATGTTTTTTCTTTCTTTGGTTTTTTTTTTTTTTCCGCCCCTGAGACAGCGTGTTACTCTGCTGCGTAGGCTGGAGTGCAGTGGCACAATCTCGGCTTAGTGCGACCTCCACTTCCTAGGTTGAAGCGATTCTCCTGCCTCAGCCTCCCGAGTAGCTGGGATTAATTATAGGCACATGCCACCATGCCCAGCTGATTTTTGTATTTTTAGTAGAGATGGGGTTTCATCATGCTGGCCAGGCTAGTCTTGAACTCCTAACCTCAGGTGATCCACCAACTTCAGCCCCACAAAGTGCTGAGATTACAGGTGTGAGCACCCGTGCCCAATTCCAAATTTTCTTTTTCATAAAATTTTTACATACCTTTATTGATGCAAAATTTACTCATATACCATACAGTTTACCCATTTAAAGTATACAGTTCAGCGGTTTTTAATATATTCAGAGCTGTGTAGACATGACCAGTCAGTTTTAGAATGTTTTTATCATCCCCAGAATAAATTCTGTATCTTTTAAGCATCATCCCCTTATCCTCCCAACCTTTCCATCTTAGGCAACTAATTTCTGTCTCTATAGATTTGCCTATTCTGGACAATTCATATAAATCATGTGGTTCTTTGTCACTGGTTTCTTTTAGCATAATGTTTTCAAGGTTCAGCCGTATTGCAGGGTGATCAGTACTTTATTCCTTTTTCGGAACAAATAATATTCCACTGTATAGATATACAGTATTTTGTTTATCCTGTCACTTGAAGGACATTTGGTTTTTTCCCACTCACTGGCAATTATGAATAACACTGTAGTAAACATTTCTATAGAAGTGTTTGTGTAGATATGTTTTCATTTCTCTTGTATTTATATGGAATTACCTAGACATGGAATTTCTGGGTCATACTGTGTGTTTAACCATTTGAGGAACTTGTAGACTGTTTTCCAAAGTGGCTATACCATTTAACATTTCTATCAATAGTGTTTGAGGGTTCCAGTTTGTCTAGATCATTGCCAGTACTTGTCATGATCTGACTTCATGATTAAAGCTATCTGGTGGGTTTGAAGTGATATCTCACTACAGTTTTGGTTTACATTTTCCTGATTATTAATGATACTGGGCATCTTTTCTTGTTCTTATTGGATATGTGTGTATCTTTGGAGAAATATTTATTTGGCTCTTTTGCCCATTTTAAATTACATATATTTTTTTTATTACGGAATTGTCTCTTTACATATTCTAGCTACAAGTTCCTTATCAGATATAGGATTTGCAAATATTGTCTCCTATTATGTGAATTGTCTTGATACTTTGTCAATAGTGCCTTTGAAGCACCAGAGTTTTAATTTTGAAGTCTAGTGTTTTCTATTTTTCTTTATTGCTTCTGCTTTTGGTATTGTATCTAAGAATCCATTGCCAAATCCAAAGACATGAAGATTCCTAGTTTTTTTAAGATAATTTTACAGTTTTTACTCTTACATTTAGGTCTTTGATTAATTTGGGGTTAATTTTTATATATGGTGTTAGGTGAGGGTTCATCAGGCACCATTTGTTGAAAAGACTACTGTTTCTCCATTGAATGGTCTTGGCACCCATGTCAAAAATCACTTGACGATAGACACATGGATTTATTTCTGGACTCTCAATTATATTCCATTGATGTATATGTCTGTCTTTATATCAGTGCCACACTGTCTTGAGTACTTTGGCTTTGTAATAACATTTGAAATTGGGAAATGTGAGTCCTCCAACTTCGTTGTTCTTCAGAATTGTATTGACTCTTCAGAGACACTTGCAATTCCATGTGAATTTTAGAATCAGTTTGTCAGTTTCTACAAAGAAGCCAGATGGTATTCTGATGGAAGTTGCATTGAATCTGTAGATCACTTTGGAGACTGTTGCCAACTTAACAATATTACATCTTTTGGTCAATGCACATGGAAAGTTTCTCTGGGTATTTAATCTTTAACTTCTTTCATCAGTATTTTATAGTTTTCAGAGTATACGTTTTACACTTTGTTAAATTCCAATTTTATTTTTGATGCTATTGTAAATTGAACTGTTTTCTTGATTGTCCATTACAAGTATGTAGAAATAATTGATTTTTTAAATAATGTATTAATCTTGTATCCTGCAACTTTTGCTGAACTTTTTGATTAGTTATAATTGTTTTTTTGTTCTGTTTTGTTTTGTTTTAGTGAATTCTTTAGGATTTCTACGTATAAGGTCATGGAATCTGTGAACAGAGATAGTTTTTACTTTTTCCTTTCTACTCTGCAGGAGTTCTATTTCTTTTTCTTACCTAATTTCCCTGTCTGGAACCTCTAGTACAGTGTTGGCAGTGTGCTTCTATTTTGTTGAGAATTTTTGCATCGTATTCATAAGAGATTTGTCTGTGTTTTTCTGTTTTTGTAATGTTTTTATCTGGTTTTGGTAATGATAATACTGACCTCATAAAATGAATTCGAAAGTATTTCCTCCAAACTGGTATTAATTCTTTAAATGTTTTATGAAATTTACCAGTGAAGCTGTCCGTTCTTGGGCTTTTCTTGTGAGTAGTTTTAATTACTAATTAAGTCTAGTTACTTGTTGTAAATTTATTCAGATTGACTATTTGCTCTTGAGTCAGTTTTAGTATTTTGGTCAGTATTTTTCTGAGAATTCGTCCATCTCATCTGAGTTACCCAAGTAATTGGCATAGAATTGTTCATGGTATTCCTTTGTAATCCTTTTTATTTCTGTAAGGTTGGTAGTGATATCTCCTTTTTGATTTCTGATTCTAATAATTTGATTCTTATTTTCTTGGTCAGTCTAGCTAAAGGTTTGTTAGCTTTGTTTACATTTCCCAAGAATCTCAATGTTTGACATTTATTTTGACCCTAAGAGGGTTCTTCACAGCCTCTTGGCTCACGTCTGTCTGGCAAACCAACCAGCCTGTAGTTAAGCTTTTATTTCCAGTGAATCTGTTAGTCTTCCAATTATTTGTCTTTTGAAACAATATCTACTTTTTTTGAGAGTACCCTTAGGTTCGGACTTCTTCACATTGTCTTAAAAATGAAGTCAGTTCCTTTGGGAAGAGATTTGGAGCTGTTTGTTTTATGGTGTGTTTCTGAGTCACAGCTTTTGAACTAGGAGTTGAGACAGTGGCTCATTTCTGACTGACAATGCTGCTTTAAGAGCTGAGTGCTTGGTTGCAGAGGCAGTAGTAGTCTCAGGTCTCCTTAACTGGCCTCTCTCGGCTTAAAACTTTGACTTTATGAACTATGAATGGGCCAGGTCAGGGGCAGTATAGACCCCAGCATTTTCATCATGCCACATCCAAGGAAGAGCCTGTGTCCCAGGGCTAAGGACTTGGTTCCGCTACACTTGCCTAGAACTTAGCAACAGGTAACCAGGGGTAAGAGGAGAAATGCAGACATCTTGCCCCTCTTGGGGCCATCGCCCTCTGACTAGGAGGTGGGAAGAACAGGAATCATGCTCTTGGCTGCACCAGTCTCTAATGTTCCTGTGTGTGGAGGTGGGAGGAAGTAGGGAAGGATTGAGTCTTGGTTCATATACCACAGACTCTTACTGTTCTTACCAAGTTCTGTGAAATTTTCTTGAATAAGTGTTTATTTTCTGTTATTTGCTTTTAGGACCATTTCCAGAGACTTTAAATAGTATTTTTTTTGCTGTTTTATAATTTTCACCAGTTTCACTGGGAAACAGATCCATGGAACTCAAACTGTCTTGCTGGAAACGAAACTCTGCACCTTAACACTTTTAACTGGATTTAGCCATCTTTTTGAAGTTTTAGAGAAGTTTCAAATGTTTTGAAAGGCTTAGAGAAATTTTTTTCCCAAGTGAAGAGCCCACTATGGAAGGAACATGCAGTTCATAGTAGAGCATAAACTGCCTGAGATTAACACATTTTCATAGCAGTTTGGTACACAGATCTGTTTTATTTTTTCTTTAATTGAAATTTTTCTGATTTTAACTACAGTTATGGCATAATGATCAAACTTATTCAGAGAAGCACTGAATGAGTCCTTTTTGTGTTTACATAATACATGTAAATACAAAATACTTTTCCTTTTTGTATTTACATGTATTTAATTACCTTTTTAATTTTTCTATTATAAGCCTACTATTTGGCAGTGTTATTAATGTTTGGTTTTTGTTTTTGCTAGAGGCAGTAATGAACCAGGAAAAAAGAAGCAACATATCTGTCATATTGAAGGATGTGGTAAAGTTTATGGCAAAACGTCTCACTTACGAGCACATCTTCGCTGGCATACTGGAGAAAGACCTTTTATATGCAACTGGATGTTTTGTGGCAAAAGATTCACCAGGAGTGATGAGCTTCAGAGACATAGAAGAACTCACACAGGTTAGTTGGTTTGTTTTAGGATATGCACTTTTTACTTATTTCTTCAGTGTTTCCATGAAAGTTTTAGTGATAGTTTAGCTATCAAATTGGAAATAATGCAAATGTAGGAGAAGTATTTACTTTAGCAATTATTATATGGAAGATGTTTAAGGTTAACATTTTTAACCTCATTTCTGAGATACATTTTATTTTACTTTTTGTAAACTTTATCAGCATATTTATGAGACCTGGATTTATTCCATTTGTTTATATTGTATTCTTAGCATGTTGAAATCATATGTTATTTTTCATAAGTGATTAAATAGATGAAAAGAGAGTTGAATTATGATCTTAATGGGATCCTTCATTAGTGTGTTTTAGGTTTTTCTTTTTAACAAGTCCAGAAAATTCACCAAAATATCAAGAATAATATGATAAACATCTGTCTAACAACCCTCACTCCAAATGGGCAGTTGTTAATATTATATTTTCTGCTTTTTTTTTAAATAAAGAAAAGCACTTAAAAAGTGAATATCATCTTTACTCTTTACCCTTTCATCTTTCAAAGACAGCAGCGACTATAAATCTCATGTGTCTAAGTTTTATGTACACTTTTAATACTCTTACATGTATTATTAATGGATCTACATATAAAATGTTTTGTGTATATTGTGAAATGTTACAGTGTTGCAGAATTATAAATTTTGCTTACGTTTTGAGATCTATAAGTTTCTACATATATATATATTTGCATATATGTGTTTCCTTGAACTGCTATATAATATTCTGTCACATGAGTCTACAACACTATATTAATTCATTCCCATACTGTTTGAGGTATTGCTAGGATTTTTTGTGTCTGTGCTATCACAGACTTAGTTGATGAGAACGTGTGCGAGAAGTGAAATTGCTGGATCATAGAAAATGTATGTGTTTGATTTTGCTAGGTAATGGCTAAGGAGTCTCTACGGTGGCTGTTAGAATCTCTCCTTCACTAGCAATGACTGGTAGTTTCTAGTTTGTACTCACTGGTACTCAGTAGTGCCGTGAAAGTTTTTGTCAATCTATAATTGTTTATCATTTTTCAAATGTGCATTTTTTGTGTTTATTCATGAGATTAAGCATCTTTTCATGTGTATATTGGTCATTTATGTCTTGGTTTATTATTCTGGTTCTCTTTTTTTTCAGAAGCTTTCCTTTTTGCGTTTACATGATTTATATGTTACAGTTTTCCCTTTCAATAAAGGGCTTTTGCTAGTCTTTATGCTTTGTCATACCTGTTCTCATATGGAAGTCTTACATTTTTAATTAGTCAAATATAAATCTTGTTTTTTTTTTTTCTTTTTTTTTTTGTCTTTTGCTTTTGGTTTATAAATTTTTTTTCTGCCCCACAGTCATCATGTCTTAAAAAATAATTTCTTCTAATAGCTTTAAAGTTTTGTTTTTGTAAGTTTGATCCTTTATCAGCTCAAGATCCTTTTTGCTGATGGAATGAAATGAGGATATAATTTCATTTTTCTAATACATGGAAAGCCATTTCTTGAATAGCCCATTCTGTCTCTATTGATTGTCCTCTTTTACATAATGTCTCCTTTAAGTGTGGTTCAGTTTCTGGGTTCTGTTTTGAAGCTTTTATCTGTTTGCCAGTTCCTACACCAGTGCCCTTACTATGTTAATGACTGGGTTTACATCAAGTCTTGACTTCTGGTTGGGCAGTCAACCTACCTCTCTCCCCTATCTTCCTCTCCCTCCCCTCCCTTCCCCCCTTCACCTCCCCACCCCCATTCACCTCCCCCCTCCCCCTCCCCTCTCTCCTTTCCCCTCCTCTCCCTCACATTCCCTCCCCTCCCCTTCCCTCTTCTTCCTTTTTTCCTTCCTTTTTTTTCCTTCCTTTTTTCCTTTCTTTTTTTCCTTCCTTCCTTTTTCACTTTCTTTCCTTCTTTTCTCTTCTCTTTCTTTCCCCAGAACACCCACCCTATTTAGAATATTTAGAATTTGGGACTCAGTATTTCAGTATTGAATAAATTGATTTAAATAAATTATTGAATTATACTTTACACTTTAAACCTGTACCAAGATACATGTGGGACAAAAGGAGAAATAAAACTGACATTTCTTTCTTTCTTTTTTTTTTTTTTTTTTTAATTTTCAATTCATTTTTTTTTTCTTGTGTAAAAACCCTATGTTGTAGCCACAGCTGGAGCTTGGGTCCTCTGCACGGAAACTCTGGTGTGGGTCTTGATGAGGTGGTCAGTGAATTCCTGATAGGGAGACTTGGTGAATACAGTCTACTTCTAGAGATCGGGGGTCAGGTAGCTGTAAGTCTTAGAGATGGCATCAAAGGTGGCCTTGGCGAAGCTGCCCAAGGTGGCAGTGTAGCCCCTAGCTGAGGTGTAGCAGTCATCGATACCAGCCATCATGAGCAGCTTCTTGGGCACAGGTGCTGAGACGATGCCAGTGCCCCTGGGTGCGGGGATGAGGCACACCAGCACAGAGCCACAGCGGCCTGTCACCTTGCAAGGGACGGTGTGGGGCTTTTGCCGATGTTGTTCCCCCAGTAGCCTCTGCGCACGGGGACAATGGAGAGCTTGGCCAGGATGATGGCCCCACGGATGGCAGTGACCACCTTGGAACACTTAACACACAGACCGACGTGACCATTGTAGTCCCCAATAGCAACAAATGCCTTGAACCTGGTGCCCTGGCCAACACGGGTCTGCCTCTGCACCGGCATACTCTTCAAAACCTCATCCTTGAGAGAGGCCCCCAGGAAAAAGTCAGTGATCTCAGATTCCTTAATGGGCAGAGAGAAGAGATAGATCTCCTCCAGAGATTTAATCTTCATGCCTTTGACCAGGTGGCCCAACTTGGTGACAGGCATCCACTCCTTATACTCGGTTTTGCCTCCGCGAGCTCCGCGGCCCTGTCCACGGCCGCAACCCCGGCCCCGGATACCACTGCTGAAACCTCCATGGAGTCCACCACAGTTCCCCATCCCAGGGCCCGGGGCCTCCGCGTCATCCTCCATTTGGTGTTTTATCGGAGAAGAAAGCAAAACTGACATTTCTAAATCAGCTGCTATATGTCAAATATTTTGAATATATTGCTTTTTTTGATTCTAACAGCAGCACTAGCATAGAAATTAGCTCCATTTTAAGATTAGAAAGTAGTATCTGCAAAAAAAAAATTATGAAATCTATTAAAAGTGATAAAGTTCTTTAATTTGATAAACACATAAAGTAGTAATACAAATGAGTACAGATTGAGTACCCCTTATCCGAAATGCTTGGGAGGAGAAAGATTCTGGATTTCGGATTATTTTAGATTTTGCATGTACACAATGCAGTACTTTGGGGATGAAACCCAAGTGTGAACATGAAATTCATTTGTTTCATATGTACTTTATACATATAGACCGAACGTAATCTTATACAATATTTTTAGTAATTTTTTGTGTGAAACAGAGTTTGTGTTAAGCACTTATGTGTGGATTTTTCTATTCTCAAATAACGTCAGCACTCAAAGTTTCAGATTTGGAGCAATTTCTATTTTAGATTTTTGTTTTAGGTATGCTCACCCTGTGTTAGTATAGCATCATAATCCCTAAAAAAGTTAGCATTATACTAAAGCTGTGAATTTTAATTTAAAAAAATAATAACTTGAAAGCCTTCTGTATAGTATTATACCACACCGTTGACGTTGGCAAATGTGATTGATTAAAAGTTAATCGCATACCAATTGTTGATAACTGTTTTTGAAAAATACTATTTATGTCTGTATGAAAGGATGCAGTATTTCCACCCTGGATTAGCAGTGGGATAAGTTAGGGAAGCCAAGAAAAATTGCTGCTTTGTTTGATTTGGAACCTTACATTATGATTGCATCATTTTGTCTGAGAAATGATGAGTTTGTAAAGTCCCTCTTTCTTACACATCCACACACTTGTAGATACACAAAACAAATTTATTCAAGAATTTATAGATACATATACTTTAAAACCAAATATTAATGATTTGGGGCATATCTTTAGAAAAAAGATTCACACCATTATTATCATCTATTGGATTGACAACTCATAATCCAATATACTTTAAGCTTACTTCCAGTGTTTCAAAGATCTTAAATATGTCATACATAAAATTGTTTAATTAAAACATGTTGACACTAAAAAATACTACGTTTAATATCACTATACCTAAAATTGTTACTTTTAAAGATTTAACATAGTAACTCCTGTTTATTAAATTTGTCTAAAAGAATATAAAAAAATACATTTTGAAATAAGTATGGATTAATCATTTAATAAGTTGAAAGCCTTGACCATTCATAGCAAGAACTATGCTTTATTTAATGTCTAACCACTACTATAAATATAAACTTATTGACTTGGCTATGAATTAATGGAGTTACTTTTTATTCACTGCTGAAAATAATGATCTATTTTTTAAAGGAAATTTAAAAGGTTTTCAAAACAATACATGAATATGGTATTTAAAAGTGAAATCACAGAAGAGCTTACTGTAATGAGGAGGCTCTTTGCCCCACCCTCTGTCCTGTTCCCCAGAGAAAATCTTAGCTATTTTAACTATCTTTGATTTTTGATCTTTCTAGGATGATTGCCATGTGTCTAGATCATATACTTAAACACTGTTACTTATCTATCAATATTAGATACTGTCTTTTGAGTTCCTGCATTTAGAATTGAGGATTTACTTCACTCTAAGATTTTTTTTTTAATTGCATTTTTTGGTTTTGGGGTACATGTAAAGAACATGCAAGATTGTTGCATAGGTACACACATGGCAGTGTGATTTGCTGCCTTCCTCCCCATCTCCTATATCTGGCATTTCTCCCCATGCTATCTCTCTCCAACTCCCTACCCCCCCGCTGTCCCTCCCCTATTTCGCCCCGACAGATCTCAGTGTGTGATGCTCCCCTCCCTATGTCCATGTGTTCTCATTGTTCAACACCCACCTATGAGTGAGAACAAGCCGTGTTTGATTTTCTGTTCGTGTGTCAGTTTGCTGAGAATGATGGTTTCCAGGTTCACTTTAAGATTCTTTGGAAAAACTGTATGCAGCCCAGACATTATCTCTTAACTGACCACTCTTGTTTCTGATAAAGTTAGACAATGCCTTTTTTTTTTTCCTTGCATAGTCTTTTTCTGAAGTAATTTAGTTATTTCAGACTTTAAAGAACAATGTCAATTCCATTCAAATTTTCTTTTTTACTGGAGCCTTCCATCTTTCTGATCAACATGAACTGATTCTTCTGTAGGCCTGTTGCGTGGGTATTATCTTGAGGTTTTTCTTCCCTTCTCTGTTGGTTTGGCTCTCATATTGGTTCTCAAGATCTCATGTTTTCATTTTTCTTGATCTGCTCTCTTTGTTGTTGGAAAATGTGCCGAAATGCTTCCTAATAAAAAGTATGGGGAAGTAAATTTGTCTAAAGAATTCTTTATTTTGTCTTGCTGCTTAATTTGGTGGTTTGGCTAATAACAGTATTCTCGTTGTTCCCTTAAAAACATTATTGTCACTGCTCTATTGTTTTCTTTCATCTGTTTTACCAATAAGAGGTTTGTTATTTTTTCTTTTTTTTTTTCTATAGATGACCTGATTTCTCTCCTGCAACTTTATTTTTATTTTGAAATAATTTTACACTTAGAGTTGCAAGAGTAGCATAGAGTTCTCATCATTCACCAACCTTCCTTTAATGCATACTTCTTACATCATTACAGTACCTTATGAAAATTAAGAAATCATTGTTACAATACTATTAGAATTACAGACTTTCCACCAATATACCTTCCCCCCCCACCCCAGGATTCATTCCGGAATAACACACTGCATTTATTTGTCGTGTTTCCTTAGTCTCCTGTAATCTGTGACTTTTCCCGGTCCTTTCCTTGTCTTTTATCACCTGGACACATTTGAAAGTTAGTAGGTTCAGTATTTTTAGAATGTCCCTCAGTTTGGGTTTGTCTAATGTTTTCTAATGATAAGTCTAAGGTTGTGAATTGTCATGGGAAGAATAGTACATTAGTGCCTTTCTTATCACATCATGTAAGAGGAGGTATGTAATGTGACTTTCTCATTGTTGGAGATATTAACCCTGAGGCATTGGTTAATGTAGGGTGTGCCACATTTCTTCACTGTAAAGTTACAGTTCCTCTCTTTCCATGTTGTTTGTTAGAAGCAAGTCACTAAGTTCAGTCTACATTCAGGGGGAAGAGAATTGAGCTTTACCCCCGAAGGGAGAAGTATTGAAGAATTTGTGGACATATGTTAAAACCACCGCAATAATTACTCTTTTAGAAGGATTTGGGGGGCTTTTTTACAAATACTCTTTTTTTTTGTTTTTTAACTCTTCAGCTAAGATAGCGGAAGAGGTGATTTATTTTATGGTTGTTACACTGAGCCATAAGTAAACACAGAAATAGTCCAGAATGTCACAGGTCCAGGGCAAAGGACCAACATGGGCATTTTTGGTTATAAGCAAGGTGAGTCTCAGAGGTGATTGGCGATCAGATGGCAATAAAGTTCTAGATCCATTGAGACAAACTCTAGACAGTAGCATGCAGTCCCACAACTTGTACCAGCATCCCCAGTGTCCGGCATTCCATGTTTCTGCTCCTGTGGCCTCCACGGTGTAACAAGCTAGCGGTTTACTTGGACCTCTGCCTCATCTTTCTTCTTTTGCGCTTCACCCTGTGCATTCGTTTTTTCCTCCACTTGGCTCTCATGGCACAGAGGTTTCTACAGAGAAAAAGAGAAAAGCTACAGTTAGTTTGCCGTGATGATGGTAAGTGCAGAGGTCAGATGTCAATGGATTGTACATGGAATCCGAACACAGAAACCAACAACACTCACCCAAAAAAATGGCGCTAAGGCTGAGAGGACAAATACTCTTTTTAAAGAAGAATACTAAAGCTTCACTTTTAGCGTTCCTTAGTGGATCTTGCCTGCAGCAATTATTGCTGTGATGTTTTAAAGGTCGTTTTCTATTTTCCTTGTTCTTTGTACCGCTTTTATTTTCTTCTCCAATTATTTAGTTATGCAGCCATTTATTTACATTGGTATGGTCTCGTGAGTATTTCTTTTCTTTGGGTTACAATTCAATACTATCGTTTTTTTGCTCAAATTGTTTCACCTGTGGCTATTGAAAGGTATTTCACATTAGTTCCTGTGTTCTCTTGAAGTGCCTCTGTTTAGTTTGGTTTTGTTTTTCACTCTAATGTTGCCTTTTAATCTGTGTTGTTCTGCAAATTTCATAGTGATATATCTAAGAATAGGTTTTTATTTGTTGTGCTAATGAGTTGTACTCTGGGTTGCCCCTCTCTCTCTCCTCTCTCTCTAACTCTTAGTGGACATGTTGGAATCCCTAGGTTTTTGGTGTTTTTTTTTTTTTCAGTCTTCCAGCTTTTCTCTTATACCTTCAGATATTTCTATTGAATTGCATTTTAATTTTCAAAAGTGCATTCCATTGTTGTTGGTGGGGTTTTGTTTTGTTTTGTTTTTGGTTTTTTTACTACATCTTGTTCTCATTGTATGGATGCAGGTGCTTGCTGAAATTATTTGAGTGTCTTAATCTAGAATTTTATGTTTCCTCCAGGATGATTTTTTTGTCTGTATCTTGCTTTTTCTAGTGTTGTAGGCGTTCCTGAATTGTCCAGTGATTCTTGGTTTTTGTTCAAGTCGATGGTGGTGGTGGTGGTCATGGTCATGGTGGTGATTTGATGAAATCTTAAGTGAAAGATTTTGAAAACTTTATGAGCTAGTGGAATTTTGTTTTGTTTTGTTTTTTTGAGACAGGGTCTCCTGTCACCCAGGCTGGAGTGCACTGACACAATCACAGCTCACTGTAACCTTCTCCACCTCCCAGGCTCAGGTGATCCTCCTACCTCAGCCTCCCGAGCAGCTGGAACCACAGGTGTGCATCACCATACCTCGCTAATTTTGTATTTTTTTGTGGAGACAGATTTTCTCAGTGTTGCCCAGGCTGGTTGTGAGCTCCTGAGCTCAAGCGGTTCAGAATCCCAGAGTATTGAGATTATAGGTGTGAGCCACTGCCTTGGCTGAGCTAGTGGATTTTATTTTAGGCAACTGGGTGGGACACTGTTACACTGAAAGATGCCTAATTACCAAAATACAGTAATATGCTGTGTGACTATATTTCCTTAGATACACATCTTTAATATTTTGCCCATTTTTTTTTGATAGTAGTTATGGTCTATGTATGGACTTCAGTTTTCTGTTTTATGTTCCATGTCTCCCTCCCAGCAGAAGACACATTGACTGTCTTCTAGAATATATTGTCTTCCTTAATAATTTCTGTTCTAGTTTGCAGACATTTGATACAATCATTGTTTTGCTGATGGATTGTCTTTTTTTGTTGTTGTTGTTGTTATTGTAGATTTAACCCTTTTATGTCTTTACTATTATTTTAATGGGCGTCTCAGTGGGGAGAAAAAATAAACAGGTGTAATCATGCTGCTGTCTTAAACTTTAAAGGTTTACATTTAGCTAGGCTCAGTGGTGCACACCTATAGTTCCAGCTACTCAGGATGCTGAGCCAGGAGGACTGCTGTGCTAGGAGTTCAAGGATATACTGCCTGTGATCCCATGGATAGCCACTGCACTCCAGACTGGGCAGTATTAGAAGAACCTGTCTCTTAAAAAAAAAATGTACTGTTAACTTGGAAATACTATAATGATATAACTAAATAAATAATGTCTATAATAAGGATGCTATATAGATATACACACTTGATGTGTTACATGTGTTAATATAGTATACTTTGTGAATATTTTATTGTGGATATTTTGCCTACTCACTGGACTGTTTCATTTGCCACTCATAATCTACTTATCTGTAAGGCAACCAAGGGATGATTTTTGGTAACTAGTGTTATAAGGAGGTTACATCTTTAACCATACCTCAAATTATTTTTCACCAGCTAAGAAAAAGCCTTTTTCAAAAGAGCCCCTAAAAAGTATTGTGTGACTGCAATGTAGGTTCTTTATAATATATGATGAGTTAGTGTTTTAGCCAAGATATGATTTTATATAAAGTTAAATATATTTATATCAATAATTATAAACTTAAGTGTAGAAAACAGATTCTGTAAAATTCATTTGGGAATGAAACTTCCATTTTTTTAATAAAAGAAAGAATATTTGATCAAAACAAAACAAATGAAACAGTAAACTCCATCAACTGCATTGAAGTTTTCTCCCAGAATTTTGTTGTTGTTGTTGTTGTTGTTGCTGAGACCATATCACTCTGTCACCCAGGCCAGAACACAGTGATGTGATCATAGCTCACTGCAGCCTTGACCTCCTGGGTTCAAGCAATCCTCCCACCTCAGCCCCATGAATAGCTACAACTTAAAGGCCCACACCACTACACCCAGCTAAATTTTTTTGGTAAAGATAGGGTCTTGCTATGTTCCCCAGGCTGGTCTTAAGCTCCTAGTCTCATGTGATCCTCCCACCTCAGTCTCTCAAAGTGCTGGGATTATAGGTGTGAGCCACAGTGCCCATTCCCAGAATTTTCTCATATAGATGCTTTAATTACTATATGAAATGGTCAAGACTGTTGCCCTTTGAGTCCATTGGTGGCCAAAATGGACCAACCTATCTACAACTTGTCTCTTAACATTGACTACACTAAAAACTCTGGACAAGTTTACTTATTTTCTTAAGTATCTAAATGAGGACAATGAAAAGCAAACTATAGCAGGCAATTGAGAAATGAAATATGAAATCAAAACTTGAATAATAGTGTGTTATATGTGTTCATTTCATAGAGATCTTTTTCTCTCCTTTGTCTGCCAGGTTTGACCCTGTGGGCACTGCATAGCAGGTGCAGGTAGCAAACACTCTAAGAGAAACCTCTTGTACCCAGCCAGAAAAAGTAAGAAAATGGGCCCTTGTGCTCCAAAACCAGTTCCATTTGCAGATTACACTGAAGTAGTAACAGCATAAGCACCAAAAACTCTAGAAAATACCCGTATCTCTGGCTAGAGGAACAAGAAAATGGAGACTGTCTCCCAAGAAATCTGAAGGAAGTCATCATTTTTTTGTCTTGCCACTTCTACTCTGAAGGTGGTTCCAGTCATAGTGTACATGCTGAACATTATAGGAGCCCCCAGAAACTGGGCTTTTCTTGCCAGAGGAATTAGAAAGAGAGACAGCTGGAGGTTGGAAAGGCATAGGGGAAATTTTGAGAGAGATATAGATGTTCCCTAATTCTGTGTGTGGAGCAAAAGAAGTCCTGGGTTCAGTCTTGCACTGGGCTCAACCTTGAGCATTGCGTGCACAGCACAGACACAAAGAACCAGCAAAGGCCTCAAGAATTGAACATCTTAAAAACCACTATCCAGTTCTCAGCAGGTGCTGAGCAGAGACAAAAAGCATCACAAAGCCTCTGAAAAGTTAATGTTGGAACTGCTGCTCAAAGAGGGCAAGATGGAACTTTTAGTCTGAACCTAAATGGGCTATTTGCCAGCTAAAACAAAAACATTCTCCAGAGAATTTTTAACAGGACCTAAAAATCTGTACAACATAGCGTCCAAAATGTCCAGGATACAATCCAAAATTACTCAACATACTATGAGCCACATAAAGCTGACATTTTCTTGAGAGAGAAGATAGCAGATGTCAAGATGATCTAGATTTCAGAATTATCAGTTAAAACCTTTAAAGCAGCTTTTATAACCATGATCCATGGACTAAAGGTAAACATGATTGAAGTGAATGAAAAGGCAGAAATACTTATAGGCCCAAACATTTCAGGTAAGGGACACTTGACTTGTAATCTGGAGGAAAAAAAAAAAAAAAAAACAAGTGAAAAGGCAAAACAGAAACATGAAAAACAGACAATTTGAAAACATGATAAAATGACAGACTTAAAATCTAATCAAATCAATAATTACGTTAAATGCAATTGGTATAAATTATACTAATCAAAAGGGAAATATTGTCAAATGGCATTTTAAAAAAAGGATCCCACTGTATGCTGTCTGGATAAGAACCCCACTTTAAAGAATATCCCAGCAGAATATGTATTTTGTTTAAGAGCACGTGGAACATTCACAGAAATAGACCATATTCTGAACTATGAAACACTCCTTAACAAATTTAAAAGAATAAAAAGCAGACTGGCATGGTGCCTCATGCCTATAATCCCAGCACTTTGGGAAGCTGAGGCAGGTGAATCACCTGAGGACAGGAGTTCGAGACCAGCCTGACCAACATGGCAAAACTCCATCTCTACTAAAAATAGAAAAATTAGCCATGCATGGTGGCATGCACCTATAGTCCCAGCTACTTGGGAGACTGAGACAGGAGAATTGCTTGAACCCTGGAGGCGGAAGTTGCAGTGAGCTGAGATTGCACCATTTTAGCCTTGATGATAGAGTGAGATTCCATCTGGGAAAAACAAATCATACAAGGTATGTTCTCAGATCATTAAGCTAGAAATGAATAACAGAAATATCTGGGAAATCTCTGAATATCTAGAAATCAACACATGGGTCAAGAAAAAGTTTCAAGGGAAATTAGAAAATATTTCCAACTAAATGAAAATACACCACAAAATCTGAGATGCTGGTAAAGCAGTGCTTAGTGGAAATTTGTAGCATTAAATGCTTTTATTAGTAAAAAGGAAAGGTCTTCAGTCAATAATCCAAACATTAACCTTAGGAAACTGGAAAATGAAGAGCCAATTAAATTCAAAACAAGAAGTTAGGAAATAATAAAGAGTAGAAAGGAAAAGAATGCTCTTCATAACTCTGCAACGTAAATTTGGGAATTTAAATAAAATGGACCAACTCTTTGAAAGGTACAAGCTACCAGCACTGGCTCAAGACGAAATAGATAGCGTGAGTGCTCCTTTATCTGTTAAGGAAATCAGATTTGTAGTTTAAACTATAGATAAAGAAAACTCTGGGCCTTTATGGTTTTACTGACAAATTCTACCATTTAAGGAATAAATAATACTGAATTCTATAATCTCTTTCAAAAAATAAGGAATACTTCTCAACTTACTCTGTGAGGCCCCCATTATAATAATACCAAAGTAAAAAACTTAAACCAGTATTATAAATACAGTTGTCAAAATTCTCAACAAAATATTAGCAAATCCAGCAATATATTAAAAGGAAATAATGCATTATAACATAGTAGGGTTTATTCCAAGAATGAAAAGCTATTTGAATATTTGGAAAAGTCAGTGTAATTCACTAATAATGATGAAAGAAGAAACAAAATCACATGACAGCAAATGTACAATAAATATTTGGCAAAATTCTGCATATATTTCTGTAAAAATTCTCAGTTGAAAGAAGCATCATTAACCAAGTAAAGGGCATTTGCAAAAAATCTGCAGTTAACATCATACTTAATGATGAAGGACCTATTGCTTCCCTGTAGAATCAGAAACAAGGCAAAGACATCTGATTTTCTTTTTTTTTTTATTGCATTTTAGGTTTTGGGGTACACATGAAGAACATGCAGGATTGTTGCATAGGTACACACATGGCAGTGTGATTTGCTGCCTTCCTCCCCTTCACCTATATCTGGCATTTCTCCCCATGCCATCTCTCCCCAACTCACCACCACCCCCGTCCCTCCCCTGTTTCCCCCCAACAGACCCCAGTGTGTAGTGCTCCCCTCCCTGTGTCCATGTGTTCTTCTTGTTCAGCACCCGCCGATGAGTGAGAACATGCGGTGTTTAATTTTCTGCTCTTGTGTCAGTTTGCTGAGAATGATGGTTTCCAGGTTCATACACGTCCCTACAAGGGCATGAACTAATCGTTTTTGATGGCTGCATAATATTCAATGGTGTATATGTGCCACATTTTCCCTGTCCAGTCTATCATCAATGGGCATTTGGTTTGGTTCCAGGTCTTTGCTATTGTAAACAGTGCTGCATTGAACATTTGTGTGCATATTTCCTTATAGTAGAACGATTTATAATCCTTTGAATATATACCCAGTAATGGGATTGCTGGGTCAAATGGAATTTCTATTTCTAGGTCCTTGAGGAATCACCACACTGTCTTCCACAATGGTTGAATTAATTTACACTCCCATGAAAGGTGTAAAAGTGTTCCTATTTCTCCACATCCACTCCAACATCTGTTGTCTCCAGATTCTTTTTCTTTTTTTTTCCATTTATTTATTTTATTGCATTTTAGGTTTTGGGATACATGTGAAGAACATGCAAGATTGTTGCATAGGTACACACGTGGCAGTGATTTGCTGCCTTCCTCCCCATCACCTACGTCTGGCATCTTTCCCCTTGCTATCTCTCCCCAGATCCCCACCCCCCACTGTCCCTCCCCTATTTCCCCCCAACTGACCCCAGTGTGTAGTGCTCCCCTCCCTATATCCATGTGTTCTCATTGTTCAACACCCGCCTATGAGTGAGAACATGCGGTGTTTGATCTTCTTCTCTTCTGTCAGTTTGCTGAGAATGATGGTTTCCAGGTTCATCCATGTCCCTACAAAGGACCCAAACTCATTGTTTTTGATGGCTGCATAATATTCCATGGTGTATATGTGCCACATGTTCCCTGTCCAGTCTATCATCGATGGGCATTTGGGTTGGTTCCAGGTCTTTGCTATTGTAAACTGTGCTGCAATGAACATTCGTGTGCACGTGTCCTTATAGTAGAACGATTTATAATCCTTTGGATATATACCCAGTAATGGGATTGCTGGGTCATACGGAATTTCTATTTCTAGGTCCTTGAGGAATCGCCACACTGTCTTCCACAATGGTTGAACTAATTTACACTCCCACCAACAGTGTAAAAGTGTTCCTATTTCTCCACATCGTCTCCAGCATCTGTTGTCTCCAGATTTTTTAATGATCGCCATTCTAACTGGCGTGAGATAGTATCTCAATGTTGTTTTGATTTGCGTTTCTCTGATGACCAGTGATGATGAGCATTTTTTCATATGTTTGTTGGCCTCATGTATGTCTTCTTTTGTAAAGTGTCTGTTCATATCCTTTGCCCACTTTTGAATGGGCTTGTTAGTTTTTTTCTTGTAAATCTGTTTTAGTTCTTTGTAAATTCTGGATATCAGCCCTTTGTCAGATAGGTAAACTGCAAAAATTTTTTTCCATTCTGTTGGTTGCTGATTCACTCTAATGACTGTTTCTTTTGCTGTGCAGAAGCTGTGGAGTTTGATTAGGTCCCATTTGTCTATTTTGGCTTTTGTTGTCAATGCTTTTGGTGTTTTGGTCATGAAGTCCTTGCCTACACCTATGTCCTGAATAGTTTTGACTAGATTTTCTTCTAGGGTTTTTATGGTGTTAGGTCTTATGTTTAAGTCTTTAATCCATCTGGAGTTAATTTTAGTGTAAGGTGTCAGGAAGGGGTCCAGTTTCTGCTCTCTGCACATGGCTAGCCAGTTTTCCCAACACCATTTATTAAACACGGAATCCTTTCCCCATTGCTTGTTTTTGTCTGGTTTGTCAAAGATGAGATGGTTGTAGATATGTTGCGTTGTGTTCGAGATCTCTGTTCTGTTCCATTGGTTTATATCTCTGTTTTGGTACCAGTACCATGCTCTTTTGATTACTGTAGCCTTGTAGTATAGTTTGCAGTCCAGTAGTGTGATGCCTCCCGCTTTGTTCTTTTTGCTTAGAATTGACTTGGCTATGAGAGCTCTCTTTTGGTTCCATATGAAATTTAAGGTGGTTTTTTCCAGTTCTGTGAAGAAGATCATTGGTAGCTTGATGGGGATAGCATTGAATCTGTAAATTACTAAGGGCAGTGTGGCCATTTTCACGATATTGATTCTTCCTAACCATGAACATGGAATGTTTCTCCATCTGTTTGTGTCCTCTCTTACTTCATTGAGCAGTGGTTTGTAGTTCTCCGTGAAGAGGCCCTTTACATTCCTTCTTAGTTGTATTCCTAGGTATTTTATTCTCTTTGTAGCAATTATGAATGGCAATTCATTCTTGATTTGGCTCTCTTTAAGTCTGTTATTTTTTCTATAGGAATGCTTGTGATGTTTGCACATTGATTTTGTATCCTGAGACTTTGCTGAAGTTGCTTATCAGTTTCAGGAGATTTTGGGCTGAGACGATGGGGTCTTCTAGATATACAATCATGTCGTCTGCTAATAGAGACAATTTGACTTCCTCCTCTCCTATTTCAGTACCCTTTATTTCTTTTTCTTGCCTGATTGCTGTGGCTAGAACTTCCAATACTATATTGAATAGGAGTGGTGAGAGAGGGCATCCTTGTCTAGTGCCAGATTTCAAAGGGAATGCTTCCAGTTTTTGCCCATTCATTATGATATTGGCTGTTGGTTTGTCATAAATAGCTTTTATTATTTTGAGATACGTTCCATCAGGACCTAGCTTATTGAGGGTTTTTAGCATAAAGGGCTGTTGAATTTTGTCAAAGGCCTTCTCTGCATCAGTTGAGATAATCATGTGGTTTTTGTCATTGGCTCTGTTTATGTGGTGAATTATGTTTATAGACTTGCGTATGTTGAAGCAGCCTTGCATCCCCGAGATAAATCCTTCCTGATCATAGTGGATAAGCTTTTTGATGTGCTGTTGCAATCGGCTTGCCAGTATTTTATTGAAGATTTTTATCTATGTTCATCATGGATATTGGCCTGAAGTTTTCTTTTCTTGCTGAGTCTCTGTCGGGTTTTGGTATCAGGATGTTGCTGGTCTCATAAAATGGTTTGGGAAGGCTTCCCTCTTTTTGGATTGTTTTAAATAGTTTCAGAAGGAGTGGTACCAGCTCATCTTTGTATGTCTGGTAGAATTCAGCTGTGAAGCCATCTAGACCTGGACTTATTTTGGGTGGTAGTCTCTTAATTGCTGCCTCAACTTCAGACCTTGTTTTTTTGGTCCATCCAAGTTTTCGACTTCTTCCTGGTTTAGGCTTGGGAGGATGCAAGTGTCCAGGAATTTATCCATTTCTTCCAGGTTTACTAGTTTATGTGCATAAAGTTGTTTGTAATAATCTCTGATGATGGTTTGTATTTCTGTGGAATCTGTGGTGATTAACGTTTATCGTTTTTTATTACATCTATTTGATTATTCTCTCTTTTCTTTTTTATTAATGTGGCTAATGGTCTGTCTATTTTGTTGATCTTTTCGAAAAACCAGCTCCTGGATTTATTGATTTTTTTGAAGGGGTTTTTTTTTGTGTCTATCTCCTTCAGTTCTGCTCTGATCTTAGCTATTTCTTGTCTTCTGCTAGGTTTTCAGTTTTTTTGATCTTGCTCCTCTAGCTCTTTCAATTTTGATGCTTGGGTGTCGATTTTAGATCTCTCCTTGCTTCTCATGTGGGCACTTACTGCTATATATTTTTCTCTAGAGACTGCATTAAATGTGTCCCAGAGATTCTGGTATGTTGTGTCTTTGTTCTTGTTGGTTTCAAGGAACATCTTTATTTCTGCCTTCATTTCATTGTTTATCCACTCTACATTCAAGAGCTGTTTGTTCAGTTTCCATCAAGCTGTGTGGTTCTGAGTTAGTTTCAGAATTCTGAGTTCTAACTTGATTGCACTGTGGTCTGAGAGACTGTTTGTTATGATTTCCGTTCTTTTGCATTTGCTGAGCAGTGATTTACTTCCAATTATGTGATCAATATTAGAGTAGGTGTGATGTGGTGCCGAGAAGAATGTATATTTTGTGGATTTGGGTGGAGAGTTCTGTAAATGTCTATTAGGTTTGCTTGTTCCAGGTCTGAGTTCAAGTCCTGGATATCCTTGTTAATTTTCTGTCTCATTAATCTAATATTGATAATGTGGTGTTAACGTCTCTCACTATTATTGTGTGGCAGTGTAAGTCTTTGTAAGTCATTAAGAACTTGCTTTATGTATCTGGGTGTGCCTGTATTGGGTGCGTATATATTTAACATCGTTAGTTCTTCTTGTTACATTGATCCTTTTATCATTATGTAATGTCCTTCTTTGTCTCTTTTGATCTTTGTTGCTTTAAAGTCTATTTCATCAGAGATGAGAATTGCAACTCCTGGGTTTTTTTTTTTTGCTCTCCATTTGCTTGGTAAATCTTCCTCCATCCCTTATTTTGAGCCTTTGTGTATCCTTGCATGTGAAATGGATTTCCTGGATACAGCACTCTGATTGGTTTTGGCTTTTTATCCAATTTGCCAGTCTGTGTCTTTTGATTGGGGCATTTAGTCCATTTACATTTATGGTTAATATTGTTGTGTGTGAATTTGATACTGCCATTTTGTTGCTAGCTGGCTGTTTTGCCCGTTAGTTGATGCAGATTCTTCGTTGTGTTGATGCTCTTTACCATTTGGTATGTTTTTGGAGTGACTGGTACTGGTTCTTCCTTCCTATGTGTAGGGCCTCTTTCAGGAGCTCTTGTAAAGCAGGCCTGGTGGTGATGAAATCTTTTGAGTACTTTCTTGTTCGCAAAGGATTTTATTTTTCCTTCACTTATGCAGCTTAGTTTGGCTGGATATGAAATTCTGGGTTGAAAGTTCTTTTCTTTAAGGATGTTGAATATTGGCCCCCACTCTCTTCTGGCTTGTAGGATTTCTGCTGCAACATCTGCTGTGAGTCTGATGGTAACCTGACCTTTCTGTCTGGCTGCCCGTAGCATTTTCTCCTTCATTTCAACCCTGGTGAATCTGACAATTATGTTCCTTGGGGTTAGGCTTCTTGAGGAATGTCTTTGTGGTGTTCTCTGTATTTCCTGGACTTGAATATTGGCCTGCCTTGCTAGGTTGGGGAAGTTTTCCTGGATAATATCCTGAAGAGGATTTTCCAGCTTGGATTCATTCTCTTTGTCACATTCAGGTACACTTATCAAACATAGATTAGGTCTTTTCAAATAGTCCCACATTTCTTGGAGACTTTGTTCATTCCTTTTTATCCTTTTTTCTCTATTCTTGCCTTCTCGTTTTATTTCATTGAGTTGATCTTCGACCTCTGATATCCTTTCTTCTGCTTGATCAGTTTGGCTGTTGAAACTTGTGCATGCTTTGTGATGTTCTCGTGTTGTGTTTTTCAGCTCCATCAATTGACTTATATTCCTCTCTAAGTTGTCCATTCTGTTTAGCATTTCATCAAATCTTTTTTCAATGTTCTTAGTTTCTTTGCATTGGGTTAGAACATGTTCTTTTAGCTCACAGAAGTTTCTTATTACCCACCTTCTGAAGCCTGATTCTGTCATTTCATCTCACTCATTCTCCATCCAGCCTTGTTCCCTTGCTGGTGAGGAGTTGTCATCCCTTGTTGGAGGAGAGGTGTTCTGGTTTCGAGCGTTTTCATCCTTTTTGTGCTCGTTTCTTCCTATGTTTGTGGATTTATCCACCTGTTGTTTTTGTAGTTGCTGACTTTCAGGTTGGGTCTCTGAGTGGACGTCCAGTTTGTTGATGATGAAGTTATTTCTGTTTCTTAGTTTTCCTTCTAATAGTCTGGCCCCTCTGCTGTAGGACTGGTAAGGTCCACTCCAAGCCCTGCTTGCCTGGGGATCACCTGCAGCAGCTGCAGAGCAGTAAGGGTTGCTACCAGTTTCTTCTTCTGCTATCTTTGTCTCAGAAGGATACCTGCCAAATATCAGTCTGATCTCTCCTTATGAGGTGGCTCTTTGGATATATGGGGGTCAGGGAGTTGCTTGAGGAGACAGTCTGTCCTTTATAGGAGCTCAAGTGCTGAGCTGTGAGCTCCATTGTTCATTCAGAGCTGCCGGGCAGGTACGTTTAGGTCTGCTGCAGCAGAACTCATAAACCCCTTTTTTTCCCCAGGTGCTGTGTCCCAGCGAGTTAGGGCTTTATTTATGAGTTTCCGTTGTGCTGCTGCCTTTTTTTCAGGACTTCCATGCCCAGCAAGGAGGCAGCCTAGTCACTGTCTGCCTGCAGAGCCTTTGCTGAGCTGCTGTGGGCTCCGCCCAGCTGCCGTGTGACCTTCCCTGCAGTCCTGTTTATATGGTAGTAGTTAGAACTGCCTCGGCAGTGGTGGCCCACCTCTGTAATGGTGGACTCTCTGTAATGACAGGTTGCCTCAGCAACGGCAGGCTGCCTCAGCAATGGCAGGACTACCTCCATAGTGGTGGAGTGCCTCAGTAATGGTGGACGCCCCTCCCCCACAGAGCTGGATCATCCCGGTTTCAGCTGTGCTTGCTGTGAAATTCTCAACCCAGAGCGTTTCCAATTGCTGGGTTGTTTTGTTTTGTTTTGTTTTTGTGGGGGTGGGACCAGCAGAGTCTGATTATCTGGCTCCCTGCCTCAGAGCATTTTTTTTTTTTTTTTTTTTTTTTTTTGGTTGAACAGTTGACTCTCTCCCAGGTGTTCCAGTTGCCTGTTGAAAAAGTTCTGGGATCTGTGTGATTTCCCACATGGTAACTCACTGCACTGGGTGAAACAGCGGCACTGAGATTTGTGGCGCTTTTTTTGCCCAGGAATCTCCTGGCCTGGCTCCCTGTTTCAGTCCCCTTTTTAATCAGAAGAATGGGCCATTCTGCCTTCCCGGGGCTCCAGTCGGCAGCTAAAAGGGCACCCGGACCAGTGCATTTTCTATAGAGAACCACTGTGCTAGGGCGCCAGCCAAGCAGCCACACCGGCCATGACGGCGACCTGTGGGGCTCCTCCGCCTGGGAATCTCCTGGTCTGTGGGCAATAAAAATCCGTTTGGAAATGCGGGATCCACTCACCCTCTGCATTTTCACTGGGAGCTGCAATCCTGAGCTGTTCCTAATCGGCCATCTTCCCGTTTTCTGTCGACATCTGATTTTATCATTCTTATTCACTGTAGTACTGGAATTTCTATGCAGTGGAGTGAAGCAGGAAAATGTCATAAAAGGCATACAGATTCTAATGGAAGAAATAAAAACTATCTTTATTTGTTTTATTTTTTTTTAATTTCTTAAAGATTGTCTCTTTAAGAAATTCATGGTGCCTACCAAAAAGCTTTTTGAACTAGTAAGTGAGTTTGGCAAGATTGCAAGAGACAAGATAAATGTACAACAGTGAATTGTATTTCTACATACTAGCAATGAACAAATGGATATAAGTACTCTATAAAATCAGTGCCATTTGTAGTATGATGAAAACAGTGAAACATTTTGCCATAAATCTAACAAAATATATGTAAGACATATAAGCTGAAAAATAAAACATTGATGAAAGAAAGCAATGAAGAAGTACATTCATACAGATTTACGTATTGTATTCAAGGATTGGATGACCCAATATTGTTTCCATGTACTTTCTACCCAAGCATATCTACAGATTCAATATATATAATCCTTCTCATTTCATCAACATTTTTTGGAGATAAGAAACTGATTTTAAAATTATATGAAAGGCAAAGCAATTAGAATAGCCAAAACAATTTCAAAAATAACCAAATTGGCCGATTTATGCTGCATAATCTTAAGTATTCCTGTAAAGTTAGACTAATCAACCTTGTATGATTTTCAAGTACACATGGATAAGTGAGACAGAAGAGAGTGTCCAGAAATTCCCCTCCACACACGGTACCAAAACAGTTCAGTAGAGAAAAAGTAGTCTTTTCAATAAATGGTACGAAAGAATTTGCCATATGCAAAAAAAAAAAAAGAAAAAAAAAAAAAACTTTGACCTACATACCTCATATCTTTTATAAAAATTAACTCAAAACCTAAAACAACAAAGCTCTTTGAATAAAATATAGGACAAAATCTTTGCAACCTTCAGATAGGTAACAAGTGAATTAACACAAGCCCCAAAAGCATACTCCATAAAAGAAAAATCAGCAAATGGGACTTGATGAATACTGAAAATTTTTGCTCTGTGGTGGATCCTGTTAAGAGAATGAAAACACAAGATACAGATTGGGGGAAGTATTTGAAAATCAAATTTCTGACAGAGTACTTTTATTCTGAACACCTTAAGAAGTCTTAAACTCAATTTAAACAAACTTAACATTTTTTTAATGAGCAACGGATTTGACACTTCACCAAAGAACATATACATGTGATAGAAAAACACATGAAAAGATGTCTTAACATCATCTATTATCAGGGAAGTGGAAAATAAAACCAACAAAATACTACTGTACGCCTATTAGAATAGCTATAATTAAAAGCGGGAAGCATAAGAACCTGACAACTGCAAGGTCTAGTGCGGATGCAGAGCTATTGGAAGTCTCATATATTGCTGGTAGGAATGGAAAATGACACAATGTCTTTGGAAACCATTTTTACATTTTCTTAAAAACATACAATTACCATGGGATCTAGCAAATCTTCTCCTGGTATTCACCAAAGAAAACTAAGAACTGTGTTCACACAAGAAAGCTATGAGTGTGCATATATGTGTGTGGCAGATTTATTTATTTATTACTTTAAATTGGAAGTAACCCAGATGTTCTTCAGCTGGTGAATGGATAAAAATATCCATACATTGGAGTACTACTCCCCACCATAAAGGAATGAATTATTAATAAACAGTCACATGGATGAAACTCAGATGCATTATGCTAAGTGAAAGATCTCAGAATCAAAAGACTGCATAATGCATGATATCATTTATATATTCTGGAAAAATCAAAACTATAAGGACAGAGAACAGATCTGTGTTTTCTAGGGCATACGCAAGGAGGAGGGAGAGTTCAACTACAAAGAGACACTACAAAGGAATTTTTGGAAGTGATAACTCTTCTGTGTTTTTATTTTGGTGGCGATTATGTGACTGAACGCATTTGTCAAAATTCATAGAACTCTATACCAAAAAATGTATTTTACTGTATATAAATTAAAACACAAATGATAAAAAGTGGAAACAAACTCATTTAGAGAGACTGCAATGTAAAAAGGGAGAGAGAGATTTACTATTTTATATTTTAAGAATTCAAAACAGTTTTCTGTTTAGCCTCTTGTGCATGCCTCAGTATCATGCAACACTCCTGTTAACTCTGCCAAGGATGATAAGATTTAGAGCTGAAGGGAGTCCTGAAAATTATTTTGTGCAACCCCATCATTTTATAGATAAGCAAACCAAAGACTCAAGAGGCTAATTGTCTTCCAAGACCCTAAATGTAGTTCCTTTTGCTGCTTTCTAGATTTTCTCTTTATCTTTGTCTTTCAGCAGTTTGATTATAATGCGATTCCATGGACTCTCTGCATTTAACCTACTTGGAGTTTATTGAGCTTCTTGGATATGCAGATTAATTTTTTTTTCATTAAATTGGGGAAATTTTTGCCTGTATTTCAAATATTCTTTCTTTAAATACCTTGGAACCAATGAGTCTCTCAATCTGTGCTGAAAAGTTCTGTGTGCATGTTGCAGCTTGCCTTCAGCACTCAGCCAGTTATTTGACATCTCTGCCTTAGCCTTTACTTTCTGCTTACCTAGGCCCTCAGGATAAGACACAGATTATTTAGGGCCTTCTCAGGCTATTCTGAGCAGTCGCACAGCCCTAAACATATGTGTGATCTTCTAGATTCCCGTGTATATGTCAGAGCTTTCTAAAGCTCTTCTGAATGTCTTAGTGCTCAGCTAGCTTTTCCTTTGAAGCATTTTGGTTAGTCTATTTTTTTATACCAATTATTGTCCCATGTTTTGGGCATCCATGAAGTTAAAATACTTGCTTCTAATTGTCTTAGACAAACACATGCCCTGCCTCACACCTGGGAGAAGGCATTTCACATGGGGCTACCTCAAAGTCAGATTAAATAAGACAGTTTTATACGTGGGGTCTTCAGGAAATGATTATTTGGGAATTAGGCCTTGAAAGAACCCCAACTGTGTTCCACTCCCTCTGGTGGCTGCCAGATGGTGCCCAGAATTTCCTCTGTTATTTATCAAGGCTGCCACAGAGCCAGGGAGTGGGAAATGAGACTAGTAAGTTAAAATACCACAAAGCTTACTGTTCTTCCAGAAATTCAGCAGGTTTTTTTGAATAAATACTTGATGGATTGCTGCAAGCCTTGATTAATAGCTAGAATCTGAAATGGTTGCTTTTTACAGGTTTTCTCCCCCATAAGTTTTTGTTGCGAAAGAAAAAGGTTTAGAGGTTCTTCACCATGTTCAGTGACATCATTTCTTGTTTTTGCTCCTACCCCCCTTTCTTTCTGAAGCATCATAGGGGTTAGAATGATCCTGTGTTGTGCTGATGAGCTCTCTTTGTGACATGTTGAATGATGCTGTCTGTGGCACATCCAGGAAATGTCTAATTCACAGCTGAGTTTTGGAATCTGGATCTTGGCATAGTCATCTACTTATAAATGATAGTTAAAACTATTAAAGTGGATTAAATAGCCTAAATAAAGCATGAATAATGAAATAACCAAAGAGCTTCTATATTTGAGTTGATAATTGCTACAGGAAAAAATGAAGAATCACTCATTATTCAGATTGGTGTCCCTATAAATTCATGGTCTCAAATCTCAACCAGCCTTTCAGAACTGCCTATCAATCTTAGTCTTCTTTGTCAGTTTTCTTATTACCTTAATCATTATATAAACCTCTTTAAGTCTTCTTATATCCCTTATCACACCCCTTCAGTTTCCCCTTACTCTCAATCTTCTACTTTAAAAAAATTAAAGCACATGACTTCTCTCAAATTATCATCTTCCCCCACTTATTATAACCAGCCTTCCTTATATGTGGATTCCACATCCTCAGATTCAGCCAACCAGAGATTGAAAATGTTTGAAAAATAATAATAAAAATACAAATTAAAAAATACAGCATAACAACTACTTACAAAATAATCTAGAGATGATTAAAGTATATGGGAGGAATGGCCAGGTGCGGTGGCTCGTATCTTTAATCCCAGCACTCTGGGAGGCTGAAGACAGCAGATCACCTGAGGTCGGGAGTTCAAGACCAGCCTGACCAACACCGTATATAGTCCTGGGACCAATCCTAGTGTATGCTAAGGGCAACTATCTGCTTTTACTCACAGGTAAATGATACTGAAAAATTTAAGGTACTCATGAAAAGACTTTAGATATTGTAGGCAGCGTAGGTAAGAGAGTGTAGGAAGGACTGATAGACTTGGGGTACGGTAGGGGTGTTGATGGGTTTTTCAGGAACTACGTGGCTCTCAGTTTGAATAACTAGAATCCTTAGACAGATTCAAAAATGAGTCCAGTTAACCCTTGAACAACACAGAGTTGAGGCATGTCAACCCCCAAGCATTTGAAAATTTGTATGCAACTTTTGACTCCTCTAAAACTTAACTACCAAGAGCCTGCGGTTGACTAGAAGCCTTACTGATCAGTCAGTTAACACATATTCTGCGTGTTAAATGTATTATAAACCAGATTCTTAAAGTAAGCTAGAGGAAAGAAACTGTTAAGAAAATCATAGGGAAGAACAAATATATTTACTATTCATTATGTGGCAGTGGATTTTTATAAAGGTCAGGTCTTCATCCTTGTCTTCAAATTACGTAGGTTGAGGAGGAAGAGAAAGAGTGTTTCTTACTGTCTTGAATGGCAGAGGTGGAAAAAATTTAAGTATATGTGGACCTACACAGTTCAAACCCATGTTGTTCAAGGGTCAGCCGTACTTGAATGTGAGTTATATGTAAAAGCCTGGTTGCTTTCACTAAGAAACTGTATATGTGCTACATATAGACTTTTAATGGAAGTTATTCATTGACTGAAGGGTGTATGCTTATTACTTAGCTATAACAAATGCCAAACATTTAAAAATGTCCCTGTAGTGGGTTGAATTGTTTCTTCCAAAAAGATATTGTTTAAATCCTAATCCTAGTACCTGTGAACGTGACCTTATTTAGAAATAGGGTCTTTGCAGATGAAATGAAGTTAAAATGAAGCCATACTGGATTAGGATGGGCCCTAAATCCAATAGCTGATATCCTTATAAGAGGAGACAACACAAGGGAAAAGGCCAAGCAAAGACAAGGGCAGGGAGTGAAGAAGGGCAGCTACAAACCAAGGATTGCCAGCAGGCAAGAAAGGATTCTTCTCTAGAGTCCTTGGAGGGAGCAAGGCCCTGCTGACATCTTAATTTTTGGACTTCTGACCTCCAGAAATGTGAGAAAATAAAGTCATGTTGTTTTAAGCCACCCAGTTTGTGGTATTTTCTTATAGAAGCCCCAGGAAACTAATGTATAACCTTAGTTTGCTCTTGAAATTAATTTTAATTTATAAATATGGCAGTATACTATCAAATGACAAACTTAGAAATAGCATTAGTAATTAACAAAGTTTGTTTCATACATTATAGTAGCTTAGTTTTGAGAGTAGCAATTTGAAAAATAGATTATAGGCAGAACTCTGACAGGTAGATAACTGACTCTTGATAGGTGCTTCAGATACTGAAAACTTAAAAGATTGATTTATTCTACTTATCCCTTCCGATCTGTCATTCCATTTGAAATCTCAGCAAATTTTTTCCAAAGGAAATTACTATTAAGAATATTGTAATAGTAAGTAGTCTAATGTAGTTTCTAAATATGAATATTGTATTTAAATCCTTTTAAAAGACTACCTTTTCTTAATATGATAAAGCATGGTATTCTCTTAGATAATGTAGGTAAAAGAAGTGATTTTTTTCTATACTCAGTTTATTAAAAAATTTTGGGGATACATTGAGATTTTCATGAAGAAATAAAATTTGGAATTCTTGACTTACTTTGGATACTTGTAATGAAGATGTTTATGTATCTTGAGCTATATATTAGGTCAGCTATAATTTATCGGACTTTAATTTTTTTATAAGGTTATATCCTATGTAACTAGATTAGTTTTCTGTTGCTACCACAACAAATTACCACAAATTTAGCCACTTAAAATTACACACATTTATTACCTCATGGTTTCTCTAGATCAGAAGTTCAAGGGACCTCAGCTGGATGGTCTGCTCATTTTCTCACATAGCCAAAATCAAGGTGTCAGCAGGGCTGCATTTCTTACTGAAGGCCCTGGGGAGAAACCTGCTTCCAGAGTCATTGAGATTGTCTGCTAGATTCAGTTCCTTTCAGTTGTAGAATGTAGGTCCTTGTTTCCTTGCCATCTGGCAGTTGGGAGCCAGGGTTTACACTTGGAGACTGCCCACACTCCTCCTCATACTGTCCATGTGGCCTCCTCCAGCAACAGCAGGACATGTTTCCCTCACACTTCTAATCTCCCTGATTCTAACTAAAGAAAGCTCCTTGCTTTTAAGAGTTCATGTGATTATATTATACACCACTGGATAATTCAAAATAATATCCCTATATTAAGCTCCATAACCTTAGTTAAATCTGTAATGTCCCTTTTACCATGTTACTATTATAGAAGGTAATTTATCTCCTAGCACAAGTTCCTCCCCCAGTTCTTCATTTTTTGGGTACTATGGGGTTACAATCTTCCTGGACATCTCCTAAGTTTCATTATTCCCTAATAAGGTATAACCTTCTCTTTCCAGCTTAAGTTTTGATTTCTCAATAATGAAACGTTTTTTGCTTTTATGGGCTGACCCCTTCTCTACATTCTGTTTGCTTGTTGTAACCTAGGTGCATGAGTCATGCAGTTTGTTACATCCGCAGGCTGGATGCCAGTACTTAGATTTATCATGCCTTGAAAATGGATCTTTTAAAACATTTTCTCACAGATTCTCTCTTTTCTGTTAACTTTTTTTGGTCTCATTTTCATCTGAACTCTTTTGGTCCTCTAATCACTCTAGAAGTCTTTTACTTTCTTCCTCATAGGAGAGTGAGGTTAATTTAGTTTCTAATAGTAGCAGGTTATTTTGCTGGTAAGTCATGGGCACTTGTTTATTAATAGCTGTTTTAATTAATCTCTGTGCTAGTCCACTCACACAAGGGATAATACAAAATCCCACTGCTGTTAAGACTCCTGCCACAATTATAAGAAATGTAAGGATTAAGGCTACCATGCCTTTCCATTTTCCAAATCAACCTTCTAGCTATTCTGTAAATGGGTCGTCAGTTACAGCATTTTCTACCAGTTTGTTGGCTAGAGTTGTCACTGCTTGTAAAGCTTTTCTGATGGTCCCATCCGGGGCAGTATTGTTGGGAATGAAAGTACAACATTTCCCACCTAGCATAACATATGTGCCCCCTTCTTCTGCAGGTATCATGTCTAGCACAAGCCTGTTTTCCCAGGCCATTTGGCTGGTGGCATTTAATGGCCAGCCACCACTTTGAGGGCGTCCTGAGTATAATATCAATGAATCTCTGTCGATTATCACAGATGTAGTTAATCCAGCCCACATTCTTAATAGTTGACCATCAGAAGAGTGCTAACTTAAACCAAGCAGCTATGTGGTTTCCGGCCTAAAATTCATTAGGAACCCCCTAGGGACTCCTATAGAGTTAACATATATATTAGGCTCAAAATAATTTGTCGAATCTCTCTGGTTTCAGTGGCCCTGTGTATTTTCAGGTAGCTTACACAACGCCAGGATGAAGGGAATGGCCAACTGGACTAAAGCACAAGTTCCAGTCCAATTGGACGGTAACAAGTTACCGTCCTTTTTTCACACAAAACCACCAGACATCATCCATGGTGTATGGTGAGCTGAGTAATTCCCATTGCCTGACTCACCAGAGATGTTTAGGATGTGGGTACAAGTTGAGAGTTCTCCTGCAGTCTTATTCAACTCTTCCCACCTGCCTAGAGAGGCAAGAGGAGTGTTTTATATTCCCTGTAGTGAATTAAGGGTTCTGACCTCTGCAGTGCAGGAAAGAGCAATGACACTCTTACAAGTCTCATTTCCCCATGTATCCTTGTCTCAGTATAGAGCCAACATGCAACATGTTCCTTCAGGATCAGTATTCCATCCTAGGGGAAACAGAACCACCTGTGCCTGAAGTCATCGCACAGCACATGCGTAGCATTACTGTTGTTGAGGGCTTACACCAAAAATTTGATCCACTCAACCCAGGCATTTACAACCTTGTACCCTGTCTTCACGTTTTAAGGTTTGCTTTACCTCAATTATTTTTACCCTTTTAGGGTCATTATTTGATGGACATGCATATTTACTAGTCTATGGGATTGGAGTAGTACCAGGCACATGGGGGGTTGAATTTTTGAGTAGTTTGAGAATAAATCGCCCTAGGGGGTCTTTGCCTGTGATGTCTGCTCCTAACCCGTATAACCGAGATGCTTCCAGAAATGGAGCCAGCTCATGTTTTCTTTTTAGATTTTCCTCAAAAGAGTTAACTTTAAGGGTTCTTCAGGTGACTCATACACTTTCTTTTTCCACTGGTCTTTTTCCCTCCCTTCTGGGGTCTCCTTTACCAGTCCATTGACTCAAGGATAGTGATTCTACCCCTGTTCAGCTGTTCACCTTCCCAGCTTGGGTGGAGCTTGCCTTCTTAACAAGTGTTAATCACACCATCTCACCAGCCTGAAAGCGGTGAACCATGAACTCAAGAGGTGGAGTTTGAGTTAGAAGTCCTTTTAACCTAAGGGATGACAAGGTGGAGTATATGGCCAGTATATCATTTCTTAAGAATTGATTCTTGGTTTCCATAATAGAGAGGTCTGTAGCTCTGTCCAAATATGGGATCCCCATAAAATGAGGGGGACAATCAGAGGGACAATCCCATGTCTTTTATTGGGGCCATTTTCATCCTAAGGAGTGCTACTGGGAGACATTTGGTACGAGGCATTTTAGTTTTTAAGATTAGTTTGGTGATATACTTTGTAAGAGTTTAAGTCATTCTTTTTACCTTTCCAGAGGAAGGGGGATGCCAAGGGGTGTGATAATCCCATTTAATTTGTAAACCTTCCATAATTCCTCTTAACATTCTTGACATAAAGTGGCTCCCATTGTCTGAATTTATATTTTCCACCAGGCCAAATCTAGGTACAATCTGTTTTAATACTATTTTGACCACATTCCCAATAAGGTAGCTGTTGGAAGGGGAAAGGCTTCTAACCAGCTGGAAAGGTAATCTACGATGGCCAGTAAATACTTTAGTCTTTCTACTCTGGGCATTTCTGTGAAATCTATTTGAATGCTTTGAAGTGGTCTTAGTCCAGGAGGTCTTCCTGTTTTCTAGGCATCTTTTTGTTTATCTTTTGACAAGTTACACAACTTCCACATACTTGTTTAGTGAGGGTATAAATCCCTATACACCCATAATTCCTAAGTATTGCATCACACAAAGCCCGGGGTCCCCAATGACTCCCCTTGTGTAATATAGATATTAGTTTTCTCGTTAGAGGTTTACTTATCATTTCTCTTCCATCAGGAAGTACCCATTTGCCGTCTTCAATCTCAGTGACTTCTGTCCTGTCTAATTCTTCCATCTCCCATCTGGTAAACTGGGGCCTTAATATACTGCCTTAGGGATGTCTGGGAGCAGGCTAAATAGTCTTCTGATTTCTTCCTCTCGGGAGGCTTGCACAGCAGCATCATCTGCAGGCCTGTTTCCTGTAGCTTCTGTAGTGTTCCCTTTCTGATGAACATTTATATGAACCAAGGCTACCTTTACTGGAAGCAGCAGGCTTTCTAAAACGTGTTTAACCAGTTCCCCGTGTACCAATTCTTTTTCGCTGCTATTTATTAGACCTTGCTCTGTCCAGATTTTTCCAAAAATGTGTACCACCCCATATGCATACTTAGAATCAGTATTTGTAGTGCTACCTTGGGTTTTAAGGAGCTTTAGGGCGTGGTTAAGACCATGTAATAAACAGGTATGGGCTGACCAGCCGCTAGGTAATCTACCTTGCTCACACAAGGAGTGTTTATTTCCATCAGTGACAGCATGGTCATTATGTCTCTTGCCATCTATCACTCGGGACGACCCATCCACAAACAGCCTTATCATATCATATAGTTCACCTTCCCTAAGGTCTGGTCTAACTTTGGTTTGGTATTTTATGATATCTAAGCGGTTGTGGTCTGATGTCTCTTTGTTCTCCTCTCCTTTCCATGAAAAACTGGATTTAGGCAAATATTTGTTGTTACTAGCAAATCATTTTCTTCTAGTAATATGGCTTCATAATCTAGAATCTGAGAATCCATTAATTATCTCCCAGCTTTTTGATTTAATATATTCCTGACCTGGTGTGGGGTGGGTGCTTACTATCAGGGTTCCACAAAGGTTGGCTTTCCACTCTCCTCTAGCAGCAGCGCTGTGGCAGCACTGCTTGCACACATTCAGGCCACCCCTGAGAGACAGGATCCAGAAGCTTGGAGACAAAAGCAGCAGGTTCCCTCTTCCCTCCCCAGGTTTCAATGAGCACCCCAAGGGCCACGCCCTGGTCTAATGCTACAAACAGATGGAATGGTTTTTCTAAAGATGGGAAGGCCAGGAGTGGGGCTGAAATGAGGGCCTGCTTTAGCTCTTTCACTGCCTGAATTTCCTTTGAGGACAATTACAAGGGATAAGGTTCCTCTTCTAGTAACTTGAGATACAGAATCTTTGTCTCTTGAGCACATATGTCAACCCATAACCTATAGTAGCCAGTTAAACCTAAAAGTTAGATTCTGAGTCCTCTTTTTGTCTTAGGCAAAGGCAGACCCACTATTCCTGATATTCTCTCTGGGTTTATTCTTTACTTCCCTTCACTAATCAGGTGTCCTAAATATTTAACTTCTTTTTCTACAAACTGCAATTTGTTCTTAAGAGACTAGCAATCCCCTTCCTCGTAGGAAATTAAGCAAGCTTATGGTGGTTTCTGATACCTTGGCTCTCCTCTTCCCAGAAATTAAAGGATTATTTGCATATTGTAACAACTGGTTCTCCTGGAACGTTGAAATTCCTCCAGGACTTTTTCTGAGATTTGACCAAATAAGTTTGGGGCTTCCATGAAACCCTGTGGGACCACAGTCTAGGGTTACTGTTGTTTTCTTCAAGTTATAGGATCTCCCCATTCAAAGACAAAGAGGTTCCCTATTCCTAAAGTCTAGGGGACACGCCCAGAATGCGTCTTTTAGATCCACCACCACATTGAACCACTTACATTCATCAGGTGTCTTACTAAGGAGGGTGTAGATGTTAGGCACCACAAAGTGGTACACCTGGACAGGTGAATTTATAGTCCTTAGATCTTGCACCAATCTATATACCCATCAGGCTTTTTGACTGGGAGAATTAGAGTATTGTATGGTGACATTCAGGGTTCTAATAGTCCATCATTAATTAATCCCTCTGTTACCAGTTGGATACCTTTTCTCCCTTCAGTAGGAATGGGATACTGTTTTCTGCAAACTACTATTCCTGGTTTAGTTTAATTTGTAAGGTTGTGATTTTTAACCTTCATCTCTTGCATTCCCTAACCCTCACAAGGGGATTGATTTTTCTTTCCTCCTCCTCTGTTAGGAGGCCCATCATTACTTTTATTTGTCCTTCCTCTATTCCTAATCCTAAACCCAATCTCACAATCAGGTCTGGACCCAGGAGGTTAGTTCTTGCTTCAGGAACATATGAGTGACCCCTCAGTTTGTTTTGGTCCTGATCTAATTAACGTTTTCTTAAATATCGGAACCTGAAATCCCTCCCCTTTTACCCGATACTGTCAATTTTTCCTTAGAGAGTTCTGTACCCCTTGGTTGGTGAATTAGGGAAGAGCAAGCTTCCCCAGTATCAACCAAAAATGTCACTTCTCCCTCAGGTTCTAACTTCAAATTTATTAAGGGTTCCTGGTGGGACCTACTCACAAGGAACTCCTGACACCCCTAGTCTTCATCAGTGGTCATGAAGTGGATCACCATTTCTTTTTTCTGTTTAGGACATTCTGTCTTAAAATGCCCTGTCTTTCCACACTTCTAACATCCACTCATAGTCTTAGGAGCTTTTCCATGCATTTCCCTGATTTTTTGTATGTGTTGAGATCTGTTATTCCCTTGTCTCCTTACAGGGGGATTTTGGTGCAACCTTTTTCTGACTACCACTTCCAAAGTGGAAACCATGAATTTTGCTTTCTGTTTTTGTTTGTCTTCCTTTCTAACTTATAAAGACCTTCTGAGTTCCCCTCAGTAATTCCTCAGTTGGTTTCTCATTCCATACATCAATATTTTGAAATTTTTTTATAATGTCAGGCCAACTCTTAGTTACAAAGTTAACCTTCAAAATGTCTTGCCCTACTGGATCCTCTAGATGTAATCCAGAGTATTTTCTCATCTGATCTCTTAGCCTATGTAGGAATACAGAGGGAGTTTCTTCTTTTTCTTGTTGAACCTCGAATGTGTCCTATGTCCTAGGAGTAGATTCCTTAATATATTAGCTCCCTGAGGTCCTATATTTGGGCCTAGTCCCTGGAATCATTATTATCCCATTTAGGATTTACATTTGGAAATTGTTGTTTAGCTGGCAAGATTTCTTACCCAGGAGGGTGTTGCCTCTCCCACATGGTCGTGTCCACTCTCCTAATCATTCCCCTTTCTTTTCCTATGAACAGGGTATTCCTGATGGACATCATTTCAGCCCAGGTACAAAAGCTGGATCCTAGAAATTGGTCCAGGTGGTCTGCTAAACTGAAGGGATCTTCTTGGAGTGGTTTCATATTTTTTCTTGAAATTCCTAACTTCAGTACTTGTAAGAGGAGCATTTACAAAGCCATTCTCTCCCTGTCCCATGGGAACTTCCCTAAGAGGGAACATGCTAGATGCCTGCTGTGTGGAAGGGATAGGGAAGTTATCAATATCCCTTTTATAGTGTTCTAGTTCTTTCTTTTCTTAAATTTAGGTAAGGATTAGAGGCAGTTGGTTCGGCTCCCCCATGGTCTCCAGGTCTTTCTTCCTCTAACCCTCCTTCTGCCCCTTGATCTTCCTGCCCCCTATTTTGTGAGATATGTGGAGGAGGCACGCATGATAGGGGATCTCAGGGCTTTTCACTGGGTGAGGGCTTTTTAGTAGGCTCTTTTTCTTCTTTAAACGGGAACATGGGGGCTGATTCGTTCATCAGCAGAGCATAACCCATCTCTTCTTGTGAGGTTGGGGTTTTATGGTCAAGTACTGTGGAGTACAATCTTCCAGGACATCGCCTAAGTTTCATTATCCACCTAATAAGGTTATACCCTGGTCTCCTTCCCCACTAAAGTTTCAGTTTCCCAGTAACAAAACTTTCTTAGATTTTATGGGCTGACGCCTCCTCTACATTCTGTTTGCTTATTGTGATCTTCTAGGTGCATGAGCTGTGAGGTTTGTTACATTTGCAGCCTGGCTGCCAGTACTCAGATTTATCATGCCTTCAGCATGGACTATTTAAACTTCATATGTTTGTAAGTTCCAGGGATTTGGGCTTGGAAGCTTTTGTTAAGATGTCAATGGTTTTGATAATTAGTTGCATTAATTATAAAAATTATCAATATATTGTGCATAATTATAAAATGCAAATACAGAAATATTATATGTAGTTAGTGCAAGCACTCTTTACTACCTTTTTGAGATAAAGTATAATGATAATGTTTGCTAAGAGTAGGAAATGTAGAAATTTTATCTGACATAGAAATCACTTGTATATGAAAAAGGATAATAAACTGTAATAAATAATTTATCTAATGAAAGTATAATTGTACAACACAGTTTACATGAGGTTCTAGCCAGCTTCTGTTGCTTGAATTTGTATATTCACACCACTTATGAGTAGACAGACTAGAAAGTCCACGCAGAAAACATGTCACCATCTATCCCCATTAACCACTCAGTTTGCCACTGAGTAGCTAGGGACTTGAATTTCTTTTTTTGAGCTGGAGTCTCGCACTGTCTCCCAGGCTGGAGTGCAATGTCTTGATCTCACTGCAACCTCCGCCTCCCAGGTTCAAGCAATTCTCCTGCCTCAGCCTCCCGAGTAGCTGGGATTGCAAGCGTGCACCACCGTGCCTAGCAGATAGAGTTTCTCCATATTGGTCAGACTAGTCTCAAACTCCCGACCTCAAGTGATCCACCTGTCTCAGCCTACCAAGGTGCTGGGATTACAGGCAATAGCCACTGTACCCTGCTGAATTTCTTTACTTCTTAATTGACACTGATAACTCTATATGGTTGCAAATAACTCTCTTAAGAGAATGGAAGTTGTTTAAAATAAGAGAGTCTAAATGTACTCATTTTCATATCACTATTGCCTGAACATTGCAGATGTTTAACAAATGTTTGTTTAAAAAATGAATTCATGTACATCTCAATTAACAAATATTTATTAAAAGGCCACTATGCACAGGTTGATTGCCAGCTGTGCACTTACTGAGTGATCCTTTGTCTTTAAGTCATCACCACCTGATTTACCTGTAATTCACAGCTGTTGTTGCTATAAAGTAACAGTAGTCTCTATTTGCGCTATGGTGGTATAGCATAAAGAACCCAAACTAGAAATCAGGTACCTTGAATCCTGCTCTGTTACGAATCAATTAGATAAGTATGATTCCTAAGTAAGTTAATTTCTGAGTCTCAACTTACTTATCTGTAAAATGGAAATATAAAAAAAGATCTTAAAGATTTCTTCCAGCTTTAAAATTTACCGAGAATCTTTCTTTTGAAATAAAATGGGTAAGTTAAAAGGCTAAAGGAATTCAAGATTTGTCCTCAACTGCATTTAATTTTTACATCCTTACCTAAGTGTCACCATTTACGAAATTCAAGTCCCTGTATACCTTAAAGCTTAACTGTTTATTTTCAGTATCTTTGATCATTTGTTTCAAGTATGTATGCTTTAATTTTTTTTTAAAACTCAGAAAAATAATAAAAAGCTCTGTAAGTTTTTTTTTTTTTTTTTTTTTTTTTTTGGGAGACGGAGCTTTGCTCTTGTTACCCAGGCTGGCATACAGTGATGTGATCTCAGCTTACTGTAACCTCCACCTCCCTGGTTCAAGTGGTTCTGCCTCAGCCTCCCAAGTAGTAGCTGAGATTACAGGCATGTGCCACCACACCTGGCTAATTTTTTTTGGGTATTTTTAGTAGAGACACGATTTAATTATGTTGGCCAGGCTGGTCTTGAACTCCTGACCTCAGTGATCCAACTGCCTTGGCCTCCCAAAGTGCTCGGATTACAGGCATGAGCCACCACACCTGGCCCAAATGCAGTTTTTAAAAAAGTCAGCCACTGCCTCCAACTTTGCACAGAGAAGTCCCAGGTTCCTCCTTTCAGAGCCTAGCTAGACCATGGAGTAAGATACCAAGACTAGGCTTCCCATAGATGGCTTGGCATAGAGTTTGTGCCTAACTGGGGGGCAGGGCCTTGTCTACACACTTTTTTTTTTTTTTTTTGAGACAAGGCCTTGCCCTGTCATCCAGGATAGAGTGCAGTGGCTCGCTGTAGCCCTGGCCTCCAGGGCTCAAGTGATCCTCCCACCTCAGCCTCCCGAGTAGCAGGGACTACAGGTGCATGCCACCACACTCAGCTAAGTTTTGGTATTTCTTTTAGAGATGGGATTTTGCCATGTTGCCCAGACTGGCCTTGAACTCCTGGGCTCAAACAGTTGATCCTGCCGCCTCAGCATCACAAAGTACTGATGATTACAGGTTCGAGCTACTGCACCTAGACCACACTTGTTTCTTTTCGTCTTTCCCCATAAGCCCTGTCCCATGATTGACTACTTACAAACCTGCCAGTCCATGAAATGTTATGTCCTTCTCATCATTCACGTTACTTAAAATATTATTTAAATGGCCGTACTTTGCATTTAGTCATTCCTGGCTGCTTCATAGACTTTTGTGTATGTGTTTGTGTTACATGCCGATTTATGTAATTAATGGATGGTGTTGCTTATTTTGATTGATCATGAATCTGGCCACTTGAGAAATTTATTCGTTCTGATGGTTTATGTTCTCAGATTTTTAATGTAAATAGTAATCACTCTAATAATCTATTTCAGTTTTTTTCTTCCAATAATTTTACCTCATTTCATTTTACTATCTTATATATAGGCTTGGTCAGAATGTTTCATATTATGTTAAAAATAGTAATGAGGCCAGGCGCAGTGGCTCACTCCTATAATCCCAGCACTTTGGGAGGCCAACCCAGGAGGATCACGTAAGGTTGGGAGTCCTAGATCAGGCTGACCAACATAGAGTAACCCTGTTTTTACTAAAAATACAAAATCACGCAGTTGTGGTGGCACATGCCTGTAGTCCCAGCTACTCAGGAGGCTGGGGCAGGAGAATTGCGTGAACCTGGGAGGCAGACATTGCGATGAGCCGAGATGGTGCTGTTGTACTCCAGCCTGGGCAAGAGTGAAACTCCATGTCAAAAAAAAAAAATAGTAATGATGTATAATAGCATTCTTATCTTGTTCCTGATGTATAAAGTAATAGATCAAAAGTTTCTCCATTAATTATGATACTTGTAGGGGTGTCAAGGACCTTTAGCAGGTAAAAGAAATAAACTTTTATTCCTGGTTTGCCAAGAGGTCTTATCAAATTGTGTTAAATTTTATCATTGTTTTTATGCTTCATTGACTTTTCCATTAACCTTATGGGATCTTAAGTGACACAAAGTATTTTATTTTTGTGTAGTCAGGTTTGTCTGTTCTCTTTTTTATAGTTTCTAAATAACCTGTTACGGTTTTTAAAGTATCTCCGAACTCTAGATTATAGAAATACTTGGTTTTAAATCTTTATAGCATGTATTTTGGTGTGTGGTGTGATATGCAGGTACAACTTTTTTTTTTTTTAATTTTTTTTTTTTTTTAAAGACTGGTCAAGTGCAGTAGTAAGAAGTGGGGAGAGAGTAGTACAAGGAGTTCAATCTGTAACTGACTGTGAGCAATCAATTGAGATAACTCACTACCTTCGGACCAGCCTTGCAGGTGCAACTTCTTTGTGTTACTCCAGATGGAAGGTTAATATAATATTGTATTGATGGCAGTGGTCCTGTAAGTTTTAATGGTTGTTTATAACAATAATAAGGAAGACTAATGGTTTTTTCAAAAAGTTTATTAAAATGTAAACATAAAGAAAAAGATTATCTGACATGGACAAACTTGAGCCTATAGATTTTTTATTGGTAAGTCAAAAGGAGGGGCAAGAAAGGAAATTATCCAAATTGAATTTTCTTATTATATTCGTCTGTTTTCATACTGCTGATAAAGACATAATGACACTGGGCCATTTACAAAAAGGTTTAATTGGGCTTACAGTTCCACATGGCTGGGGAGTTCTCACAACCATGGCGGAAGGCAAGGAAGAACAAGTCACATCTTATGTGAATAAGAGAATAAGGAAGATGCAAAAGCGGAAATCCTTGATAAAACTATCAGATCCTGTGAGACTTATTCACTCTCTCGAGAACAATATGGGGGAAACCACCCCCATGATTCAGTTATCTCCCACCAGTTCCCTCCCACAACATGTGGGAAGTACAATTCAAGATGAGATTTGGGTGGGGACACAGAGCCAAACCGTATCACGTATTATCCAGGTTCTATCAGACTGGGAAAACATTTCATTCCCTTAAGTAACAATTTTAGAGGGAAGATCTAAAGCTAACAGTTATTCATTATGCACACCAGGATATACCAGTTAACAAAATTTTCATGTGCCTCATTATACAGAAAAACAAAATGGCTTTTTTCTTTTTAGTTAACATTAAACTTTATTCCAAAGCAAAGAAGTTGCTCCAATAGAACTATCTTCTATTTTGAAGAAAGCATATTTAAGAATTGCTTTGGACAACAGAAACTGTTATCTTACGAAACCTAAAAGCTCTATTAAATTTGAAATGTAGCATGTGCCTGTGTTCCATTTTTGCTTTGTGAAGAACTTAGTACACTATTAAATTATTAATTTAGTTTATTTGAAATAGTTCTAATCTATTTCATGCCTCCAAGGATTAAAACTAAAACCCAGGTTAGCGGTTTTAAAGAAGAGTGGACATGAGCCTTGACCATAATATATATTTGTTACATCTGATAGAGAGTTTTTAAATTGCTAGAAACTCTCTTGCTTTGTAGATGCGGAAACTGAGAGTCCCAGTGGCTATTTGCTTGCTCCAGCTTTTATTTCCAGTTCATGGCAGAACCAGGACTTAAATTTCACGTCTTTTTGTCTCAATCACATGATCTTTCTCTGGTATTGCACTGCTTGTTTGATAATGTTTTTAAATAAAACAAAATATTTTGCAACTAGTGAAACTATACAAAAAGTCATACCATATAAAAAGTATAATATGACCAGAAGGGAGATTATTAAAAATTAAAATTTCACTTAAGTAAAATGTGTATAATTTCATTTACTGTTTTTCTGTGTAGGTGAAAAGAGATTTGAATGTCCAGAATGTTCTAAAAGGTTTATGCGGAGTGATCATCTCTCCAAACATGTTAAAACGCACCAGAATAAAAAAGGTGGTGGGACAGCTCTTGCCATTGTTACCTCGGGAGAACTGGACTCATCTGTTACAGAGGTGCTTGGCTCCCCAAGAATTGTCACAGTTGCAGCCATTTCTCAAGATTCAAATCCAGCAACTCCCAATGTTTCAACCAACATGGAAGAATTCTGAAAAGTTATTTATAACAGAGACCTCTAGTGCTGCACTTGTTTACACACCTTTGAAAATCTGGAAATGGGCTGGTCAAGTGGATTACAGAGTAGGAAATTATGTTTTCGTTCTTTCAGTATTTCTTTAAGTATTCCAGGGTTTGGGGTCAACACATGAAGTGTTGAATTTTTAAAAATATGAAAAGCAAACTGATATACTGGAAACAGAAAAGTATTTCCTCCATACTATAAGTTGTAGTTGTTTGGAAATATATCACATAACCTTTAAACAGAATCTTCCCATCTCTTAATATCATGTGTCAACATGTTTAAAAAGACTTTAGTAGTTTGCAGGCTAGATCTTAATTGGACTTACTTTCTTTGAAAGTACTTCGTTATAAATTCAGTCAGTAGTAATTTACATGTATTCTTTTTCTCTATAGCACAGAAAACAGATTGTTAACTGATGATAGGGATAATACCGTATTTCCTTAGCCTGATTTTTGGAAAATAAACCGAAAATAGTTTTGGCCGTCTTTTCTAAATGTTAGAAATGCTTCAACAGTTGAATTAGGTAAGTTCCAAAACGATAATCTGAGACACATCTCAGATCTTTATTACCACTACATTATAGTAGTGTGTATGCAGACAATCAGTGAAGTCCAATTACTTTCTCCATTTGGAGACAAAAGAGGAACTACTTAGAGTTAAATCTTAGGTTAAATTTTAGGTTGACACCTTAGGAAATGCTGGGGAAAAAAATGGTTAAAACTCATCATAGCTTAAGAAAAATAAAATGAGGCAACTTAACATGCAATGTTTTAAAGTTAGGATTAATTATATTCCTAACCCTAGGTTGAACCACAAAATTTCATTTAAAATGTTTATATCGGAAATATTTGCTTAAAGTGTAAATTGTTCTGTAGTTCCATATTCTGTAAATATGAGTTATGTTGACAATGTGCAGAATTCTTTATGCTTTGACTTGGTAGCCAAAGAAAGAATTATATACTTTTTTCCAAGGCCAGCAGAACATTCTCTTTTAACTACATTATAATTCTTGTTTTCCTCTACTAAAAATTGGCCAATCCATTTTATTTCTGGTGCTGTGTTAGAAGGTAATTAGGAATTAAAACACAGTAATGTTTTTATGTTACATTAATAACTGAATTTTCCCTAAAAATTAGCCTAACAGATATATAATAGATATATTATGAAGCAAAATTTTTATTTTTGAAAAGTCAGAATAATTTTCAGTCAAGTAAATGACGAAAGAAAAAAATATATTTCATTGTTATGCAAGGGTCTTACAGGAAAAGGTCTTTTTTTTTTTTTTTTGTTTTTCTTTTTTTTTTTTTGAGACGGAGTTTCGCTCTGTCGCCCAGGCTGTAGTGCAATGGCGTGACCTAGGCTTGCTGCAACGGGTTCAAGTGAATCTCCTGTCTCAGCCTCCTGAGTAGCTGGGATCACAGGCGCTTGCCACCATGCCCGTCTAATTTTTGTATTTTCAGTAGAGATGGGATTTCTCCATGTTGGCCAGGCTGGTTTCAGACTCCTGACCTCAGGTGATCCGCCCACCTTGGCCTCCCAAAGTGCTGGGGTTACAGACGTCAGCCACTGTGCCTGGCTAGGAAAGGGTCTTATTAGGAAAGATGGCCAAAAGTTTCATGTGAAAAAGATTTGGATTATACCAGTAACTTAAACATTAGTAAGGATATTTTATGTTTTAAAGAAGTATTTATACAGAATCATAATCAGTGAAATTTACCATTTGAAAACTAAAGTTTTTACCTGCTCAGTTTATTAACATCATTGCTTTGGGGATTGTTTGAATATAGGTACATGTTTTCTTGTGCGTTCTCTATAATTTCAGGAAAGTACTACTCATGCAAATTCTCTTCCAAAATTGTGATGTTTCTTGTATTTTTGATGAAGGAGAAATACTGTAATGATTACTGTTTACACTATGTACACTTTAGGCCAGCCCTTTGTAGCGTTATATAAAACTGAAGGTCTTTTGTGCTTTCAGTTTGTATAAAAAAGCTTTGAGATTAAAGGAAAAAAAAATTTTTACACTGTGGTTATAAATTTCAAGTTTCTTAAAGCTTTTGTAGACTTGTAACAGAGTCTTTAAATTTTAGTTGGATTTTGTAAATTGTTTTGTATATTTTATTTAATGTACTCTTAACAACTGATGTATCTGGCTTTAAAACATCAGAATTGGTTTGTTGTTTTGTTTGGTACAGAGGAGCATTTGGTAGTGTTAATTTTAATTTTATTATATAGGAGCTGAAACATCAGATATATATTTTATCTATCATGCTACACAATCAGTGCTATAAATTTTTTTATGCAAAGAAACTTTCTTAATGTTTTAATCATGTTTCCTCAGAGTGACACTTTTTGTTGTTGTTGTTAATAACCAAGTATGAACACTCTGCATCATTATTCCATGAACAAGTTTTAATATAAACCTATGTATGTCCATTAAAAATGGAAGTTATTTTTTAATCAACAATGAGGCCTATTATAAATTTATCAAATGAGTCTGGATAGCTTTATAGCATATAAAATATGTTAATTTGTGTTAGCAGGTGCACATTTCACCACCGAAATTAGAAATATTTTGACAGTCTCTTCTGCATACCATTCTGAGTCTACTTTTCTGTCTTATAAGAATCGTAAATTTCAGTGTCCTTTATTTGACTCAGTGGGATATAGCTGTTATAAGTAATAGGGCACAGATGTGCAGTAGAGTCTTGTTTAATGGCATTTCACTGTTCTTTCCCTTTGCCACCATTATAAAACTTTTCTTTATTGTAATTATCAGTGCAAAGCTATGTATTTATCATGGTAAAACTCCAGTGTTAGAATAGTTTTTTCTTACTGTATACTTTCTTTGGTTAGGTTTGTGTATGTGTTGCTGATTACATTAGAACTTGATGTTAAGTCATTATTTATCACACTCTCATGAGAGCAGTAATAAAAGTGTGTAATCTAGGAGAAAAAGTTAATTTGTCAAACTTAGATAAGCATGATGTTTAGGTCCTATTTTTCAATTTTATAACTGTTTTATTGCAACAATATTTGTATTTAAGTCTCCATTTTAATGCCTTGTGGTGTTTTTTTATGCATGTCACTAAGTTGTCATCCCACATAAATTGATGTGCAGCATAGGGTATTAAATCTACATAATGATTTTAAAACAGAAATAGTCGATGGTAAAATGTAAATGTTTTGCAAAAATTCCTTATAAAAAGTTTTGTAGTAACATTTCACTTGTAAATTTTTTTTGTAAAAAAAAAAAAGTAAGAAAATGAAAAAAAAAAAAGATGAATCCAGAAGAAAATCTGTTCCCATATCCTAGAATTTAGACAATTATTCTGCCAGCAAAGCCTTTGGGGCTGTAATTGACATTTTTACAGTGCTGATTTGTATAAAATTTGTTTTTTGTGGATTTGGAAATAAAATCATGTACAAGTTGTTGCCTGCAATAACAATTGCAAGTAACCTATTAAAAATTCCCTTGAGTTTAACATGTTTCATTTAATTATGTATACTATAAAGCAGCAATAAATTATTTGAACTATCAACCTTCTTATCATGAACACTGGAGAGTTAAATGTTTCTCACTAGAAAACACATTGGCAGTCCTTCATAATTCCTCGTATTGAGATCTGTACTTCTCTGAACGTACTGCCAAGGAGCACCAATTCAAATTGCATGTTAATTTGTAGCCATTGCTCTAGACATTTATGGAAATTAAAATTTGATTTAGAGACACTTTTTACTTAAATATTTTAAGCAATCACTGTTAGGAAATTATAGGAAGATCTGAAAACGAAAAACATAATTAAAATATTATTTAAGCTCACAGAATCACTTAAGAAGTGGTATCTGCCACATGGATGCCACAAAGACTGCAAACAGAAATTGTCTTTTCCTCCTGGGAGAGCCTTGCAAATCTCATAAAGACCGTTAGTAACGTAATTAATACATTATTGTAACAACTTCAGCTAACACATTTCCAAACTCACACCAGATGTAGACATAGCAAAGCGAGGGTTTGGTGGCCCAGGGTGGCGGGAGTAGGATGTTAGGTAGCAAGAGAAGTATGCTGGCCCACTGACAGAACACTCCAAAGACTCTAGGTTTTAGGTAGTAAGCAGGGGCTATAGGGTGTTTAGAGAGCTCTGTACAGCAAGGCCCTAAAGGCATGGTTATGTTCCAACTTTGTAAAATAGTATATGTTCATAACAGTGACTGAATCAAAGAATTTATGCTACTCTGTCAAATCAGACAGTAAGGAATAAATTTGTCAAAGGATTTTTTTTTTTTATCGGAAGTAAAGATATACTTCAATTACCTGAAAAATTCACACTTGCAAGCATCAGGATGATAGAAAATTAGGAATACTTAAATTGTGTTTTTCAATTTTTAATATAATCTAGTTCTTGAACTTGTAGGAATTTCAGCTACATGAACAAGACAATCGTAAAAAGGGATAAATCACCTTGTAAGTTGTTGACAGAAAGCTGTTGGTGTAATAAGTTAGGAAAGTTGAAGCACTGCCAAAAGCAACACTAATAATGGTGTGGTTTACAATGCCGTTGGTAAAGACAACTTGAAGATAGAAAAAAATACAGTATCATTGATTTTTTATTAAAAGTTCAGATGCTTAATTATAGGGGTGCAGAGCTTCAAGTATCTGCAACAAATTTGAAATACTTTATTTCTCTGTGAATCTGAATAATATATTGCTGTATCTACTGCCCAAACAGTAATGCCTTAATACACACATAGCCAACTTCTAATTAGGTAGCAAGACTTTTAAAGCATGTATTTTCCATTCTTTTATGTTTGGCTCATTAGCATAAACCTTGGGCTCTGTTCCTCTTAGTAACAGGTGGCAATTAAATAATTTATTTTTGGAGAACTGGGAGTAATCTCAAGTGGAAAATAGTGGAAGGAAGGAAGAGAGGGAGGGAAGGAAAGGGAGCATGAAGGCCTTCTTATAATACATAGGGTTGATCTCCCTGGTTAATAGCTAAGCACTGTGCCAAGAGACCCATGGAGAGTCTGAGGATTTCAGGCTAGATTCCTGGTTCAGCCACTTATTAGGCACACAACTGTGGGCAGGCTATTGAACCTTTCTGCACCTCTCTTTTCCTATTTCATGGAAGAGCAATTCTTATTAATAATGTTAAGCATTATTAATAATAGATGGATCTGTTAAGATCCAACAAGAAAACTGTATGAAGTATCTAGCACATAGTTGTGTTTAATACATGAAGTTATTGTTAATTATTAAGTTAACTCAAAAGGCAGAGGGTTGTCTTAGTCCATTCAGGCTGTTATAACAAGATACACTAGACTAAGTAGCTTATAAACAGCAAATTTATTTCTTAATTCCGGAGCCAAGAAGTCCAAGGTCAAGATGCTGGCAGATTCAGTGTTTATTTACTCGTTCATAGATGGTGACTTCTAGCTGTCTCTTCACATGGTGAAAGAGACAAGGCAACTTTTCTGGGGCCTCTTGTAATGACACTAATCCCATTCATGAGAGCTCTACTGTCATGATCTAATCATTTCTCAAATGTTCCACCTTTTAATATCGCTAGTAATATTGTTGGTAATTGGATTTCAACATGAATTTTGGGGGGGCACAACTCCTCAGACCATAGCAGGGGGCATGGAATAGTTCCCAGCTGGACTAATGCTGAAATGTCCTGAAAATGGGCAACAATACATCAAAAAGTTAATTCTCAAATCCCATTTAAAAAATGAAATTTCAATGGGAATTTCCAAATTCAAACATTTTTCTCAAACTGTGAGCTAGTTTGGCATACTACCTGAAAATTTTATGATGACAGTCTTTTTCCAATTCTAAGAAAAAGGCTTAAGTCAGTTCTTTTTTTTTTTCCCCTTGAGACAAGGTCTCACTTCATTACCCAGGCACACACCACCATGCCAAGCTCATCTGGAACTCCTGGGCTTAAGTGATCCTCCCGCCTCCGCCTCCCAAAGTCCTGAGATTATGAGCATGTGCCCCTGTACCTGGCCTATTTCCTAATGTTCAAAAGTTAATTACAACTACTGCTTGCCTACCTCAAAGTGATAGCAGACAAGCAAACTGGTGAACAAGAAGCAAACCCATTACTGAAAAACAGAAACAGCTGCTCATATGTTGGTCACTAACTTCTGTGGGTATATGTTTGGATGATTTTCTATATTTAAAAGCATTTCCTATATTTAGAAATATATTTGCTAAATAATCCCAGGCATACAGGGCAAAAATACCCCTCTTTTCAGCTACCTATCAAATTGCAGCCATAAAAAGAGGATGTGCAATTTGGCGTTCAAAGGTTTCTTAGACAACTTCCTCTCAGACTTGGTTCAGAAAAAAATAACAGAATTCTCTACTTTGCGTTTTCGATTCTTTGTGAAATAAGATAGGATATAGAATAAATATCTAAATTGGCCTATAATGCCCTGCAAGGCTGAGGCATCCCTGCTGGCTGTAGCTTCAGTTCTCTGTTTATAGCTTCTTGCCCATTTAACTCTCTTACCTCTGCTTCAGATCCTGTTCTTAAGTCTGAGTTGCTTTTCTCATTTCCAAGCTCACATTTGTTAGAGATGCTTTTTCCCATTAATGCATTTATTGAGCACCGATTGTATGCCAGACTGAGGCACAAGGGGTGCTGTTTCTCTTTTCTATGCTAACTCTGCCTTCTTGCATCCCAACCTCAGCTAGATTTCTGGAGCACCTTGAGATCCATCCACTTGCCCTATGCCTAGGAATGGGCAGGCCAGCAGTTGCAGAGATACTGGAGTCCATTCAGACCATACCTATGGAGAGGAGCCGAGACTCAGGTAATCTGAAGAAAGTTAAGATGAACAGGTTCTAAGCCAGGGTGAGCGACTTAAGAAATCAGATGTGGGTGCTAAGATCAGACAAAAGCAAATTATAGGGAAGAGGAGGAAATTAAACAAGCAGTTGTCACCAGTTTGTCTTAGAATCATGCCTTTCTAGGTGGTTGGCTTGGTTCACATTGTGTTATTTATTATCCTGCTATGAAGTGTCGTTTAATAAATATTTTATTTATGGTAGTATTTTTTAGATGTGGAACCATAATAAAGTTATATTTTCTGCTGGTAAAATTGTTCCTTGCTTGTATAATATTATGCTGGAATTAAATACATCAGTAACTCATGGTACTATGTAAAGGGCATTATGGTTTCCAAGTATTTGGTCACCTTAACAAGTGTGAAAATCACTGTTGAGGAAAATAATCTAATGGCAAACAATAAGCTAACTGAAAAATTCTAACCCAATTCAGTAATACTGTAAATGGTTACAACTTTAATGTAACTATTTTATGTTTTTGCAGCTCTTTATGTTAGCTTATTCTGCGTCAAGTTCATATATGTATACATGAAATGTATGTGTATAACATGTTAGGTGGAACATCATATATATTTATAGTTTATAAGTCAGAATTAAATTTGTTACTGTGGTTTTGCATTGCAGTTGCTTATTCTCACTGTCCTTAATTATGTGGACAGACATAAAATTGTTAGAAAATTAAGTCCTATTCTGATTATCATCTATAACCTTATTTAAATTTTCATTTTTATGGAGCAAATTATGACTAGAACAGAGTTTTTGGTTCTATAGAAAGAAACTCATTTCTCCTTGTTTGTTTTGCTCTGTTTTTCACAATATTATGGATGCCAGTTTGTACTGAGTCTATGTAAATATGTCCACCAATTTGGTAAGTAGCTAGAAGTACTTTTATTCTTGTGTCCAATTCAACCTAAAAAAAGTTGGGAGGCAAAGCTAGAGAACTTTTTAAATTGACCATTTTGCAGATATGTGTAGTAGTCTATATTTTTAGAAAAAGTATCACCTTGTTTTAAAATGTTTTTAAATATTAATTCTTATTTAACCATTATGTTTGTTTGAATCTGTGGTTTTGACAATTCTCTAAAGAATTAGTGCTATGTGAAAAGAGGTGATAATCACCAGAGATTCATAAAATATTTGTCTTCAGATTATATATTTTGTTCTAATAGAAATATTGATCAAAAATATTTACATCTCTTACTAAGAAAAATATAAGATGTCATGTAACTCTGGCATTGTTTAGAATACTTCCAAAATAGTTTTTTTTTTTAATCCAATAACTCTTCTGCTTGAAGGTTTTTGTGCATGAACTATAACTAGGTTTAAAATACATCCAGTGTGTGAATCCAGAGGGCGTTGCTTTGTTCTTAAGAATATATAACAACCAGTCAAAATTTAGACATATTTAGATATCAAACTAAGAGTTATAAATTCAGTTCGAATTCCATTCATTCCCCAGAAACAGTAGAATATAAAAGCAATGATAGGTTCTCAATATTATGAATACAAGGGTGCTATGGTCTGAATGTTTGCATCCCTCCAAAATTTGTATATTGAAACCTAATCCCCAGTATCATAGTATTAAGAGGTTGGGCCTTTGGTAGCTGATTAGGTCCTGAGACCAGAGCCCTCAAAAATAAGATTAGTGCACTTGCAAAAGAGACCTGAAGGCTGAGCATGTTGACTCATGCCTGTAATCCCAGCACTTTGGGAGGCCAAAGCAGGCAGATCGCCTGAGGTTAGGAGTTTGAGACCAGACTGGCCAATATGACAAAACCCTCATCTCTACTAAAAATACAAAAATTAGCTGGACATGGTGGTGGGCACCTGTAGTCCCAGCTACTCAGGAGGCTAAGGCAGGAGAATTGCTTGAATCCAGGAGGTGGAGGTTGCAGTGAGTCGAGGTCGTGCCACTGCACTCCAGCCTGGGTGACAGAGAGCAACTCGGTCTGAAGAAAAAAAAAAAAAGAGGGCCAAAGAGTCAGCTAGCTCTTTCCACCATGTGAGGAAGCAAAAAGAAGGTGCCATCTATAAATTAGAAAATGAGCCTTCAGGAAACACCAAGTCTTGATCTTGATCTTGGACTTCCCAGCCTCCAGAACTGTGAGAAATAAATTTGTTGCTTATTAATCACTCAGTTAATTGTATTTTTTTATATTTTGTTGTATATTTTGTATTTAGCTGCCCAAATGTACTAAAACAAGGAGTAACAGTCAAAATATTTAATAAAGGACACAACGCAGCATTCCTCAGTCAGAAGGGATGCTGGCCATATTAATGAAGGAAGGTCCTAGAACAACTTCCCTACCCTCCCCTTAGTTCCTGGGTTCTGGGAACGTTAAGGGGTGGTAGTAGGGGAATCAGGAACTACAATTCCTTGTATGGAATTATCTCAATATTTAAATAACCAACCAGTGTGGTTATACTGGTGTCCCAGATGAATGTGCACCCTCAGTAGGATGGGTTTATTCTCTGCCCATGCTTCAGACTTCCAATATGTGGATGGAAAAACCCAATCCCAAAACCATTCTTTTAATTGTTAAGATAATAAAAAGGCCTAAGCAGTTGCATAAAGATTTTGCTGAGACACATGAAAATCAAGGGAAGATGCAAGTGGAAAAGTCATTTCACTTCAGGATACTTAAGACTGACTCAAAAATTTCTGTGAAATGTATGTGAGATGCAGCTTAAGTGGATTATGATGCCTCAAACCATCTAAAAAGGCAACGGAGAGAAAGGGAAACTGTTACAGCTGGTTCGTTACGTCAACAAATGTGATTACTTCCCAAACTGTCTCTTCAGTGATTTTTTTAAAAACCTGTTAACTGTATTTATTGAGTCTAAGACACAGTTATTTCATATGCCACTAAAAACCCTGCCAATTACACTACAGTCCTCTACTTTAGTATCATTTGAAAGCTTTTTTAAATTTATGAAAGAGCTGTTAGACTTATTTATATATTTTATCATATATCATTCTTCTTCCTATATTAGAAATACAAATGAAATATATTACCCAGAGCAATCTATGGATTCAATGTAACCCCTATCAAAATACCAGTGACACTCTTCACAGAAATAGAAAAAAAAAATGCTAAGATTTGTATGGAACCTCAAAAGACCCTGAATAGCCAAAGCAATTTGAGCAAAAAGAACAAAGCTGGGGAGGCATCACACGATTAGACTTTGAAATATATTGCAAAGCTATAGTACCCAAAACAGAATGATACTAGCCTAAAAATAGTCTATGTAAACCAATGGAACAGAATAGAGAACCCAGAAATAAATCCACATATTCACAGCCAACTGATTTTCAACAAAGGCTCCAAGAACATATAATTGGAGGCAGGGTGTGGTGGCTCACACCTGTAATCCCAGCACTTTAGAAGACTGCGGTGGGAGGATCACTTGAGGCCAGGAGTTCAAGAACATACAATGGGGAAAGGACAGTTTCTTCAACAAATGGTACTGGGAAAACTATCCATTTGAAGAAGAATAAAACTAGACCCCTATCTCTTACAATATACAAAAATCAACTCAAAATGGATTAAAGAATTAAAGATAAGAACTAAAACTATGAAATTACTAGAAGAAAACATGAGAGAAACACATTAAGGCACTGATCTAGGCAAAGATTTTTTGGATAAGACCTCAAAAACATAGTTAACAGAAGCAAAAATGACAAATGGGATTATATTAAACCAAAATGCTTCTTCACAGCAAACAAAAGCAATTAACAAAGTGAAGAGATGAACTAAAAAATGGGAGAAAATATTTGCAAGCTATTCATCTGGAAAGAGATTCCTGTCCAAAATGCATAAAGAACTCAACCAACAGCAAGAAATCAAATAATTTGATTTAAAAATGGGCAGAATAATCTGAATTGACATTTCTCAAGAGAAGACATACAAATAGCCAACAAGTATATGAAAAAAAGAATACCCAACATCACTAATCATCAGGGAAATGCAAGTCAAAAGGACAATGATATACCATCTTATGCCAGTTAATATGGCTATTATCAAGAATACCAAAACAAATGCTGACAAGGATGCAGAAAAAGAGGACCTCTTCTATACTGTTGGTAGGAATGTAAATTAGTACAGCCATTATAAAAAACAGTATGGAAGTTCCTCAAAAAACTAAAAATAGAAATAGCATTTAATTCCACATTCTACTACTGAGTATATATTCAAAAGAAATAAAATCAGAATGTTGAAGAGATATTTGTACTCCCACGTTTACTGCAGCACTGTTTACAATGGCCAAGATATGGAGTCAACCAAAGTGCCCATTGGTGGACAAATGGTTAAGGAAAATGTAGTGTGTATACACAATGGAATATTATTTAGCTGTGATCAAATGATTTGTAATTTTTGGCAACATAATATCCTGGAGGATATTATGATAAATGAAGTAAGCACAGAGAGACACTGCATGTTCTCACTCATATGTGGGAGCTAAAAAAGTTCATCTCATAGAAGTAGAGAGTAGACATACAGGTTACCAGAGGCTAGGAGGGGTAAGGATTTAGGGAGGAGTAGAGAGATTGGTTAATTGATGCAAAATTAAAGTCAGGTAAGAGTAATAAATTGTATAGCACAACAGCATGGCTCTAATTAACAATAAATTATGGTATATTTCAAAATAGCTAGAAGAGAGGATTTTGAATGTTCTCTACACAAATAAATGGTAAATGTCTGAGATGATGGATGTTCAGTTACTGTGATTTGATCATTGTACAATAGATACAATTATGTCTCAATTTAAAATATATGCATATATAAATGAAATCATCTCTTCACATCGCTGACTTTGTTTTTTGTTTTTTATTTTTTTTTTTGAGACAGAGTTTCACTGTTGCCCAGGGTGAAATGCAGTGGCACGATCTTAGCTCACTGCACCCTTGACCTCCTGGGTTCAAACGATCTTCCCACCCTAGCCTCCTGAGTAGCTGGGACTAGAGATGGACACAACCACACCTGGCTAATTTCTAAATTTTTTGTAAAGACAGTGTCTCATCATATTTTCCAGGCTGGTCTCAAATTCCCAGCTTCAACTGATCCTCCTGCCTCAGCTTCCCAAAGTGTTGGGGTTACAGGTGTGAGCCACCATGCCCGGCCAGTGATTAACTTACTATGTTTTTGCCCAGGAGTAGCAGTTTTAAAACTATGTTCACAAATTTTTTGATACTCCTCTCTTCAATAGATGGAGCCTAATTCCCCTCCCCTTGAGTGTGGGCCGGACTTAATGACTTGCTTCTAATGAATAGCATAAAGTTGATGTGACAGCTGTGATTTTTGGCACTAGGTCATAAAAAGTCATTGTAGCTTCTCTCTTAGTTGTTCTCTTGGATTGTTTGCTTCAGACAGGCCAGACACGTAATCCTGTCAAGAGGCCGAATGTGGAGAGGAATTCAGATCTCTGGGCAATAGCCACCTAAGTGAGCTTGGAAGTGGTCCTCCAGCTCACTCAAGTATTCAGATGACTGCAGCCCCAGACAACATTTTGACTACATTTCATGAGAGACCCTGAATTGGCACACCCAACTAAGCTGATTCTTGAACAACAGAAACAAATAAATATTTGTTGTTTCAAACTGCTACATTTTGGGGTTGTTTGTTATGCAGTAATAGATAACTAATATACCATGAGTCAGCAATTTTCAGTCAATACCTTCTGTACCCTTAAAAGCATAAATGATGCAGCATTTCTTAAAAGGAGCCTCCATTATTATCTTTGGGAATTTTCTCTACACTAATGTTATACATTCTGCAAGTTTTGCTGGAGATGAATGGGCAGTAATAACTACAACAGACCTGCCTATTGGCAAACCACAAATGAGAGACACATCCCGCTTTCAAAGATGGTAAAATATGGGGGGGAAGTGTGCATCATAGAATTGGTGAAAGACATTTTAGCTCGTGTTTATTATTTTCCTTCTGCCTCCATCAACCCCTTTCCTTCTCTAAGAACTTGACCTTGTCCATTTCAGGACAAACCAAAGGTTTGTAGGGGGTTACTGTATTCACATCCTCTACTTTCCATGCACAGCACAGGGCTTGTATGGTTATAGGGAAGAAACAGTTGGTGTGAACTGAAAGAATGCTTTGTTAACTGTAACATTTCCCAGCCCAAGCAACCTTTGCCATGTGTGTCACAAAGGGGAGTAACTTCTTTGTGGAATCTTGAAATTGCTGGGCAAGTGGTGATGCTGGGGAAGGAGCTTATGATGCTGGTGGAATTTGGGGCCTTAAGAGTTGGGAATATTTCAGTTAACATGTAATAGTCTATATCCTGCAACAATTCATTACCAGCATATTAGGTAATGTGTATACACACACACACACACACACACACACACACACACACACACACACAGAGAGAGAGAGAGAGAGAGAGAGAAGCAAGAATGCAAACACTTAGCAGTGTCACACACAACGTGTGCATAGTCAAAGTAAATATAAAGACAGAGATGTACCTGACCTAACCACACTGATATCCTCCTTTAATCCTTCACCACTAAGATATCACATATGGAAAGACTTTTAAACTATTAAGCACTAGAAAAATGCATGCTTTAATTACATACGTGTGCTGCCTCCGTGCTGAGAGGAGTTGCAAATCCTCATTTAATTCCCATCTGTGCCTGACTTTGAGTACTTTCTCTGAGCTTTCTCTTCATTTCTGATTTCAAGGAAAGGTATAAGGAACAGAAATAGAAATAATGATGTTTAATATGGTTTAGAAGAAAATCAGAAATAATTGTGCTTATATGCCCTAGAACTTAACTCCCTTTCATATCTTTGGATGAATTTATTTTATCCCTAAATCTTCCTTCTCTGGAGCGAAAACTCCTAAAATAGAACTTCTTTCCTGTTCTGATCGCCTGTAATTTAAATCTCTTTTTACAGATTTATCCTTCCCCCTTTTTCCTTCAGAGGCTCTAACTCTTTCCCTGACTGGAATTTCTTGGGTCACAGAAGTCCCTCCCTCCTTAACATTTATAGTGCTTCTTTCTTTTTTTTTTTTTTTTTTTTTTTTTTTTTTTGAGACAGAGTTTCACTCATGTTACCCAGGCTGGAGTGCAATGGCGCGATCTCGGCTCACCGCAACCTCTGCCTCCTGGGTTCAGGCAATTCTCCTGCCTCAGCCTCCTGAGTAGCTGGGATTACAGGCACACGCCACCATGCCCAGCTAATGTTTTGTATTTTTAGTAGAGACGGGGTTTCACCATGTTGACCAGGATGGTCTCGATCTCTTGACCTCGTGATCCACCCGCCTCGGCCTCCCAAAGTGCTGGGATTACAGGCTTGAGCCACCGCGCCCGGCTATAGTGCTTCTTTCAATTCAACAAATATATGAACAAGTATTGCTAGAGGGTTTACCTTAGATACTGCAGGGGATTAAACAAAAACGACCCAAGTCTCTGATAGTGCCTGTCTTCAAAGGGCTTAGATACTTACAAGGAAAAGTAAGTATACAATTAATTGTAATGTAGGGTAGTGTGTATTATACTGGTACATGAAAGGAAGGCTACTAGTACTAGGTGAGGATTTCCTCTCCTGAGATTCTTGTGGTGGTGGTTTCCTTCTTGATCACTTATTTATTTTTGAGACAGGGTCTTGTTCTGTCACCTAGGCAGGAATGCAGTGGTGCTATCACGGCTCACTGCAGCCTCAATCTCCTGGGCTCAGTTGATTCTCCCACCTTCAGCCTCCCTAGTAGCTGGGACTACAGGTGCATGTCACCATGCCTAGCTAATTTTAAAACTATTTTTTGTAGAGATGGGGTTTTGCCATGTTGCTCAGGCTGGTCTTGAACTCCTGGGCTCAACCTATCCACCTGCCTCAGCCTCCCAAAGTGCTGGGATTATAGGCCTGGCCTTGATTACTTGCTTTTGACAGTTTTAGTACACCCCAGTTTTTTCTCTGTAAATATTGCAACATTATTCTTTCCTATACATTCATCAGGTTTTTTTTTTTAATGTTTCTTCCTTTAACTCTTAAATTCATGTTATATTCTGCAAAGATGCTTCAGTTTGTTTATTTGTTTGTTTTGAGATAGAGTCTAGCTGTCACCCAGGCTGGAGCGCCGTGGCACAGTCTCGGCTCACTGCAAACTCTGCCTCCCGAGTTCAAGCGATTCTCCTGCCTCAGCCTCCCAAGTAGCTGGGATTACAGGTACGCACCACCATGCCCAGCTAAGTTTTTTGTATTTTAGTAGAGACGGGGTTTTGCCATGTTGGCCAGTCTGGTGTCGAACTCCTAACCTCCAGTGATCCACCCCCCTTGGCCTCTCAAAGTGCTGGGATTACAGGCATGAGCCACTGCACTTGGCTGTTTTTGTTTTTTTTAATTATTCTATCAAAACCAGCAGTGGTAAGAAAATACCACTTTAGTTTTATTTCTGCTTTGAATTGTCTTTACCTTATGAGTTGATATTACTGCCTGTGATCTGCATGTATCTTCTATTGGTGGATAATCCTTCTCTGCCTCCACCGTTGTCCACGTTATGTATCTGATACCTAAACAGTGCTCCCTGTTATATTTGTCCTTCACCTGCTTATTTCTGTTAATAAGCCAGTTATTAAAATTCCTCAAGTCACATGGTTTTCTCAATTTTACCTTATTTTTCTTTTTCTCTTTCCCAAATCTTAAGTTGACCTCAGTCAAGGGTTTCTGCAAGAATGAAGTTCTTTTAATGTTTAGCCATACTTAAAAAAAAAAAAAAGTAATAAACTCTTCATCGTTTATGGGAAATCATGTTAGTGTAAAGTGATTTTCCAATGATGTTATATATGTATCAGGGCATCTGAGACAAAAACATCTGCATACATGTCTTGGCTGACTACCAAATGAATGCTTTTTCCCCTTTTCTCACTAAGAGAACCCAGATTTTCCTCAGGCTCTTCCTAGTGGCCATATTCTTAAGAGGTAGCTGCAGATGAATCTTGGTTAGTTAAACTAAGCAAGGAGGTACCATTTCTCTTGACAAATGCAAGGGTTAGACGTGGGTATGAGGTATTATTGTGAGCGGTAGACGTAAAGGAAAGTCTTCTGGGTGGCTTTAGTAAGTTTTTTACACTGAAAACGAGGATTTTTCCTGTTATTGCCTCTGGACATTTCTACCTGCATAGATGGCCAGAAACCATGGTTGCCACTTAGCAACCGTGATCATTGGGACCACAGTCTGATCCCAGCGTCATTGAACTAACCAACTCACAACTTCGCTACATCCAAACTTTTTTGTGTGAGACTATAAATGTCCTTATTGTATGTCACTATTAGTTGAGTTTTCTGTTGACTGCAGTTGAAAGCCAAGCAGCCTGTGTGACATCTACAGTATGGTGGAAATAGACACAATGCTAAATTATTTTCCATTTCTTTTTTTGTTGCCTGATAAGATTTGGATTTATATCCTTGACAAATTTCATGTCAAATTGTGATCCCCAGTGTTGCAGAAGGGGCCTGGTGGGAAGTGATTGGAACCTTGGGGCGAATTTCCCCCTTGCTGTTATGATAGTGAGTTCTCATGAGATCTCATTGTTCAAACCTGTGTAGCGCCTCCCTCTTCACTCTTTGTCCTTCTCCAGTCATGTAAGACATGCTTGGTTCTCCTTTGCCTTCTGCTATGATTGTAAGTTTCCTGAGGCCTCCAAGCCATGTTTCCAGTCTGTAGAACTGTGAGTCAATTAAGCCTCTTTTCCTTATAAATTACCCAGTCTCAGGTAGCTCATTACAGCAATGCAAGACAGACTAATACAAAAAATAGGTACCGAGAGTTGTGTATCACTATAGAGATTACACATTGCTTGAAAATGTGGAAGCAACTTTGGAACTGGGTATCAGGCAGAGGTTGGAACAGTTTGGAGGGCTCAGAAGACGACAGAAAGATGAGTGAAAGATTGGCACTTCCTAGAGACTTGTTAAGTTGTTGTGAAGGAAATGCTGATAATGATATAAACAATGAAATCCTGAGGTGCTTTCAGATGGAGATGAGGTACTTACTGGGAACTGGAGTAAAGATCACTCTTGCTATGTTTTAGCAAAGAGACTGGCAGTATTATGCTCCTGCTCTAGAAATCTGTGGAACTTTGAACTTCAGAGTGATGATTAAGGTATCTGGTGGAAGAAATTTCTAAGCAGCAAAGCTTTCAAAATGTGGCCTGTTTTTGAACAGCAAAAGCTGTTCTAACAGCTGTTTCTAACAGTATATGGTCATATATGTTCACAAAGAGATGGTCTGAAACTGGAACTTAACATTCAAAGGAAAACAGAGCATAAAATTTTTAAAAATTTGCAGCCTGACCATGTGGTAGAAAAGAAAAACTCATTTTCTGGGGAGGAACTCAAGCTGGCTACAGAAATTTGTATAAGAGGAGCCAAATGTTAATAGCCAAAAGAATGGGGAAAATGCCTTGAAGACATTTCAGAGACCATCACAGCAGCCCCTCCCATCACAGGCCTGGAGGCCTAGGAGGGAAGAATGGTTTTGTGGCCTGGACCCAGGGCCTTGCTGCCCTGTGCATCCTTGGGACACTGCTCCCTGTGTCTCAGCCTCTCCAGCTCCAGCTGCAGCTAAGAGGACCCCAGGTATGTCTCAGGCTGCTGCTCCAGAGGGTGCAATAAACCTTGACAGCTTCCATGTGGTGTTAAGCCTGCAGGTGCACAGAGGGCAAGAATTCAGTCTTCAGAGCCTCTGCCTAGATTTCAGAGGATGTATGGAAACACCTGGGCAGAGCTGTCATGGAGAACTTCTACTAGGGCAGTGTGAATGGGAAATGTGTGTGTTGGAGCCACCACACAGAGTCTCCACTGGGGCACTACCTAGTAGAGCTATAAGAAGAGAGCCACTATCCTCCAGATCCCAGAATGGTAGATCCACCATTGCCTTACACTGTGTGCCTGGAAAAGCCTCACCCACTCAATGCCACTCCATGAATGCAGCCAAGGGGGCTAAACCCAGCAGAGCAACAGGGGAGGAGCTGCCCAAGGCCTTGGGAGCCCACCCCTTGCATCCGTGTAACCTGGATGTGAGACATGGAGTCAAGGAAATGATTTTGGAGATTTAATATTTAATGACAGCCCTGCTGGGTTTCAGACTTGCATGGGGCCTGTAGCCCTTTTGTTTTTGGCTAATTTCTCTTTTTTGAAATGGGAGTCCCCACATTGAACAGCCTGTCCCCACATTGTATCTTGGAAGTAATAACTGGTTTTGATTTTACAAGCTCATAGGTGGAAGGGACTTGTCTTGTTTCAGATGAGACTTTGGACTGTAGACTTTTAAGTTAATGCTGGAATGAGTTAAGACTTTGGGGGACTGTTGGGAAGGCATGATTGTATTTTGAAATGTTAGAAGCGCATGAAATTTGGGAGGAGTTGGGAAAAATGGTGCGGTTTGGATTTGTGTCCCTACCCACATCTCATATCAAATTGTGATCCCCAATGTTGGCAGACAGGCCTGATGGGAGGTGATTGGATCATAGGGGTGGATTTCCCTCTTGCTGTTCTCATGATAGTAAGTTCTCATGAGATTTGGTTGTTTAAAAATGTGTGGCACTTCCCCCTGTTCTCTATTCCTCCTGCTCCAGCAATGTAGGACATGCCAGCTTCTCCTTCACCTTCCACCATGATTGTAAGTTTCCTGAGGCCTCCCCAGCCACGCTTCCTGTACAGCCTACCAAACAGTGAGCCAGTTAAACCTCTTTTCTTTATAAATCACAGGTGGTTCTTTATAGCAGTGTGGGAATCGACTAATACACTGCCCTTTCCCTTTCTCCTCAGGGTACTCTTTTCCCTTTCAGTTATTCACAACCTTCCTATTCTTTTAAAATATTCTGCCCATCAAATTTGAAGAGTTGTGAGATTGGATTATTCATCCTTATAGAATAATAAAATACTGGGAACAATTATGTATTGTTATTTATCAGCCTGATATTGAAAGCTAGGTGTGAATTCATCCTTGGGGTGTTCAGCATGAATACTATTTTCCCAAACAAGAGATTGCATATTTACCATACTTTAGATGAGTTAATCTCTCTGAATGTCAGCTGCCTCATATGTTAAATGGAGACAGTAAGTGTAGTATCTCTAGAGTCACTGTGAGAATTATGTGAGATAATTCACATAATCAGGCACACTTGTGTCATCCTCAGGCCCCTCACTATTCCTTCACAGTTTTTGGCACAGTATCACTCTGTCCAACACTACTTCTGTAACAATTTTTAGTGCTTTTAATAGCCATAGAGATGATTCTTCCAAAGCCTTAGTTATATAACCTCTTCTCTTATAGTGATCCTGAAGTCCACCCTACCTCAGCTACTCAACGCCATCACCTTACCCTAGACCCCTTCATTTCCAATTACTGTAAGTCACTACCACCATTACATTAATTCACTTCTAACCATTATATTATTTCTGCTACCTTCTATCTTTCTAGCTCACTTACTCAACTACTCACACTTCATAAACCTTTGACTCCACCTGATTGAGAAATCCACTGATGCCATTGCCTTGCTACTGCCTCTCAATTTCTTCATGTCTTCACATCCCTCTTTCCGCAGCTTAGTTATTACAGTAAAATATTGAGTCACTCTTGTATCCCCTGAACTCTCCTTCCCTAATGTCTCTCAATCAAACTATCCTGGCAAAAATCAAACTAGTCATGGTTAAATGGCAAACCAGTCATGGTTAAATCCAGCCAACACAGCTCTAATAACCATACAGTTGATTAAGGCCAGAGAAAAACCTTCAAGTCCCTGATAATTACACTCAAGTGGGCCGTTAGTGCTGCTCTGCAAATGTACCACATTCCATAGTTTATTCACTTTTCCAGTCTCCTGAACACTTCCTCCCTATTTTTGCATTCTTAGTTGATGACTTCGCTTGTATTTCATTAGAAAATAGACACAATTAGGGCCAGAACAGTGGCTCACAAACCCCAGCATTTGGAAGGCTGAGATGGAGGATCACTTGAGGCATGAGGCTAGGAGTTCAAGATCAGCCTAGGCAACATGGTAAACCCCATCTGTACAAAAAAGAAAAATAGAAGAAGTTGAAAATAGACGTAAGCAGAAGAGAACCTCCACAACCTCCTATCCCCACTTTTATCAGGCTACCTATATCTTACTCTGCCTTTCCTCCTGCTTCTATGGATGAAATCTGTGTTTCTAAAGGTTAATCTCTATTTAAGGCTAGATTGCATCCTTTTCTTACGTACTCAAAGATAGCAATTCCTTCCTTTTCTCTCCAGCATCGGCAACTTTTCCCTCTCTATTGAATCACTTTCATCAGAAAAAGAAAATGCAGAGATATATTTTAAAAATAAGAAAATGCCTATAAAAAGAAAGCTGTTTCGTTCCTATACCTACTTTCTACGCCATTTCTCTGTTCCTTCTAGAAAGAGTTTTCCACATTTACTCTCTCTAAATTTTCGTCTTCCATTCTCTCTTAAACTTATTCCAACCAGACTTTTGACCCCACTGCTCCATTGACAAACTTCTTTTCAAAGTCATGAATGATCTCTCCATGTGATGAGGTCCAAGAGTTGATTCAAGTCTTCATCTTACTTGACCCCTCAGCATTTGCACAGTTGGCTACTCCCTTTTTCTGGAAGTCATTTTTTTTTCTGTTGGCTTCTGGAACTCTGCTTTCACTTGGTTTTCTTTGTAGATTACATCCTTTTTATTTTCCCATCTACTTCAGCTACTCACCGTTATGGTCTTACCATAAGCGTCTTCATTTCTGACGATTGTAAGTAACTACTCCCTTATATCACTTCTGATCAATACACCCTCTCGCTGCTACCCCCTATCTTTTCCATTTTTTTTTTCAGCATTCTTTACTGGTGTCTCCTCAGCTTCGGGGTTTGATCTTTATACAACCTTAGGTAACCTCTTCTAGTCTCATAACGTCAAACATCATTTCTGTGCTGATGATTTCCAAATCTATTTATCTATGTTGGACCTCTCTCCTGAACCTATACCATATATCCCTTTGTCATTTCACTATCTCCGTGTGAATGTTTAATAGACACCTCACATTTAACATACCTAAAGCCAATCTCTTCATTTCCTTCCTCAAATCTATTTTATTCTGCAAGTTTCCTTATCTCAGCTTTTTGTTTGTTTGTTTTGATTTTAAAGACAGGGTCTCACTCTGTTGCCCAGGCTGGAATATAGTGTGAGTGCGGCTTGCTGCAGCCTCAGCTTAAGCAGTTCTCTTGCCTCAGGCTCTGAGTAGCTGGAACTACCAGTGCATGCCACCATCCCCAGGTAATCTTTTTAAAAATTATTTTTAGTAGAGATGGGGTTTCACTATGTTTTCCAGGTGGTTCTCAAACTCCTGGTCTAAAGCAATCTGCCTACCTCAGCCTCCCAAGAAGCTAGGATTACTGGCATGAGCACTGCACCCAGCCTCTCATCACATTTTAAATCTTTTACTTTGTCAGAAAAAATTCTATTAATCCATACTGATTACTTTTTTATATATCTAATATCCACATCATTAACTCCTTGTGGCTTCACTTTTAAAACATATTCAAAATCTACCCATCTCATAACTTCTCACCATTTCCACTACTAAAGTTGGTTTAATCTACCATCATCTCTCACCTGGATTGTTGCTATGATCCCAAACTCTTTATAATACAGTCATAGTAAATAGTGAGAATCATCCTTTTAAATGAAAGAGTGGCATGATCTCAGATTAAAAGGATGATTAATGATTGTGTGTGTGTGTGTGTGTGTGTGTGTGTGTGTGTGTGTGTGTGTTTGTATGGAGAGAGAGAGAGAGAGAGAAAGAGAGAGAGAGAGTGCAGAATATCGCATTAAACAAATTGTGGTATAAATATATACTTTATTCTTTTTTCCCCTTTTTGTTTCAGTTTGATGATTTCTGTTGACCTGCCTTCAAGTTTAATGATTCTTTGCCTAGATTAACCTTCTGATGAACCTGTTATAAGTGTTTTTCATCTCTGTTACTGTATGTGTTGTTTTTCGTTTTGTTTTCTTTTTTCTTTTTTTTACAGTTTTTCATTATTTATTTTAGGGGAGAAAATTGTAAAAGAGCTTTAAACGAAACAAAAATATGATAAACTACATAAAATAGACTCCATAAAGATAAGTTAAAAGTCTAGAAATTATTTGCGCTAAGAAAACATGAAGAGGCCAGGCATGGTGGCTCATGCCTGTAATCTCAACTCTTTGGGAAGCTGAGGAAGGTGGATTGCTTGAACCCAGGAGTTCGAGACCAGCCAGGGCAACATAGTGAAACCCCCATCTCTACAACAAATTTAAAAGAAAATATTAGACGGGCATGGTGGCTTGCACCTGTGGTCCCAACTACTTAGGAGGCTGAAGTAGAAGGATTGCTTGAGCCCAGAAGGTGGAGGTCGTCAAAATCATGCCATGGCACTCTAGCCTGGGTGATAGAGAGAGACCGTGTCTTAAAGAAAGAAAGGAAAGAAGAGAGAAGGAAGGAAAGAAAAAGGAAGGAAGGAAGGAAGGAAGGAAGGTGCTTTTGGTGTTTTAGTCATGAAGCCTTTGCCTATGCCTATGGCCTGAATGGTTTTGCCTAGGTTTTCTTCTAGGGTTTTTATGGTGTTAGGTCTTATGTTTAAGTCTTTAATCCACCTGGAGTTAATTTTAGTGTAAGGTGTCAGGAAGGGGTCCAATTTCTGCTTTCTGCCCACTGCTAGCCAGTTTTCCCCACACTATTTATTAAACAGGGAATCCTTTTCCCATTGCTTGTTTTTGTCAGGTTTGTCAAAGTTCAGTTGGTTGTAGATGTGTGGCATTGCCTCCAAGGCCTCTGTTCTGTTCCATTGGCCTATATCTCTGTTTTGGTATCAGTACCATGCTGTTTTGATTACTGTAGCTTTGTAGTATAGTTTGAAATCAGCGTGATGCCTCAAGCTTTGTTCTTTTTGCTTAGGATTGTCTTGGCTCTGTGGGCTCTCTTTTGGTTCCATATGAACTTTAAGGTGTTTTTTTTCAGTTCTGTGAAGAAGATCATTGGTAGCTTGATGGGGATAGCATTGACTCTATAAATTACTTTGGGTTGTATGTCCGTTTTCATGATACTGAATCTTCCTAACCATGAGCACAGAATGTTTCTCTGTTTGTATCCTCTCTTATTTCTTTGAGCAGTGGTTTGTAGTTCTCCTTGAAGAGGTTCTTTACATCCTTTGTTAGTTGTATTCCTAGGTATTTTATTCTCTTTGTAGCAATTGTGAATGGGAGTTCACTTTTGATTTGGCTGTTTGTCTGTTATTGATATATAGAAATACTTGTGATTTCTCCACATTGATTTTGTATCCTCAGACTTTGCTGAAGTTGCTTATCAGTTTCAGGAGATTTTGGGCTGAGATGATGGGCTCTTCTAGATATACAGTCATGTCGTCTGCAAATAGAGACAATTTGACTTCCTCTTTTCCTATTTCAATACCCTTTATTTCTTCTTCTTGCCTGATTGCTCTGGCTAGAACTTCCAATACTATATTGAATAGGAGTGGTGAGAGAGGGCATCCTTGTCTAGTGCCAGATTTCAAAGGAAATGCTTCCAGTTTTTGCCCATTCAGTATGATATTGGCTGTTGGTTTGTCGTAAATAGCTTTTATTGTTTTGAGATACATTCCGTCAATACCTAGTTTATTGAGGGTTTTTAGCATAAAGGCTGTTGGATTTTGTCAAAGGCCTTCTCTGCATCTATTGAGATAATCATGTTTGTCTTTGGTTGTTTGTTTATGTGATGAATTATGTTTATAGACTTGCATATGTTGAAGCAGCCTTGCATCCCTGGGATGAAGCCTACTTGATCATGGTGGATAAGCTTTTTGATATGCTGTTGCAATCGGCTTGCCAGTATTTTATTGAAGATTTTTGCATCTATGTTCATCATGGATATTGGCCTGAAGTTTTCTTTTCTTGTTGAGTCTCTGCTGGGTTTTGGTATCAGGATGATGTTGGTCTCATAAAATGATTTGGGAAGGCTTCCCTCTTTTTGGATTGTTTGGAATAGTTTCAGAAGGAATGGTACCAGCTCCTCTTTGTATGTCTGGTAGAATTCGGCTGTGAACCCATCTGTACCTGGGCTTTTTTTGGGTCATAGGCTCTTAATTGCTGCTGCAACTTCAGACCTTGTTATTGGTCTACTCAAGGTTTCGACTTCTTCCTGGTTTAGGCTTGGGGAGGATGCAGGTGTCCGGGAATTTATCCATTTCTTCCAGGTTTACTAGTTTATGTGCATAGAGTTGTTTGTAATAATCTCTGATGATGGTTTGTATTTCTGTGGAATCTGTGGTGATATCCCCTTTATCGTTTTTTATTGCATCTGTTTATTGCATCTATTTTCCTTTTTATTAATGTGGCTAGTGGTCTGTCTATTTTGTTGATTTTTTTTGAAAAACCAGCTCCTGGATTTATTGATTTTTTGAAGGGTTTTTTGTGTTTTTATCTCCTTCAGTTCTGCTCTGATCTTAGTTATTTCTTGTCTTCTGCTAGGTTTTCAGTTTTTTTGATCTTGCTCCTCTAGCTCTTTCAATTTTGACGATAGGGTGTTGATTTTAGATCTCTCCTTGCTTCTCATGTGGGCACTTACTGCTATATATTTTTCTCTAGAGACTGCTTTAAATGTGTCCCAGAGATTCTGGAATGTTGTGTCTTCATTCTCATTGGTTTCAAAGAACATCTTTATTTCTGCCTTCATTTCATTGTTTATCCAGTCAACATTCAAGAGCCATGTGTTCAGTTTCCATGAAGCTGTGCGGTTCTGAGTTAGTTTCTGAATTCTGAGTTCTAACTTGATTGCTCTGTGGTCAGTGAGACTGTTATGATTTCCGTTCTTTTGCATTTGCTGAGCAGTGATTTACTTCCAATTATGTGTTCAATTTTAGAGTGGGTGTGATGTGGTGCTGAGAAGAATGTATATTCTGTGGATTTGGGGTGGAGAGTTCTGTGAATGTCTATTAGGTTTGCTTGTTCCAGGTCTGAGTTCAAGTCCTGGATATCCTTGTTAATTTTCTATCTTATTGATCTGTCTAATATTGACAATGGGGTGTTAAAGTCTCCCACTATTATTATGTGGGAGTCTAAGTCTCTTTGTAAGTCACTAAGAACTTGCCTTATGTATCTGGGTGCTCCTGTATTGGGTGCGTATATATTTAGAATCGTTAGCTCTTCTTGTTGCATTGATCCTTTTACCATTATGTAATGTCCTCCTTTGTCTCTTTTGATCTTTGTTGGTTTAAAGTCTATTTTATCAGAAACAAGAATTGCAACTCCTGGGTTTTTCTTGCTCTCCTTTTGCTTGGTAAATCTTCCTCCATCCCTTTATTTTCAGCCTTCATGTATCCTTGCATGTGAGATGGGTTTCCTGGATATAGCACACCGATGGGCTTTGGCCTGGCTCCCTATTTCAGTCCCCTTTTTAATCAGATGAATGGGTGACTCTGCCTTCCCGGAGCTACAATCACCAGCTAAAATGGTGTCCGGACCTATGCATTTTGTATGGAGAACCACCGCGCCGGGGCACCAGCAAAACAGCCACACTGGCCAAAACAGCTGCGCTGGCCAAACCAGCCATGCTGGCAACCCGTGGGGCCACTCCGCCTGGGAATCTCCTGGTCTGTGGGCAATAAAAATCCATCTGGAAATGCCGCGTCCACTCACCCTCCACGCTATCACTGGGAGCTACAACCCTGAGCTGCTCCTAATCAACTATCTTGGATCCCTCCGCCACCTTTGTGAAGTTTTAACCAAGAAATTTACAGGCTTACCCTCAGTTTCTTCTTCAGACCATGTGCTTCTAATAGCACCTTTGATTTGATCTTTACTCGAAGCCATTTCTTAATTTTAGCATTGTTTGCTCTCTGGAGAGGCTAAGAATTTTCAAAATCATCATGTCCTGGCTCATTTTTATTTTGTTGTCCTTTGTTTAGACTGCCTCTCTACTTTATATTTTATTGCTAATGGAAAAAAGAAACCAAGCAGCACCTTCAGCATTCTCCCTGGAAATTCCCTTGGCTAAACTGTCTGTTCACTTGGTATATTCTCTAATTTCCATATTGTTACAGGTAACAGAGCTGCCAAATAATTTGCTGCTATATAACAAGGATTTCCCTTCCTTCATTTTCTCAGATTTTCCTCACTTTCCTTTAAGTCTTTACCCACAGCCCTCCTCAAAGCCTTCTACAATAATGTGTGTAAGGTACGTCCTGTCAAGATTTTATCAGTGCCTCCTTAAATGTCTTTGCAGCTTCCTCCACTCACATATATTAGGTATTTATTATGGTAACACCCTGCTGTCAGGTCGCCAAATCTGCATTAGCTATCTATTGATACATAACAAATTACAACCCAATGGTTTAAACCGTTAAGCATTTATTATCTCACCATTTCAATGGGACAGTAGTTTTGGAGCAACTTAGTTGAATGGCTGTATGTGGGGTCACTCATGTGCTTGCAGGTAGGATGCTGGCAGGGGTTGATGTCATCTGAAGGTTTGACTGTGGCTTTAGGAGTTGCTTCCAAAACAGATAACTCACATGGCTGTTGAAAGGAGGGCCCCTCCACAGATTGCTCAAGTGTCCTTGTACTGTGTCAGTTAAATTCCTCCAGAGTGAGGGGCCCAAAGGAGAGGAAAAAAAGGAAAATGTATTGCCTTTTGTAACATAGCCACTTCTCATTTCTGCCATGTTTGGTTTATTAGAAGAGACATTACATCTAGCCTTACACTCAAGGAGAAGAGAATTAGTCTTTACATTTTAGATGGAAGAAGTGTGGATGAACTTGCAGACATTTATAAAAAGCACCACAGGAGAAACAGGGGAGAAAGGTCCCCAGGCCTGAATCAAGAAGGAATCTTAGTTAGCATCTGAGGCCCCTTTAAACTAAGTTTTTTTTTTTTTTTTTTTTTTTTTGTGAGACTGAGTGTTGCTCTGTCACCCAGACTGGAGTACAATGGCATGATCTCAGCTCACTGCAACCTTCACCTCCCGAGTTCCAGTGATTCTCCTGTCTCAGCCTCTCGAGTAGCTGGGATTACAGGGACACACCACCACATCTGGCTGATTTTTGTATTTTTAGTAGAGACGGGGTTTCACCATGTTGTCCAGGCTGGTATGGAACTCACAACCTCAAATGATCTACCCACCTTGGCCTCCCAAAGTGCTGGGATTACAGGCATGAGCCACCGTATCAGTCTATCCAAATTTTTTATGTGGGAATTTTGTGATGTCTATGGAGAAGGGCCTGTGAATGGGTACAAATTCCCTTTGGCCCCAACATGCTCATATTCTCTAGATGGCCTATGTCACTGATAGCGATTTGTTAAACGTTTGGATTTGTTTTTTTTAATCTTTTAAGCAGTGTCTAGTGGAGTCTGCCTTAGCTCATTAACTGCCTTATATCCGTTCTCTTTAGAGGCTTCAGAATAGTTCACCACCTTCAATCTCAGCTCTCTATAGATTAAAGTTAAGTTTTGATTTTGCAAATTGCTCAGCACTTTTTGTTATTGTCATTGTTGTAGGGATGAGACTGAAGCTCTTTTCTAATTTATTTATTTATTTTTGAGATGGAGTTTTGCTCTTGTTGCCCAGGCTGGAGTGCAATGGTGCAATCTCGGCTCACTGAAACCTCCGCCTCCTGGGTTCAAGTGATTCTCCTGCCTCAGCCTCCCGAGTAGCTGGGATTACAGGCATGTGCCACCATGCCTGGCTAATTTTGTATTTTTAGTAGAGACAGGGTTTCTCCATGTTGGTCAGGCTGGTCTTAAACTCCTGACCTCAGGTGATCTGCCCACCTCAGCCTCCCAAAGTGCTGGGATTGTAGGTGTGAGCCACCACGCCCGGCCTCAAGTTTCTATATCATAAGCAGAAGCTGGAAGCATAAGACAACACATAGAATCTTACATTTTTGCAGTTATTATTCTTATTGAAGCTCATATTTGTGATAGTAGAAGCCTCTTCAGGCTGGCTCCTGAAGGTTAAATTCTTTTGACACACCCTCACTAGTATTGGATAGTTTCTCTGCTTTCTTGTATTACACAATGTCTCAGGACCAACTTGTACTTTTTCTGCCTTGGAGTTGAAATCAGCCATTTCTTAGTTTCCTTGTTTACCTGAGTGAGAAATGGCATTTAGAGACCAATATCTAAGCACTAGGGATGCTCCTTACAACACAGCTGTTTCTTATTTCAAACTCTTTTCAGTGAGTAGAGCTAAGTATTGAATATTTTTTAAAGTTAAAATAGATCATGAGTTTATACTGAAACTTTAATTTCAAAGTCAGGTCTGAAAAGTTTTTACTTAACCTCATCTGTCTCAGGTCTCTTTATCCTCTACCATGCCCAAACTCCTGGGTTCCAATGTCACCAGCATAATTATTATTTTTATTATTAGTAGTAGTAGTAATAGTAGTAGATGCTGCCCAGATCTTTCCCTTCAGGAACAAAGTACCTCTTTAAAAAAAAAAAAAAGAAAAAACTTTCCTGGCAACTTTCATTTAAGGAGCAAAATACTTCTATCTGCTGGAGCTGTTGCCTACTGATGGCTCCACAGCTGAATTCTCCACCAGAAATTGCCCTCAGCCAAAAAGTACTGTCTTGGCCAAGGTTATGCCTCCTCCACAGGTGAAATTCTCATCCAAAGATTGGGTGACATGGGAGTACAAAGGTAAGATTTCCTTGTCTCAGTTTGAGACACTTCTTAAAGACCAGCAATTTAACAGCTTCCCATGGGATCAACCAAGGTCTCTCTTGCCTGACAATTCAACCTGTACCTCTGCCTGGCCCTACTTCCTTCAGTCTCTGATTGGTATTGTTTCCTGAGGACACTCCCTAACAAACGACCTGCATGAAATCCCACAGAAGAGTATCAGATTATATTTATCGCAGAATCTAACCAAAGACAGTTTTAATCTCACAATGCACAGGAAGTCTTCTAATATTAGATTGGTGCAACACTATCACTAACAACATAATTACTGAGGCCATTTTAAATAACATGTTTATGTTATTTTTATTTTGTGCTTAGGTCATATCTGATTAGGGATATATCATCTAATTACTCTTTTAAAGGCACTTGAAATCATTTCTGTCTGTATAGTGAGACTACTAACTTGATTTGCAGGTTAAGTTCATTTGTTTCATTTTGCTTTTGATGTTTAGAGATTTTGTTTTAAAGCTTATTTAATTATGTATCTACATGATTCCTGATTCAGTTATAGAAAATGATATATATTCTGAAAAATCTAGTTTCTACTCCTGTTTTCTTCACCCTCTCCCATGTGTAAATACATTTTTTAGTTTTTGGATTACCTTTCCATCGTGTTTGTTTTTTTTTTTTTTAAAGTACTAGCAAAGACTGTGTGTATGGTATATCCCCTCTGCTTTCATAGATGAGTGATAGCATAATACACACATTTCTGTCTCTTATTTTTCACTTATGAATTTATTTTGGAAGTCATTCCAGTAAAGAATATGGAAGTATTCCCCATTATCTTTTATTTTCTTTTGTTGGGCAAGTTTCTTTGCCTATCTGAGCATCAGTTTCCTCATCTTCAGAATGAAGAAAGCTATGCCTGCCCCCACAGGTAACTGGACAGTTTAAGAGAGTGCCTGGCTGTTGGAAGTTTTTGGCAGCTGCCCCTTGCAATATGCCAAGCCATATGCATAGAACAACACCTCACCTAACCGGAATCCTTGGTAATGTGACGAGTTTTAGGAAACGAGTCTGCCTGAAGTCTCCTAGATTTGCCACCTATTCTGTTTGTTTTTTTTAAATTGTAGCTCTGAGGCATTTTATTACAAAAACTTAGTACTCATATACGTAAACTAATATGAACTTAAAATGCGTCATACATTTATTTAATTTTTTAGCTTGACCTTCTAGTAAATCTTTAGCTTCATTGATTTTGGCTGCTATATAAGGAGATCCTCCTTTGTCAGGATGATTTAAAACTCTAATTTGTTGATGAGCATCTCTTATTTTCCCTTTATTGGCAGTAGCGCTTACACCTAGTATTAATGCTGCTTCCCGTTTTGTCATTTTGGATTCAAACCCACCTCTGTCATAGCCATCGCTGAAGGCAGACTTTGGTAGACTTTGAAAAACTTGTTTTACTGGAGGCTTTATGTGCCTCATAGATGGCAAAACATAACGGCCTGCAAATCCTGCAGCTGGAACGGTCAGTCCAACTGCTACCACTGTGCTGGCCATGGCTGCGGCCGGGCTCCCTTGCTTCCACTGGGAGCATGGCTCATCCCAGCACAGAGGTCGCGGCTGACACCCGCATGCCTAGACCAGAGAGCAACATGTGTTTTTTGTTTTTGTTTTTTTAAATTTCCAACTTTAAGTTCGCTGGTACATGTGTAGGATGTGCAAGTTTGTTACGTAGTTGAACATGTGTCACGGTGCTTTGTTGCACAGATCATCCCATGGCCCACTTATTAAGCCCAGCATCCGTTAATTATTCTTCCTGATGCTCTCCCTCCTCCCACACCCCACCCTCTGACAGGCACAGTGTGTGTTGTTCCCCTCCATGTGTCCACATATTCTTATAATTCAGCTCCCACTTGTAAGTGAGGATGTAGTATTTGGTTTTCTGTTCCTAGTTTGCTAAGGATAATGGGGTCCAGTTCCATCCATGTCCCTGCAAAGGACATGATCTTATTCCTTTTTATGGCTGCATAGTATTCTATGGTGTATCTGTCCCATATTTTCTTTATCCAGTCTATTAGTGATAGGCATTTAGGTTGATTCCATGTCTTTGATATTGTGAACGGTGATGCAATGAACATACACATGCATGTATAATAGTATGATTTATATTCCTTTGGGTATTTACCCAGTAATATGATTGCTGGGTCAAATAATATTTCTGCTTCTAGGTCTTTGAGGAATTGCCACACTGTCTTCCACAATGGTTGAACTAGTTTACACTTCCACCAACAGTATAAAAACATTCCTTTTTCTCCACAACCTCACCAGCATCTGTTGTTTTTTGACTTTTTGGTAATAGCCATTCTGACTTATGTGAGATGGCATCTCACTGTGGTTTTGACTTGCATTTCTATAATTATCAGTGATGCTGAGGTTTTTTTCACATGTTTGTTGGCTGCATGTATGTCTTCTATTGAGAAGTGTCTGTTTATGTCCTTGGCCACTTTTTAACTGGGTTGTCTTTTTTTTTTTTTTCTTGTAAATTTGTTTAAGTTCTTTGTAGATACTATAGATATAGATACTATTTTATAGATACTATATAGATACTTTATATATATATATAGATACAATATAGATACTTCTATAGATACTTTATAGATATTACATAGATACTATTTGAGACATTTGTCAGATTAATAGATTACAAAATTTTTCTCCCATTCTGTAGGTTGTTTATTTACTTTAATGATAGCTTCTTTTACTGTGCATAACAAATAAAATCTAATTAAACTAACCAAAGCTCTTTAGTTAATTAGATGTCATTTGTCTATTTTTGCTTTTGTTGCAATTGCTTTTGGTTTCTTCATCATGAAATCTTTCCCTGTGCCTATGTCCTGAATGGTATTGCCTAGATTTTCTGCTGAGTTTTTTATAATTTTGCATTTTACATTTAAATCTTTAATCCATGTTGAGTTGATTTTTGTATATGGTGTCAGGAAGGGGTCCAGTTTCAATTTTCTGCATATGGCTAGCAAGTTAGTTCCCACAGAACCATTTATTAAATAAGGAATCCTTTCCCCATTGCTTGTTTTTGACAGGTTTGTCAAAAATCAGATGGTTGTAAGTGTGTGGTTTTATTTCTGGATTCTGGGTTCTGTTCCATTGGTCTGTGTGTCTGTTCCTGTACCAGTACCATGCTGTTTTGGTTACTGTAGCCCTCTAGTATAGTTGAAGTCAGGTAGTGTGATGCCTCCAGCTTTGTTCTTTTGGCTTAGGATTGTCTGGGATATTCAGGCTCTTTTTTGGTTCTATGTGAATTTTAAAATATTTTTAAAATTTTATTTATTTATTTATTTTAGTTCAGTGAAGAATGTCAGTGGTAATTTAATGGGAATAGCATTGAATCTATAAATTGTTTTTGACAGTATGGCCATTTTCATGATATTGATTCTTTCCATCCATGAGCATGAAATGCTTTTATTTTTATTTGTGTCATCTCTGATTTCTTTTAGCCATGGTTTATAGTTCTCCTTGAAGAGGTTCTTCATGCCCCTTGTTCGCTGTATTCTTAGATATTTTATTCTTTTTGCAGTAATTGTGAATAGGAGTTCATTCATGGTTTGGCTCTTGGCTTGCTTGTTGTTGGTATATAGCAATGCTAGTGATCTTTGCATATTGATTTTGTGTCCTGAGACTATGTCGAAGTTGCTTATTTGCTTAAGAAGCTTTTCAGCTGAGACAATGGGGTTTCTAGATATTGGATCATGTCTTCTGCAAACAAAGACAGTTTGACTTCTTCTTTTCCTGTTTGAATACCCTTTATTTCTTTCTCTTGCTTGATTGCCCTGGCCAGATCTTCCAATACTATGTTGAATAGGAGCAAGGAGAGAGGGCAAACTTGTCTTGTGCCAGTTTTCAAGGGGAACTTCCAGTTTTTGCCCATTTAGTATGATATTGGCTGTGGGTTTGTCATAAATAGCTCTTATTATTTTGAGGCGTGTTCCTTCAATATCCAGTTTACTGAGAGTTTATAACATGTAGGAATGTTGAATTTTATTGAAGGCCTTTTCTGCATTTATTCAGATAATCACGTGCTTTTTTTCTTTACTTCTGTTTATGTGATTAGTTACATTTATTGATTTGTGTATGTCAAACCAGCCTTACATCATGGGGATGAAGCCTACTTGATCGTGGTAGATAAACTTTTTGATGTGCTGCTGAATTTGGTTTGCAGTATTTTGTTGAGGGTTGTTGCATCAATGTTCATCAAGGATATTGGCCTGAAGCTTTCTTTTTTTGTTGTATCTCTGACAGGTTTTGGTATCAGGATGATGTTGGCCTTATAGAATGAATTAGGGAGGAGTCCCTTCTTTTCAATTTTTTGGAATAATTTCAGTAGGAATGGTACCAGCTCTTCTTTCTACCTCTGGTAGAATTCAGCTGTGAATCCATCTGTCCCTGAGCTTTTTTTGGTTGGTAGGTTATTTATTATTGCTTCAATTTCAGAACGTTTTATTGATCTATTCTTGGAGTCAATTTCTTATAGATTTTCTGGTTTATGTGCATAGAGGTCTTTATAGTATTCTCTGATGGTTGTTTGTATTTCTGTAGGGTCATTGATGATATTCCCCTTGTCATTTCTGATTTTGTTTATATCAATCTTCTCTCTTTTCTTCTTTGTTAGTCTAGCTAGCAGTCTATTTTATTATTATTATTTTTTTTAAAAAACCCAGGTTATGGATTCATTGATTTTATAAGGGATTTTCAGGCCTCTATCTCTGTCAGTTTAGCTCTGATCTTGGTTATTTCTTGTTTTCTGCTAACTTTGGGGTTTGTTTGCTCTTGGTTCTCTAGTTCTTTTAGTTGTGATGTTAGGTTGTTGAGAACTTTCTAGCTTTTTGATGTGAGCATTTAATGCCGTAAATTCCACTCTTAACACTGCTTTAGCTGTGTCCCAGAGATTCTGGTACATTGTCTTTTTGCTCTCATTAGCTTCAAAGAACCTCTTGATTTCCACCTTAATTTTATCATTTTTACCCAAGAATCAATTTCCATGTAGTTATGTGATTTTGAGTGAATTTCTTTTTTCTTTTCCTTTTTTTTTTGAGACAGAGTCTTGCTCTGTTGCCCAGGCTGGAGTGCAGTGGCACAATCTCAGTTCACAATCTCATGGCCCAGGATCTCTGCCCCCTGTGTTCAAGTGATTCTCCTGCCTCAACCTTCTGAGTAGCTGGTATTACAGGCATGCATCACTACACCTGGCTAATTTTTGTATTTTTTTAGTACAAATAGGGTTTTATCATGTTGGCCAGGCTGGTCTCAAACTCCTGGCTTCAAGTGATTCACTTGCCTTGTTCTCCCAAAGTTATGGGATTACAGTCATGAGCCACCATGCTCAGTCTTGAGTGAATTTCTTAATCTTGAGTTCTAGTTGGATTGTGCTATGGGCTGAGAGACTATTTGATATGATTTCAGTCTTGCATTTGCTGAGGAGTGTTTTACTTCCAATTATGTGATCAATTTTAGAGTAAGTGCCATGTGGCAATAACAAGAATGTAAATCTGTTGTTTTGAGGTGGAGAGTTCTGCAGATGTCTAACAGGTCCACTTGATTAAGAGCTGAGGTCAGGTCCTGAATATCTTTGTTAATTTTCTGTCTCAATCTGTCTAATGCTGTCAGTGGGGTGTTAAAGTATCCCACTATTATTGTGTGGGAGTCTAAGTCTCTTTGTAGGTCTATAAGAACTTGCCTTATGAATCTGGGTGCTCCTGTATTGGGTGCATATATATTTAGAATAGTTAGGTTTTCTTGTTGAATTAAATCCTTTACCATTAATGGATTGCCCTTCTTTGTCTTCTTTGCTTTTGTTGGTTTAAAGTATATTTTGTCAGAAACTAGGATTGCAACTCCTGCTTTTCTCTGTTTCCCACTTGCTTGGTACATTTTACTCCATCCCTTTATTTTCAGCCTCTGTTTGTCTTCGCATGTGAGATGGGTCTCTTGAAGACAGCATACTTATGGGTGTTGATTCTTTAGCTTGCCATTCTGTGTCTTTTAATTCGGACCTTTAGCCCATTAACATTTAAGATTAGTATTGTTATGTGTGGATTTGATCCTGTCATCATGATGCTAGCTGGCTATTTTGGAGACTTGTTTATGTGGTTGCTTCATAGTGTCACTGGTCTGTGTACTTCAGTGCATTTTTGTCATGGCTGGTAATGTTCTTTCCTTTCCACATTTAGTGCTTCCTTTAGGAGCTCTTGTAAGGCAGGTCTGGCGTTAACAAATTCCCTTAGCACTTGCTTGTCTGAAAGTAAGTTATTTATCCTTTACTTATGAAGCTTCCTTTGGCCAGATATAAAATTCTGGGTTGTTCCTTAAGAATGTTAAATATTGGCCCCCAATCTCTTCTAGCTTGTAGGGTTTCTACTGAGAGGTCTGCTGTTAGTCTGATGGGCTTCCTTTTGTAGGTGACCTGGCCTTTCTACCTGGCTGCCCTTAAAATTTTTCCTTGGAAATTTGATGATTATGTGTCTTGGGAATAATCTTCTTGTGAAGTGCCTTACTGGGGTTCTCTGCGTTTCCTGGATTTGAATGTTGGCCTGTTTTGCTAGGTTAGGAAATTTCTCCTGAATAAAATCCTGACATATGTTTTCCAACTTGGTTCCATTCTCCCTGTCTCCTTCAGGGATACCAATCAGTCATAGATTCGGTCTCTTTATATAATCCCACATTTCTCAGAGGTTTTATTCATTCCTTTTAATTTTTTTCTATTTTTTCTGCCTATTTTAATTCAGAAAGATAGTCTTCAAGCTCTGAGATTCTTTCCTCTGCTTGTTCTACTCTGCTATTAATACTTGTGATTGCATTGTGAAGTTCTTGTAGTGTGTTTTTCAGTTCTATCAGGTTGCTAATGTTCCTCTCTAAATTGGCTATTTTGGCTGTTGGCTCCTGCATTGTTTTTTGGTTGGTTGTTTGTTTTGAGACAGAGTTTCACCCTGTTGCCCAGGCTGGAGTGCACTGGAATGATCTCAGCTCACTACAAACTCTGCCTCCTGAGTTCTAGCAATTCTCCTGCCTTAGCCTCCCTAGTAGCTTGGATTACAGTCATGTACCACTGGGCCCAGCTAATTTTTGTATCTTAAGTAGAGACGGGGTTTCACCATGTTGGCCAGGCTGTTTTTGAACTCCTGATGTCATGTAATCCACCTGCCTCAGCCTCCCAAAGTGCTGGGATTACAGGCGTGAGCCATGTCACCTAGCTTCTGCATTGATTTCATCATGATTCTTAGCTTCCCTGCATTGGGTTACAACATGCTCCTTTAGTTCAGCAAAGTTCATTTTTATATTTTTATCTACATTCTGAAGCCTACTTCTGTCATTTCAGCTATCTCAGCCTCAGCCCAGTTCTGAGCCCGTGCTGGAGGAATGTTGTGGTCATTTGGATGAAAGAGGGCTCTCTGGATTTTTTAATTTTCAGCATTTTTACATTGATTCGTCTTTGTTGGCTTATCTACGTTTGATCTTTGAGGTTTCTGACCTTTGGATCAGGTTTTTGTGGTTGTTTTCTGTTCATTTTTCTTTTAAGAGTCTGGCTGCCCACTCTTCCGTAGGGCTGCTGTGATTTGCTGGGGGTCCGCTCCAGACCCTAGTTACCTCAGATTTTTCCATATTTGGAGGTATCACCAGTGAAGGTTGCAAAACAGCAAAGATGGCAGCCTTCCCCTTTCTCTGGAAGCTTTGTTCAAGTAGGTACTGACCTGTTGCTGGCCCAAACACACCTGTAGGAGGTGGCTGGAGACCCCACTTGGGAAGTCAGGAGGAACAGGATCAGAAACTCACTTAAAGAAGCAGTCTGGCAGCTTTTTTGTAGAGCAGCTATGCTGTGTTGGGGATCCTTTCAGCTTCTGATTGGTTTGGGCTCTCCAAGACCCATAGGCTGGACTGGCTGAGAAACACAAACAGCCAGGATTCCGGCCTGTCCTCGCTCTGGGCGATCCATCCCAGGCAGAAATTAGAACTCTGTTGGCTGTGCAACATGGGTAGGGGTGGCAGGAAGCCCCAGGTGGATGCTTCCTCTTTTCTTAGCTTTATATTACTCCATTCTTTGGATATTAGTTTATTGAGCCCATCTCCTGCAGGTGGACATTTGGCTTATTTCCAGCCTTTTGCTCTTACCATTAGTGCTATAATGACTAACCTTATGTATAGATTTCTAGAAGAAAGATGCTGGGTCAGAGGACAAATACATAGTACTTTTTCTAGAAATCAGTGAACTCTGTGGGGTTGTATCACTTTGAATTCCCAGCAGTGATGTATGAAAATGCCTATTCCCCAGCCATGCCAAGAATATGATGTCAGTCTTAAAGCTAATAAGTGAAAAAATAGCATGGTACTCTTGTTTGAATTTCTATTTTTCTTTTGTGGGGGAAGTTGAGCATCTTATCTTATGTTTAAGGGACATTTGCATAATTGAACATGGCTTAGCATTTCATGTTGATACAGTAGTCAGCAAGTTGGAAAGACAAGAGGAAATGGAGAGCTGGCAAATTCTAAGAATACGATACACGTTATTTTATACCTCATTTACTTTCACTTCACATTAGCTACAGGGAAAATTTCCTAGTTTCCCTTGTCTGTAACGTGAAATGAAAGTAAATGAGGTATACAGTTTGGGTGAGCATGAGTCCCATTAAACTTGGAATAGGTGTAAATGTTGTATTACCAAGAGAAAGACAAGGTGAGTGGACACGGGACAGTTAGCAGTTTCTGCTATATCATCTTCTTTTAAGAAAAGCCTAGCTATTATCACAGCCCTATGTGATTTTTGTCTTATATTTCTTCTTTGTCCTCATCTCTTGCTATACTTCCTCTTACTGGCATTCTTGCTGTTTCTCCTGAAATCAAGCATCCTCTCTTGTGGGTCTATATTCTCTTCCCTGTGCCTGGAATGTTCTTCCAGAACTCACTGCTCACTCTCAGAATTCTGCTCAAAGGTAAGCCCTTCCTTAAACACTAATGGTAATTAACATGCTCCCCATATTCAACTTTTACTCTCCTTTGCTTTTCTTCCAAAGAGCTGGGGGTTTTTGGAGAGTCCATTCTTAGAAAGCCTGACACCCCTGTCTGTAGACCGGCAGCCATGCTCTTCACACTTAGGTGACCGATGGGCACTCGTTTTTTACCTCCTAAACAAATTTAAAAGAAGGGAAAGACAGATTAGCAAGTGAAAGGGATCCAATGGCACTCACCGCTCTGAAGTCTAACGTTCTCCTGACTGGCTTGCCAAAAGATGTAACAGGGGAGCGTACTGAGCTCCCCATTCCAAAGAGGTTCTTAGCCTCACTAACCCTGAAGAATGGGGAAAGGTGCCCTTGAGGCCTGGTGAGTTTGCCATTAAAATAAATATCGTGGATCCAAAGAGTTTGCAGAAAAGCAATTTATTAGACAGAGAGAGAAAGAAAAACAGCTTCCACCCTGTCACGGGAGGGGACCTGGAGAAGGAATCTGCATAGGTAGGAGCAGCTGGAGTTTTAACCCTTGAGTTATTCTCTCCCCTTTCATGTTCTCGTCCAATGAGAGGAGTTCTTTCAAACTTCCTCTGGAGTAACTGATCTTTTGACTCTGATACCAGATTGGCTGCATGATCCACAACTCTAAGTTACAGAGCCCGCTCCTCCCAGAGCTTACGTGAATTTTTTGGGACAAAGGAGCGTCACCTGACTTTTTCTACCTAGCCCTCAAGTGGGAAACCCAGACAAAGAACTCTACATTTGAAACTCCTCTGGTTTCTGGATGGAGGCATGGAGCCAAGAAACTCCTGCTTTTTACACCACACCCCTCGCAGACCTGGGAAGAGAAATCCCTCAATTCTGTCACTACATAACAAACCTCACCACAACTATGTAGCTCAAAACAATAATCATTCATTATTTTCATACATCTGTGGGCTGACTGAGGGTAGATTGATCAAGACTAGGCCTCACTGGACTTGCCTCTGAGCTACAAGGCGGATCCAGGCTGGTTCCTTGTATAGCAAGCTAACTAGGGATGTTCTCAAGACAGCGGCAGAGGCACAAGAAGGCAAGCCTCACCATGCAAAAACGTTCTAAGCCTCTGTTTGTTACTACACTTGATCTTAGCGGAAAGGCCGAGAAGCGATGTCTCTGTTTGTTATGTCTGCCAATATCCTATGGACCAAAGCAAGTCACATGGCCAACCACAGCTCGAATAGCACAAAAAGGCATAAGCATACTCTTTTCATGAAGGTGGGGTCAGGGGAGGGATATTTGCTAAAATATAATCTCATCTACCATTTTATCTTTTAAATTTCAGACGAGAAAACTCAGGTATCTAGAAAATTGAAATGAAATGCAAATTCAGTTGGTATAGTTCCACTCTAGCCAATATAAATCTAGCCTGAATCACAAATATGAGGGTTAGAACAGTGCTTGGCACTCAGTAGGCATTCAATAAAAATTTATTAGACAAATGAATGAACTCAGCACAGTACACGGCACATAGTTGGTACTTGATCAATGTTAGCTATTATTATTGAGAAAACTAACACCTGGGAACAAGGTAAAGGCATGTTTATTCATTGTCACATTAAAACATTGCTTCAGTGGCCAATGAAAGGATTATTAATTATTTAGGGAAAAGTAAATAAATTTTTGGACTCATTAACTACTATTGATCAAAGGCCCAAACTCTGTGAAGTTATGTTCTTATTTCCAGAGTTTTGTTCATTACAGATGTAATTTGTAAAATTACATCTGAAAAATTATTTTTTAAAACAAAGGATTATTGTGCCTTGTATGACATTCATGAGTATTGTATTGAACCTAGCAATCTGACTCCCCCTTTCTCCCATCCTGCTAAATTTCTTTCTCTAACTGTACTTGGAATTTACATCATTTTGTTGTTTTCCTCATTAATGAGTTAAATCTTTGACATGTCTTCATCCTATATTTCGAGTTACATATTTAACTTTTTGAAAATTGTACTTTAAAATTAGCATTATTTTTAAAAAATTCAGCTAGATTTGTAAGTAGTTATTTACTTTCAATTTAATTCAACTATTATTTACAGAATTCCTGGTCTTCTAGGGTACAGGGATGTGAAGCTAGAATATAAGAGAGGAGAGACTAGGAACTGGTGATTGCTAGCCTTGTATACTAGCAACTGGGAGTCCCAAAGAATATCATGGACCATATAAAGCAGCCTTGATAACTTAGAAGTCATTATCAAGGTTTTCCAAGGGCCTATGTTATTTCAAGATTCTGATTACGTAACTGGAAACTTGTAGATGGTTTTCACGGGCAGTTAATATCCTGAAAAGAAAAAAATTGTTGAAGCCTCATCTTCTGGAAATACCTGTTTATCAACATTCAGGTATTAAATGATTATTGTGGGCAACAGTCCTTCAATAGCCACCATGGCACGGTGGGGGTTGAAGTCTTTAGTTTGAAATAAACAATTAACAAAGGAGATTTAAAAGTTTAGTTTGAGGACTCCTCAAAATTCAAAATTTCCATACTAGTGTCAACAAAAGCCACTAATGCACCACAGTGGAATCCCATTTCAGTATCATGAAACTGTTTATAATCTGACGCTTTTCCTCTTTGACCTTTTTGCTCTTGAATTAAATAATAATTTTATAGATTTTCGGAACATTTTGGAGTTCACAAAAGGGCACTGTGCGTTCTCCTACTGGGCGTATTAGCATTCCAGTAAGTGTCAGGTTGAGGATGAGAATCAGGAGGACTTTGAGTACTTAGATCTTGGAGTCCCATGACTAGGAAAGTTGAATTGCAGGATTGGCTCTTTTCTGGTAATAGTTGGACACCTCGGGAAAGGTGAGTAACAGCCCTCAACTTGGGCCCCGAAACTTCTCTGTTACTTAACTATTTTTGTAAGTTAGTCTCTTTCCCATAAAACAAAGACTGACTAGTCAGAAACATGGCTTTCCACGGATTATGTGAACTAGGCTAGGTAAGGGATCTAGCACGGAGCTCGGCACAAGAGAGCACTGCTTCATCCAGAGCACTTGACTACTGCTGGGAGCCCCATCAAGTGTCTAGTAGGCGATGGAGCCGCAGAGCAGTGGAGCAACCGCACTGGGGGCTCATACCGACCCGGTACAGGAGCCTTCTCGGCCAGTTCGGGACCTAGAGCCCGAGGGCCGCTCCCCTCGGCCTGGCCTTGGCCTTGCCTTCAACTGGGAGGTGGCGCGGAGCACTCACTCCGCCCCCAGCGTGCTGGGGCGGGGACACCGTCCCCTGGGAAACGGGACGCGCTGCTTGACCCAGGCCATCGCCTCGGCCCGGCAGGCTACCTCTGTGCGCAGGAGCCGCTGCTGCTAAGTAGCAGCAGGTGGGAGACGAGGGTCTACGCCTGCGGCGGTCGCGGAGGAGGCTGGGCGCCTCCGCAGGTGCCCTCACTCACTCCGGGCTGACCCAGAGCCTCGGGTGAGGACCCAGTCGGCCCCGCGTCCCCTCGGACGGTTGCCCGATGGCAGCTCCGGTGGCAGGCAGGGAGGCGCGAGACTTTCGGGAAGCCCCGACCCTTCGCCTAACCTCGGAGGCCGCCCTGGAGGCAGTGGGCGCTGTGGAGCTTGAGGAGGAGGAAGAGGAGGAGAACGAGGAGGAGGCGGCGGCCCGGAGAGCGCAGAGTTTCGCCCAAGACGCTCGGGTGCGCTTCCTCGGCGGCCGCCTGGAGATGATACTGGGGTTCACTGAGGAGAAATGGAGCCAGTATTTGGAGAGCGAGGACAACCGGCAGGTTCTTGGGGAGTTTCTGGAAAGCACCAGCCCAGCTTGCCTTGTGTTTAGCGTCGCCGCCGCGGGGCGCCTTCTGGCTTCCCGGGAGGTAAGAGACGACGGACAAGGGGACCTGCCCCCGCACCCCGCCCGGTCAGCAAAACGGATAACCAGCGGGGCGCTCACTCGGGCATTTCAAACTTGGCTTGAAGTTCCCATCCTGAGGCCCGCAGGACATCGCCCCACGTGCACCCACTCTGCAGTTCGGTCATTGCTGGTTAGTTTTCTGGAAGGTCAGAGCTTTTTTGTATCTGAGCGAGAATCCCCCGTTGAGCCTGTTCGACTAGGATAATGCAAGAAAACCAGCGCTTTCTTCAGCTGCTTGGGTGTTAGACGCAAGGTGGGCTTTCCCTGCCAAAAAAACTTGGTTTCAGTTGCTCTTGGATCTCTCTAGAGTCACATCCTTTAAAAAAAAATGTGGTGTTTGGCAGAGCGCATATAACTTGCCATGTAGGAGGACCTTGTTTATAGGGCAGGCAAGACGCCAGGTTTTGTTTCTTCTGCGAGCAATCCAGCTATAGGTTGATAAGTAAATCCTACTTGGTAACAGGAAAACTAAAGTGAACTTGAACTAATCTGCTCTTGTTTCAGATTCCAAGAGATGCAAACCATAAACTTGTTTTTATTTCTAAGAAGATTACTGAAAGCATTGGAGTAAATGACTTTTCTCGAATGGTTTTATTTGGAGAGTTACCTGCGATGCCTCTTGGACATGTATCTGCTTTCCTTGACGAGGTACTGGTCTGTCTTTAATTTTTAAAGCTTTCAGATATCTCCATGATACTTGGAATTATTTAGGACAACTCTGATAATTTAAAAAAAAAAAAAAAGAGCTAGAGGGGAAGGAAAGGGGATAGGGTTTAAAAAAAAAAAAAAGCTTGTAGAAGCCAGCAGTCTCTAGCCAGGTGGATGGAGTCATGACATCTAGACTGTTCCTGAAAGGAGCTGGTGCTTAGGGATGTTAATATTCAACAGGTGCTAATTGCAGGGCTCATTCTCTCCCTTTCTTCCTTCCAAGATACTTAGAAGCAAATAAGAAGCAACTTGAATGGGCTCTTGAACCTTAGCAGTAGATTTTAAACTTTACATTCAGAGTAGAAACAAATTTACACTTTGAAAATGGGTATTATCAGTTCTTTTTTATGCTTGTTAGAAACTAACAGTTAAAGACTAAGCTTCACTCATGGCAGGTAATGGGAAAAGGTGATGAAAGTGTTAGAAATAGCTCTTCAAATTTCTTTTTCCCTTCTTGGAGAAATACTCTACAACCAATGTTACTGACACTTTAATGTGAATAAGAACTGCCTGGGGATTTTGTGCAAGACAGTCTGGTTCATTCAGTCTGGAGTGGAGCCTGAGGTTCTGCATTTTTAACCTGATAATGATGCTCTTTGTTTGTGGACCACTTTGAAGAACAACTGCCAAGTAACCAGGTTCCGTGGAACTACAGCAGCGGTTCTCAAAGTTTGCTGAACGTTAGAATCACCTGGGGGAACTTTTAACACGCCAATGCCCGGGTCACACCTCATACCAATTAATTTAGAACGTCCTGAATGGGAGCCAGGTGGCAGCAGTTGTTTAAGATCCCCAGGTGGTTCTAATGTACAGTGAGCTTTGGGAACCGCTGGATTAGATATCTACCAGACCAATTTCTGAATCAGACCTCTGTAATCAGTGTCGTCCTGCCAAGGCCGATATTTAAGGTAGGAAAAATTGCTGACATATTTATTACTAATTATTTAGCAGTCTCTCATGATCACACCTCTTCTACTTTCTGAGTCTCTTCTTGTGTCTTTTTGAAGAGAGGTATTTTCTTTCTGGACTAACCGAAGTCTCTCACCCCTAACTTGCGTACCCTGTGTGGTTTCCGTCCTCTCCTGTTGAATTTAGTTGGCTTTAGCTGATTTCAGGGAGGTGCTAGGAAGAGTCTTTTAACTTCAGTACCACGAACAGTTTTTGGTTTGAAGCAGGTGCTCAGATTTTAATTGTATCTGATGACTTTAATCATTATGTGAATCTAGACAGCTATCAGCTGGAACTTGGAGGGACAGGTCTACACTATGAAATTCTTGCTCTACTATCTGTGTCTGGCAACAGAAGATACAAGCCTTTGCCAAATTTCTTTACTCTTTGTTTATCCTAGTACCAAGATCTGCATGCTATTCTGAAAAAGGTATGCCTGCCCCTCAGCATCATGATGTTTCCATACATGACTTTTTGTAACCAGATTGTATTACATAATTATACTTAGCAAAAGTATTTAAAATGTCATGTGGTTATGTATCATGTTGGCCCTCATTTCAATAAAAAACAATTATGAATGCTTGCCAAGACATAGAGGAAATTTCATTTGGCTCTTTTCAGTCAATGTCTGGGCCCCATCCTTCCAAATTCCAATTTAAAAAGTCTGGAGGGGCCCAGGCTCCTGTGTTTTGAAAGTATTTTTTCAATAATTGTATTGACTGGTTTAAGAACCATGGTAAAGAGAAACTCTACAGTTTACAAAAAAGAAACAAGGTAAGTAAAGAGATCCACAGGAAAAGCACATTTGCTTTTTTATCTATAGTTGTATATGTCCTTGATGAGCCTTTGATTCACAAAGTTTGTTATTTTTCTTACAAATGCAAAAACTAGACAAATTTACAACTAAAATAAGACAGAACCTCAAATTGACTTATTTTATACATATTTGATAATAAGCATATCCCAGGTCTGTTTTAAATAATATTTCTAGAGATACTTTAGCTGTTTGTGTTACTAATTGCTTTCCACAGCATGTGTCTCAGAATTTCACAGTGTTTTATCTACAGCTCATAACACAAATATTAACTTTTAAAAGAAGTTGGCTTTGTCATGGAATAATGTAAGAAACACATTTACCCTTCCAAACCCAAAGAATGGACTCAGAGACACGCAGAACAGCAGACCAAGACTTTTAACGGTGGTCTTACAAGATCAGGTGTTTGTTAGGCAGGCACACCCAGGGCAGTTACAGCAGATAATTTATCTCCTAGCACGCAAACCCCTCCCCCAGTTCCTGATCAGTTGAGTACTGTGGGTTACAATCTTCCTGGACCTTGCCTAAGTTTCATTATGCCCCTTATAAGGTTGTACCCTGGTCCTCTTCCTCGCTTAAGTTTCAATTTCCCAATAACAAAACTTTCTTCTCTTTTACTAGCTGACCCCTCCTCTACATTCTGTTTGCTTATCATGACTTTCTAGGTGCATGAGCGGTGAAGTTTTTCATATCTGCCGGCTGGCTGCCAGTACTTAGAGTTATCATGCCTTGAAAATGGGCCATTTAAAATGTTTTCTCACAAATTCCCTCCTCTTTGCTATTTACTGTCTTTGGTTTTATTTTTATCTAAACTCTTTGGGTTCTTGAATCACTCTGGGAAAGTTGTTTACTTTTTTTCCTTATAGGAGAGTGAATTTAATTTGGTTTCTAATAGTAGCAGGTTATTTTGCTAGTAAGTCATGTGTATTTGTTTATTAATAGCAGTTTTAATTCATCTTTATGCTCGTCACCTTACACGGGGATAATACAACATCCCACTGCTGATAAGACTCCTGCCACAATTATGAGAGATGTAAGGATTGGAGTTACCATGCCTTTTCATTATTTAAACCAACCTTCTAGCCAACCTATTAATGGGTCATTAATTTCAGCTTTTTTTGCTAGTTTACTGGCTAGGGTTGTTCTTGTAAAGCTTTTCTGATGGTCCTATCTGGGGCAGTATTCTTGGGAATGAAGGTATAACATTTCCCACCCAACGTAACTCTAGTGCAAGCCTGTTTTTTTTTTTTTTTTTTTGAGACGGAGTTTCGCTCTTGTTACCCAGGCTGGAGTGCAATGGCGCGATCTCGGCTCACCGCAACCTCCGCCTCCTGGGTTCAGGCAATTCTCCTGCCTCAACCTCCTGAGTAGCTGGGATTACAGGCATGCACCACCATGCCCAGCTAATTTTTTGTAGTTTTTTATTAGTAGAGACGGGGTTTCACCATGTTGACCAGGATGGTCTCGATCTCTTGACCTCGTGATCCACCCGCCTCGGCCTCCCAAAGTGCTGGGATTACAAGTGTGAGCCACCGCGCCCGGCCTCGCAAGCCTGTTTTCTAAGGCTATTTGGCTGGTGGCATTTAACTGGCTAGCTACCCCTTTGAGGGTGTCCTGAGTATAATTGAGGAATTTTGTTGAATATGATAGATGTAGTTAATTTAATTCATATTTTTATTATAATTGACCACCAGAAAAGTGCTAACTTAACCCCAGCAGCTATTTGATTTTGGGCCTTAAATCTATTAGGCACCCCACTAGGGGCTCCTATTGAGTTAACACATATATTGGGATTAAAAGAATTTATTAAATATCTCCAGTTTTGGTAATGAAGTGTATTTTCGGGTATTTTATGAAATACCAGAGTGAAGGCAATTGGACTAAAGCACAAGTCCTGATCCAGTTGGATGGTAACAGGTTGTAAAGGTTCCTTTTCCCACAATACCACCAGATATTTGCCTGGGGTATATGGAAAGCTGAGTAATTGCCATTGCCTGACTCACCCCTGATGTTTAGGATGTGGGTACAAGTTGAGAGTTCTCCCAGGAGCTTATGAACTTTGCCCCCTGCTTAGAGAGGCAAGAGGAGTGGTTTCATATTCCCTGTGGAGAACGAAGGAATTGCTCTAGGATCCAACCTCTGCAGTGCAGGGAAAAAGCAAGGACAGATTCACACCCCCACCCGCTCCCAAGATGTAGTTTTGATCTTGTTGCCCAGGCTGAGGTACAATGGCACAAGCTCAGATCACTGCAACCTCTGCCTTTTAGTTCAAGCAATTTTCCTGCCTCAGCCTCCCGAGTAGTTGGAATTACAGGCATGCACCAGCACTCGTGGCTAATTTTTTGCATTTTTAGTAGAGATGGGGTTTCACAATGTTGGCCAGGCTGGTCTCGACCTTCTGACCTCAGGTAATTCACCCACCTCAGCCTCCCAAAGTTCTGGGATTAAAGGTGTGAGCCAGTGTTACCAGTCAATGACAGACTTTCATAAGCCTCATTTCCCCATGCATCCTTATCCTGGTATAGAGCTAACATGCAAAGCATTCCTTTAGGATTGGTATTCCATCCTAGAGGAAACAGAACCACCTGTACCTGAAGTTGTTCCACAGCACATGCATAGCAGTTACTCTTGTTGAGGGCTTGTACCAAAAATTTGACCCATTTGACCCAGGCATTCATATTCCTGTACCCTGTCTCACTTTCTAAGGTTTGCCTTAAATCCTTTACCTTAGTTATTTTTACCCTTTAGTGTCATATGGTGAACTAAAGTGTTTATTAGGGTTTTGGAGTATAGCCAGGCAAATGCGGGGTTTACTTTTTCTATTAGTTGGAGAACAAATTGCCCCAGTGGATTTTTCCTGGTGATGTTTGCCCCAACCCATATAACTGAGATGCTACTTTGGGTTTTTGGTTTAGAACAGCTGGATTGTCAATGGTGATGCGTACAGGATTGCATTGTAAATTCTGGCAGTTACTTGGCGGGGAGCCCTTGGACAGATGTACTTTATTCTTTCAGAGTCTCCAGGTTGGAATTGCCCACCCCATGTTTACTGTCAAACCCTGAAATTGGGTAGTCCACCCTACATTATCCCTGCTGGTGCAGGGTGATGCTCTATCCTAACCTGTATTTGGTTCAGGGCAAAGATATTTATCCACCTGAGAGGTGTTTTTGATTTTCCACATTCCCACAAGGTAAAACCTAGCAGGCATTAAATTTTATAGTTTGGGGTACTACTGTCTGGGTTCCATTGATTAGCAACCTGATTGGGTAGGGAAGAGTCCCCTGCTGGTTTCCATTTTGACCTTCTGTTCTTTATAGTAGCCCATCCCAGACATATTAACTTGCAAAAATGGGAGCAGCCCATGCTTTGTTTTTAGATTTTTCTCAGTGTTAACTTTAAGGGTTCCTTAGGTGACCTGTGTACTTTCCAATGGTCTTTTTTTCTCCCTTTCAGTTTTTTTTTTTTTTTTAAATCAGTCTCTTGACTTGAGTATAGTGAGTTTACCCCAGTTTAGCTGTTTGTGGGGCCAGCTCAGTGGTTAGGAGCACTTGATAGGGACCTTTCCAGCTTAGGTGGAGCTTCTCTTCTTTCTAAGTCTTAATGAGCACCATTGCCAGGCTGGAAGTGGTGAGCGGAAACTCAAGAGGTGGAGTTTGAGTCAGAAGTCCTTGTAACCTAAGGGATGACAGGGTGGAGTATATAGCCAGTATATAATTTCTTAAGAATTGATCCTTGGCTTCCATAGTAGGAAGATCTCTAGCTGAGCCCAAATACGGGAGCTCATATAATAACTCGTAGGAGGACAAGCTGAAGTGTTTTTTTGGGCCTGTCCTAATCCTAAGGAGTGCTACTGGGAGACATTTGGTCCAAGGCATGTAGTTTTTAAAAAGTAGTTTAGTGATACCCTTTTGGAGAGTTTGATTCATTCTTTCTACCCTTCTGGAGGAAGGGGGATGCCAAGGGATGTGATAATGCCATTTAATTTGTAAACCTTCCATAATTCCCCTTATCATTCTTGAGGTAAAGTGGCTCCCATTATCTGAATTTATATTTTCTACGAGGCCAAATCTAGGCACAATCTGTTTTAGTATTATTTTGACCACATTCTCAGTGGTGGCTGTTGGAAGGGGAAAGGTCATTTATGATTACCAGTTAATTCTTTAGTCTTTCTACTTTGGGCATTTCTGTGAAATCTGCTTGAATGCTCTCAAATGCTCTTAGTCTGGGAGGTCTTACTCCCATGGCCTGTTTTCTAATCACCTTCTTGTTTATATTTTCATAGGCTACACAACTTCCATATACTTGTTTAGTGATGCTATACATCCCTATGCACCCATAATTCCTAAGTATTGCATCATACAAAGCCTGGAGTCCCCAGTGATTCCCCTTATGTAATATAGATATTAGTTTTCTCATTAGTGGTTTACTTATTTCTCTTACATCAGGAAGTACCCATTTGCCACCTTCAGTCTGAGTGACCTCTATCCTGTCTAATTCCTTCACTCTGGTAAACTGGGGCCTTAATACTACCTTATGGATGTCTGGGAGCAGGCTAAATAGTCTTCTGATTTCTTCCTCCAGAGAGGCTTGATCAGCAGCTTTATCTGCAGGTTTGTTTCCTGTAGCTTCTGTAGTGTTCCCTTTCTGAGGACCATTTACATGAACTACGGCTACCTCTGCTGGAAGCAGGAGGCTTTCTAAAACCTATTTGACTAATTCCCCATGTACCAGTTCTTTTCTCGTGCTATTTATTAGACCTTGCTCTGTGCAGAGTTTTCCAAAAGTGTGAACCACCCCATAGGCATACTTAGAATCAGTATATGTAGTGCCTTCTTGAGCTTTAAGGAGCTTTAGGGCCTGATTAAGACCATATAATTCACAGGTTTGGGCTGACCAGCTGCTAGGTAATCTACCTTGCTCACACAAGGAGTGTTTATTTCCATCAGTGACAGCATGGTCATTATGTCTCTTGCCATCTGTTACTCGGGACGACCCATCCACAAACAGCTTATCCCATTATGTAGTGCAGCTTGCCTAAGGCCTGGTCTAACTTTGGTTACGTATTCTATGATATTTAAGCAGTTCTGGTCTGATGTCTCTCTGTTTTCCTCTCCTTTCCATAGGAAACTGGCTGGATTTAGGCAAATACTTGTTGTTATGAGCAAATCTTTTTTTTTTTTTTTTTGAACTAATATGTCTTCATATTTTAGAATCTGAGAATCCATTAATTATCTCCCAGCTTTTTGATTTAATATATTCCTGACCTGGTGTGGGGTGCTTACTATCAGGGTCCCACCAAAGGTTAGCTTTCCACTCTCCTGTAGCAGCAGCGCTGTGGCAGCACTGCTTGCACACATTCAGGCCACCCCTGAGAGACAGGATCCAGAAGCTTGGAGACAAAAGCAGCAGGTTCCCTCTTCCCTCCCCAGGTTTCAGTGAGCACCCCAAGGGCCACACCCTGGTCTAATGCTACAAACAGATGGAATGGTTTCCCTAAAGATGGGAAGGCCCGGACCAGGGATGTAATGAGGGCCTGCTTTAGCTTTTTTTACTGCCTGAATTTCCTTTGGGACTGTGGCAAAAGATTGGGTTTCTCTTCTAGTAACTTGAGACAGAATCTTTGTTTTTTGAGCATATAAGTTAATTTATTACCTACGGTTAAACCTAGAAATTTTCTGAGTTTTCTCTTTTTCTTAGGCAAAGGCAGACCCACTATTCCTGATAGTCTTTCTGGTTTATTTTTTGCTTCCCTTCACTAAGTAGGTGTCCTAAATATTTAACTTCTTTTTCTACAAACTGCAGCTTGTTCTTTGAGATGCATGTTCCTCTTTCTCCTAGGAAATTAAGCAAGTTTATGGTGGTTTCTGATACTTTGGCCCTCCTCTCCCCAGAAGTTAAAAGATTATCTATGTGTTGTAGCAACCAGGTTCCCCTGGGAGGTTGGAATTTCTCCAGAACTTTTTCTAAGGCTTGACCAAATGCATGTGGGGCTTTGTGAAACCTTGTGGTAGCACAGTCCAGCAGTACTGTTGTTTTCTCCCAGTTACAGGATTTTCCTGTTTAAAGGCAAAGAGGTCCATACTCCTGAAAGTCTAAGGGACACGCCCAGACTACATCTTTTAGATCCACCGCACTGCACCACTTATGTTCATAGGGTATCTTGCTGAGGAGAGTATAGGGGTTGGGCACCACAGAGTAGTAGGTCTGGACAATTTGATTTATAGCCTGTAGACCTTGTACCATTCTGTACAACCCATTAGGCTCTTTGACTGGGAGAACTATGAGTATTGTACAGGTGACATGCAGGGTTTTAATAGTTCATCTTTCATTAATCTCTTTATTACTGGTTGGAGACCTTTTCTCACTTCAGTAAAAATGGGAGTATATGTATTTGCCAACTACTTCTCTTGGTTCATTTTAATTTACAAGGGTGTGATTTTTAACTGTCCCCTATTGCCTTTCCTAACCCTCACAAGGTGATTAATTTTTTTCTTCCTCCTCTGTTAGGAGGCCCATTATTACTTTTATTTGTCCTTTCTTCCCTCCTAATCCTAAAACCAATCTTACAATCTGGTTTTGACCTAGGATGTTAGTTTCTGCTTTAGGAACATATAAAAGTGACCAATTTGTTTTGTCTCAATCTAATGAACATTTTCTTGAATATCGGACATTGAAATCCCTCCCCTTTTACTCCTGATACAGTTGATTTTTCCTTGGAGAGTTCTGTACCTCTTGGTTGGTGAATTAGGAAGGAGCAAGCCATGCCAGTATCAATCAAAAATGTCACTTCTTCTCCCTTGGGTCCCACCTTCAAATTTATTAAGGGTTCCTGGTGGGACGTACTCAGAAGGAACCCCGGAACTCCCTAGTCTTCATCAATGGTCATGAGGGGTATCACCCTTTCTTCTGTTTTCTATTTAGGAGATTCTTTCTTAAAATGCCCTGACTTCCCATACTTGTAACATCCACTCATAGTCTTAGGAGCTTTCCTTGTATTTCCCTTCTTCTTTGTGTTGAAATATATCTTGTCTCCTTTGAGGAGGATCTTGATCTTACCTTTTTTTTTGACTACCTCTTCCACAGTGGCAGCCATGATTTTTTGTTTATGCTTCTCTTCCTCTCTCTCACAAACACATTCTGAGCCTCCCTTAGTATTTTCTCAACTGGTCTTTGATTTCATCCATTAATCCTTTGTAATTTTTCTGTAATGTCAGGCCAGCTCCTTCTTATAAAGTTAAGCTTCAACAGGCCTTGCCCTACTGGGTCCTCTGGATCTAATCTGGAGTACTTTCTTATCTGATCTCTGAGCCTCTGCAGGAATGCAGAGGACGTTTCCTCTTTTTGTTTTTGTTGAATCTTGAATGCCTTTTAGACATTTTGTGTCCTAGTAGTGGGCTTTTTGATCCCTTTTATTATTAGTTCCCTAAGGTTCTGCATTTGGGTCTATTCTCTGGAATTTTTTTTGTGGGGGGTGGGAGGTGGGGAGACTGAGTCTCACTCTGTTGTCCAGGCTGGAGTGCAGTGATACAATCTCAGCTTACTGCAACCTCTGCCTCCCAGGTTCAAGCAATTCTCCTGCCTTAGCCTCCTGAGTAGCTGGGATTACAAATGCATGCCACCATGCCCAGCTAGCTTTTGTATTTTTAGTAGAGATGAGGTTTTGCCATGTGGGCTAGGCTGGTCTAAAACCCCTGACCTCTGGTGAACCACCTGCCTCTGGCTCCCAAAGTGCTGGAATTATAGGCATGAGACACACGCCTGGCCTTTTTGATCATTATTATCTCATTTGCTATCTACATTTGGAAATTTTTGTTTGGCTGGCAGGACTTCTTGCCTGGGAGGGTGTTAACTCTCCCAGATGGTTATGGCTGCTCTCCTAATAATTTCCCTTTCTTTCCCTGTGAAGAGGATATTTATGATAGACATTATTTCAGCCCAGGTGTAAAAGCTGGGTTCTAGGAATTGGTTCAGCTGGTTTGCTAAACCCAGGAGATTTATTATTATTATACTTCAAGTTCTGGGGGTTCATGTGCAGAATGTGCAGGTTTGTTACATAGGTTTACATGTGCCATGGTGGTTTGCTGCATCCATCACCCTGTCATCTACATTAGGTTTTTTTCCTAATGCTATCTGTCTCTTGTCCCCCTAGCCCATGCTATGCCTTCTTTAGCCCTCTACCCCCTGACAGGCCCTGGTGTGTGATGTTCCCCTCTCTGTGTCCATGTGTTCTCATTGTTCAACTCCCACTTATGAGTGAGAACATGCAGTCTTTGCTTTTTCTGTCCTTATGTCAGTTTGCATAGAATGATGGTTTCCAGCTTGATCCATGTCCCTGCAAAAAACATGAACTCATCCTTTTTTATGGCTGAATAGTATTTCATGGTGTATATGTGCCACATTTTCTTTATCCAGTCTATCATGGATGGGCATTTGGGTTGGTTCCAAGTCTTTGCTATTGTGAACAGTGCCGCAGTGAGCATATGTGTGTATGTGTCTTTATAACAGAATAATATATAATCTTTTGGGTATATACCCAGTAATGGGACTGCTGGGTCAAATGCTATTTCTGTTTCTAGATCCTTGAGGAATTGCCACACTGTCTTCCACAATGGTTGAACTAATTTACACTCCAACAGTGTAAAAGCATTCCTATTTCTCCACATCCTCTCCAGCATCTGTTGTCTCCTGATTTTTTAATGATCACCATTCTAACTGGCTTGAGATGGTATCTTAATATGGTTTTGATTTGCATTTCTTTGTGTGATGATGAGATTTTTTTTCATATGTTTTTTTGGCCACACAAATGTCTTCTTTTGAAAAGTGTTCGTATCTTTTGCCCACTTTTTGGTGGGGTTTTTTTTCTTGTAAATTTAAGTTCCTTGTAGATTCTAGATATTAGCCCTTTGTCAGATGGGTATATTGCAAAAATTTTTTCCCATTGTTTCGCTTGCCAGTTTAATGATAGTTTCTTTTGCTGTGCAGAAGCTCCTTAGTTTAATTAGATTCCATTTGTCTATTTTGGCTTTTGTTGCCATTGCTTTTGGTGTTTTAGTAATGAAGCCTTTGCCTATGACTATGTCCTGAATGGTGTTGCCTAGGTTTTCTTCTAGGGTTTTTATGGTGTTAGGTCTTATGTTTAAATCTTTAATCCATCTGGAGTTAATTTTTGTATAAGGTATAAGGAAGGGGTCCAGTTTGAGCTTTCTGCGTATGGCTAGCCAGTTTTCCCAACACTATTTATTAAGTAGGGAATTCTTTCCCCATTGCTTTTGTCAAGTTCGTCAAAGATCAGATAGTTGTAGATGTGTAGTGTTATTTCTGAGGTCTCTGTTCTGATCCATTGGCCTATATCTCTGTTTTGGTACCAGTACCATGTTGTTTGATTACTGTAGCCTTGCAGTATAGTGTGAAGTCAGTGTGATGCCTCCAGCTTTCGTTTTTTTTGTTTGTTTGTTTTGCTTTTTCTTTAGGATTGTCTTGGCTATGCAGCCTCTTTTTTGGTTCCATATGAAATTTAAGGTAGGTTTTCCAGTTCTGTGAAGAAAGTCAATGGTAGCTTGATGGGGATAGCATTGGATCTATAAATTACTTTGGGAAGTAGATCCATTTTCACAATATTGCGTCTTCCTAACCATAAGCATAGAATGTTTTTCTTTCTGTTTGTGGCCTCTCTTATTTCCTTGAGCAGTAGTTTGTAATTCTCCTTGAAGAGGTCCTTCACATCGTTTGTTAGTTGCATTTCTAGGAATTTTATTCTCTTTGTAGCAATTGTAAATGGGAGTTCACTCATGATTTGGCTCTCTTTTTGTCTGTTATTGGCATATAGGAATGCTTGTGATTTTTGCACATTGATTTTGTATGCTGACTTTGCTGAAGTTGTGTATCAGCTTAAGGAGATTTTGGGCTGAGACGATGGGGTTTTCTAAATATACAATCATGTTGTCTGCTAATAGAGACAATTTGACTTCCTCTTTTCCTAATTGAATACCCTTTATTTCTTTTTCTTGCCTGATTGCCCTGGCCACAACTTCCAATCCTATATTGAATAGGAGTGGTGAGAGAGGGCATCCTTGTCTTGTGCCAGTTTTCAAAGGGAATGCTTCCAGTTTTTGCTCATTCAGTATGATATTGGCTGTGGGTTTGTCATAAATAGCTCTTATTATTTTGAGATACATTCCATCAGTACCTAGTTTATTAAGAGTTTTTAGCATAAAATGCAGTTGAATTTTGTTGAAGGCCTTCTCTGCATCTATTGAGATAATCATGTCGTTTTTGTCTTTGGTTCTGTTTATGTGATGAATTGCATTTATAGATTTGCGTATGTTGAACCAGCCTTGCATTCCAGGGATGAAGCTGACTTGATCATGATGGATAAGCTTTTTCATGTGCTGTTGGATTCAGTTTGCCAGTATTTTATTGAGGATTTTTGCATCAATGATCATCATAGATAATGGCCTGAAATTGCTTTTTTAGTTGGGTCTGTGCCAGGTTTTGGTATCAGGATGATGTTGGTTTCATAAAATGAGTTAGGGAGGAGTCCCTCTTTTTCTATTGTTTGGAATAGTTTCAGAAGTAATGGTACCAGCTCCTTTTTGCATCTCTGGTTGAATTTGGCTGTGAACCCATCTGGTCCTGGACTTTTTTTGGTTGGTAGGCTATTAATTCCTACCTTAATTTCAGAATTAGTTATTGATCTATTTGGGAATTTGACTTCACTCTAGTTTAGTCTTAGGAGGGTATAAATGTCCAGGAATTTAACTGTTTCTTCTAGTTTTACTGGTTTATTTGCATAGAGATGTTTATAGTATTCTCTGATGATAGTTTGTATTTCTGTGGGATTGGTGGTGATACCCCTTTATCATTTTTTTTATATCTATTTGATTCTTCTCTCATTTCTTCATTAGTCTGGCTAGTGGCCTATTTTGTTGATCTTTCAAAAAACCAGCTCCTGGATTTATTGATTTTTTTGAAGGGTTTTTCGTGCCTCTATCTCCTTCAATTTTGCTCTGATCTTGGTTACTTTTTGTCTTCTGCTAGCTTTTGAATTTGTTTTATCTTCCTACTCTAGTTCTTTTAATCATGATGTTAGGGTGTCAATTTTAGATATTTCCTCATTTCTCTGGTGGGCATTTAGTGTTATACATTTCCCTCAGCACACTGCTTTAAATGTGTCCCATGATGCTGAGAAAAATGTATATTCTGTGGATTTGTGGTGGAGAGTTCTGTAGATGTCTGTAGGTCTGCTTGTTCCAGATCTGTGTTCAAGTCCTGAATATCCTTGTTAATTTTCTGTCTCATTGATCTGTATAATATTGACAGTTAAAGTCTCCCACTATTATTGTGTGGGATTCTAAGTCTCTTTGTAGGTCATTAAGAACTTGCTTTATGTATCTGGGTGCTTCTTTATTGGGAACATATATATTTTGGATAATTAGCTCTTGTTGCATTGATCCCTTTACCGTTATATAATGCCCTTCTTTGTCTCTTTTGATCTTTGTTGGTTTAAAGTATGTTTTATCAGACTAGGATTGGGACCCCTGCTTTTTTTTTTTTTCACTCTCCATTTGCTTGGTAAATTGTCCTTCCCCCCTTTATTTTGTGTCTTTGCACATGAGATGGGTCTCCCAAATATAGCACATCGATGGGTCTTGACTCTTTATCCAGTTTGCCAGTCTGTGTCTTTTGATTGGGACATTTAGTCCATTTACCTTTAAGGTTAATATTGTTATGTGTGAATTGGATCCTGCCATTTTGATGCTAGCTGGTTGTTTTGCCCGTTAGTTGATGCAGTTTCTTCACAGTGTTGATGGTCTTTACAATTTGGTATGTTTTTGTGGTGTCTGTTAGTGGTTGTTCCTTTCCATGTTTAGTGCTTCTCTTGTAAGGCAGGCCTGGTGGTGACAAAATCTCTCCACATTTGCTTGTCTTTAAAGGATTTTATTTATCCTTTCCTTATGAAGCTTAGTTTGACTGGATATGAAATTCTGTGTTGAAAACTCTCTCTTTAAGGATGTTGAATATTGACCCCCACTCTCTTCAGGCTTATAAGGTTTCTGCTGAGAGATCCACTGTGAGTCTGATGGGCTTCTCTTTATGGGTAGCCCGATCTTTCTCTCTGACTGCCCGTAGCATTTTTTTCTTCATTTCAACCCTGCTGAATCTGACGATTATGTGTCTTGGGGTTGCTCTTCTCGAGGAATATCTTTGTAGTGTTCTCTGTATTTCCTGAATTTGAATATTGGCCTGCCTTGCTAGGTTGGGGGCATTCTCCTGGATACTATCCTGAATAGTGTTTTCCAACTTGGATTTATTCTCCCTGTCACTTTCAGTACACTGATCAAACATAGATTAGGTCTTTTCACATAATCCCATATTTCTTGGAGGCTTTGTTCATTTGTTTTCACTCTTTTTCCTCTAATCTTGCCTTTTCACTTTCTTTCATTGAGTTAATCTTCAGTCTCTTATATCTTTTCTTCTGCTTGGTTGATTTGGCTGTTGAAACTTGTGTATGCTTCACAAAGTTTTCATGCTGTGTTTTTCAGCTCTATCAAGTCATTTATGTTCTTCTCTATGCTGATTATTCTAGTTAGCATTTCGTCTAACCTTTTTCCAAGGTTCTTAGCTTCCTTGCATTGGGTGAACATGCTCCTTTAGCTCAAAGAAGTTTGTTATTATCCACCTTCTGAAGCCTGTTTCTGTCAATTTGTCAAACTTATTCTCCATCCAGTTTTTTTCTCTTGCTGGTGAGGAGTTGTGATCACTTGGAGAAGAGTTGTTCTGGTTTTTGGAGTTTTCAGCCTTTTTGCGCTGGTTTCTTCCCATCTTCATGGATTTATTTACCTTTGGTCTTTGATGTTGGTGACCAATGGATGGGGTCTCTGAGTGGATGTACTTTCTGTTGATGTTGAAACTATTCCGTTCTGCTTGTTAGTTTCCTTCTAACAGTCAGGTCCCTCTGTTGCAGGTCTGCTGGAGTTTGCTGGAGGTCTGCCCCAGACGCTGCTTGCTTGGGAATCATCAGCGGGGGCTCTACAACAGCAAAGATTGATGCCTGTTCCTTTCTCTTTTTGTCCCAGAAAGGTACCTGCTAGCTGCCAGCCAGAGCTCTCCTGCATGAGGTGTCTGTCAGCCCCTGCTGGGAGATGTTTCCCAGTCATGCTACATGGGGGTCAGGGAGCCCCTTGAAGAGGCATTCTGTCCCTAATCAGAGCTTGAGCTCTGTGCTAGGAGATCTGTTGCTCCCTGCAGAGCTGCCAGGCAGGGATGTTTAAATCTGCTGAAGCTGTACCCACAACTGCCCCTTTTCCCAGGTGCTCTGTCCCAGGAAGGTGGGGGCTTTATTTATAAGTCCCTGACAGGCTGCTACCTTTTTTCAGAGATACGCTGCCCAGCAAGTCTATTGACGCAGCCTGTCTGCAATGACCTTGTTGAGCTGCTGTGGGCTCTGTCCATCTGTGTGAACTTCCTGGAGACTTTGTTTACGCAGACAGGGTTAAAACTGCCTACCTGAGCCTCAGCAATGGTGGACGCCCCTCCCCACACTGCGCTGAAATGTCCCAGGTTGTGCTCAGACTTCTGTGCTGGCTGTGAGAATTTCAAGCCAGTGGATCTTAGCTTGCTGCTCTTTGTGGGAATGGGACCTGCCAAACCAGATCACTTGGCTCCCTGACTTCAGCCCCCTTTTTCAGGGGAATAAGTGGTTCTGTCTCACTGGTGTTCCAGGCACCACTGGGTTATGGAAAAAAAAAAGAAAGAAAACTGCTGCGGCTAGTTTGGTATCTACCCAAATGGCCACCCAGTTTTGTGCTGGAAACCCAGGGTGCAGGTATTGTTGGCGCTGGAGGGAATCTCCTGATCTGTGGGTTGTGAAGACTGTGGAAAAAGTGCTGTATATCAGAGCCAGAGTGCCACAGTGCCTGGAAAAATCCCTAGTGGCTTCCCTTGGCTAAGGGAGGAAGTTCTCCCACCCCTTGCACTTCCTGGGTGAGACAATGCCCCACCCTGCTTTGGCTCACTCTCCTTGGGCTACACCCACTATCTAACCAGTTCCAATGAGATGAACCAGGCACCTTAGTTGGAAATGCAGAGATAACCCACCTTGTGTGTCATTCCAGCTGGGAGCTGCACACTGGAGCTGTTCCTATTCAGCCATCTTGCTGGAAAATCAACCCAGGTGATTTTTTAGGAGTGGTTTCATTTCCTTCTTGAAATTCCTCACTTTAGTACTTGTAAGAGGAGCATTTACAAAGCCAGTCTCTCTCTGTGGGAACTTCCCTAAGAGGGAATATGCCAGATGCCTGCTGTGTGGAAGGGATAAGAAAGTTCTTAATATCCCTCTTACAGTGTTCTAATTCTTTTCTCAAATTTGGATAAGGATTTAAAGGAGCAGTTTGTTCGACTCCACTGTGGTCTCCAGGTCTTTCTTCCTGTAACCTTCCTGCTGCCCCTTGATCTTTCTGTCCCCTATTTTGTGAGATGTATGGAAGGGCAGGCACGATGAAGGTCCCAGGGCTTTTCACTAGGTGAGGGCTTTTTATGAGGCTTTTTTTCTTCTTTTTTGAAGGGAAACATGGAGACTAATGCCTTGATCCAGCGGACAGCATAACCCGTCTCTTCTTGTGATATTGGGGTTTCATTGTTCAAATAGAGAATTAAAGCTTGGCACACCCAACTTTTATCTGAACTAAATTTAGCCCAAAAGACCAAAGGCTTAGGAATTGGGTCTTTGGGCCAGATAAACAGCAGTACTTTGTCATCTTTTGCTCTTCGCTCTTCTCTTCTCCCTGGTTCGACGGTTGTCCCTCCAAACCTGCAACATTCTCCCCAAAGGACTGTCAGAGGGAATGTCAGAGGGAGTCTCTTTGGCTCCCTCTTTTTTTGGCCCATAGGCCTAGAATTTCTGTTTGCCATTTTCGATCAGTCTTTGTGTCCAAGCTTCTCCCTGTGTACTCAACCACCTCCCACCTCCCACTGGAGTTTCCTTGTACACCCTGAGAATTGCTTTGCCTGCCTGTCTCTGTACATTTTCCTCATGGTAGAATTGAACCGTGGATTGGGATTGGGACTCTGCATTTGCTTCATATCTAGGATACGTCTCATTTATACACACTTGCCCTCTGAAAATGCCCAGCCACCAAGGCAGTACTTAAGAGTCCAATTTTCCTCCCTTAGTTTGTGCATGAGGTTGCCTGGTTGCTGTGGTGCCTGCTTTTCTCCCTGTGTCGCCTCCGCTGCCTCCTGAGTAACAGTCTTGTGTTTGTCTATGGCCTCTGCAGGGGGCCAGGACACCCAGACAGAGCAGGCCACCAAAATCAGGTGGGGCATGTTTCTACTGTCAGCTGGATTCCCACTCCACACAGGCACAGAGATCCTGGACAAGCCCACACGTTTCTGAGAAACACATTTACCTGTCCAAGCCCAAAGAAAGGACGTGAAGAACAGTGGAAGCAAGACTTTGAATGGTGGTCTTGCAAGATTGGGTGTCTGGTAGGCAAGCACACCCAGGGCAGTTATAGGAGGTCATTTATCTCTTAGCATGCAAGTCCCTCCTCCAGTTCCTTATTAGTTGAGTACTCTGGGGTTCCAGTTCTCCCAGAAGTTGCCTAAGTTTCATTATCCCACTTATAAGCTTATACCCTAGTCCCTTTCTCTGCTTAAGTTTCCATTTCCCAGTAATGAAACTTTCCTCCATTTTAGGGGCTGACCCGTCCTCTACATTCTGTTTGGTTTTTGTGACTTTCTAGGTGCATGAGCCATGCAGTTTATCACATCTGCAGGCTGGCTGCCAGTACTTTGATTTATCATGCTTTGAAAATGGACCCTTTAAAATATTTTCTCACAATAGAAAGTAAAGTCTGAAACAGTACCCAGTATAATAGAAATGTTGAATAACTTTAATTTTCTTTGAGCCTGACTTTTAGAAAAAGCTTTTGATATCAGGGATTTAATCCAGAAAACAGTTTCCCAATAGGTAATACATGTTCAGTCCAACAATTCTATACTTTTTTTTCCTTTCCAATTTTTATTTTAGATTCAAGGGGTACATGTGCAGGTTTGTTACATGGATAAATGTGTGTCATGGAAGTTTGGTGTACAGATAATTTGTTAACCAGGTAATCAGCATAGTATCCCATAGGTAGTTCTTCAGTCCTCACCCTCCTCCCACCCTCCACCCTCAAGAAGGCCACAGCGTCTGTGTGGTTCTTTTCTTTGTATCCATGGTACTCAGTGTTTAGCTCCCAGTTATTAATATAAGTGAGAATATGTATGGCTGGGTGCAGTTACTCACACCTATAGTCCTACCACTTTGGGAGGTCAGTGTGGGCAGGACAATGAGGCCAGGAGTTCAAGGCAAGCCTGGCCAACATTGCAAAATCTCATCTCTACTAAAATACAAAAATTACTGGGCATGATGGCACATGCTTATAATCCTAGGTACTTGCGAGGCTGAGGCAGGAGAATCACTTGAACCCAGGAGACATGGGGGTGGCAATGACCCGAGATCTTGCCACTGCACTTCAGTGTCAATGACAGGGCAAGACTCTTTCTCCAAAAAAAAAAAAAAAAAAAAAAAAAAAAAAAAAAAAAGTGAGATCATACAGTATTTGGTTTTTCTATTCCTATGTTAATTTGTGTAAACCTAAACTCTTCAGCCTGTTTGTGAAGTTCTTCACAAACTACCTTTGCTTTCCTCACAGCCTGAGTGTTGCTATTTCTCTTAGAGATGCTGGCTCTATTTCCAGATGGTCAAACTGGCGGTTTCCTACAAGCACCATACTCCTTGAACCCCCATGATGTTATTGGTGTTCTGATTTCTGGAATGCCTGCTGTCCTTACTCTGTTCAGGTTGCTACAACAAAATACCACAGACTTGGTGGCATATTAACACTGGACATTCATGTCTCACAGTTCTGGAGCTGGAAGTCCAAGATCAAGGCAGTAGTAAATTCAGGTACCTGAGGGCTGCTTCATGGTTTGTAGACCACCCCTTCTTACTATGTCTTCTCATGGTAGAAGGGGCGAACAAGCTCCACTGGGCTTATTTATAAGGACACTAATCCTATTCATGTGGACTTGGCCCTGATGACTAATCAGCTTCCAAACACTCCACCTCCTAATATCATCATTTTGGGGGTTAGGATTTAAATATGTGAATTTTTGGAGGGTACATATTCACACCATAACACCTGCCTTACCCTATTCTTTCATCTTAAAGATTCAAACCAAGTAACGGCTTTCCTAGCAAGTCTTTCTCAATACCGTTCTCTCCCAGAGGCAAGTATTTCTCCCATGTTTTCATATGCATCCTGGACATACCTCTAATCATGGCAGTTCTTACCTTGAGGGTCATAATTCCAGGACCTCACTACTGAGCTCACTGAGGGCAGGGACTATTTTGTACTAATCTATTACCAGCTTGATGTGTAATGGGTGCTAAGTAGGAAAAGATAATAACATTTGGAGACATTTGTTTCAACACCATTCAAAAATGAAAGTGAATTTTCAGCTTGTTTTTAGTTAACTAGAAGATTGTATCATCAAACTAAACTCTACAAGGGTAGAATAAACACTTTCTGAGCATTTGGTTAATTCAAGTTTTATAGTAAAATGTTTATAAACTGGACAGATTGTATATATCAGAAAAATGAAAAAATGTTTAAAATGGATACTCGAAGGGAAGGCAAGAGACCAGCTTCGTTAATGCGGCTTTCTCTTGTTAATCATGTAATACATACCAGGCTCTGGGATTACAAAAAAATACTTTTTCCGAGTTTTCACGTAGTTTCATTGACGTTTCCCATTTAATGGTAGCAGGATTTCTGAATATGGTCCCTCTGGCCCATGTGGCTGAATAAACATCTTTCTGACTATCCAAACTTTAATCTGCTGGGATGTCATACAGGTCTTGAGAAGATTAATTTACTTCTAGCTTCCATATGATTCAGAAAGGTTGTTTTTGTTAATGTGCCTGCCAGCATGCTTAGTTTGCATTATAAGGACAGTTTACTTGCTTGGCGTGGCTGCTTATTTCATGCAGTGTTTGAGTTATTGGGACCCTCCACAAATGTTTGATGAATGGATAAATGAATGAACAACCAATATGCTAATTCCACTTTGACAGAATTTATGTCTAATTGATTAAGTCTAAATGGGTCACTGACTTTGTCCTCTCTGTATATTTGGTATCATTGGATGATATTTATGAAATTGGGTGGTTTTGTTGCCAATTTTCTATGACAAGAAAATCTTTGAAGGAATGCATTGTCTGTAAATTAACTGCTTTTAACAATGTTTCTCTTTCTCTAGATTTTGGTGCCGATTCTTTCTAATAAGAACAATCATAAGTCCTGGTCCTGTTTTACTTCACAAGATATGGAATATCACATAGAAATCATGAAAAATAAGATGCATATTTTTAGGGGCAAAATGTCTAGAAGAACTCTTCTACCAATTCCCACTGTTGCAGGAAAGATCAACGTGGATCAGAATTATTCAGAGAACAAGTGCGTAGCAATACAGTATATATAGGATATTAAAATGGAGAGCCAGGCCAGCATGGTGGCACACGCCTGTAATCCCAGCACTTTGGAGGCCGAAGTGGGAGGGTTGCTTGAGCCCAGGAGCTCAAGACTAGCCTGGTCAACATAGTGAGATCTTGTCTCTGCAAATGAAATAATAAAATAAAATGGGATGTCAGCCTACTCATTTAATATCACACCTCTAGCAAACCCATTAGCAAATAGAGAATTACAACTACATTGTATTTTTAAAATAAGTACAGAAACGTGCATTATTTCCTTTCAAAGTATGCTTTTAAAAAGCAAATTGTACAAAAAGCAAACTGTAGTAATTGCTGTGATGTCAATAACAATGTCCCTTTAGTAAAATGTTTTTTGAGCATATGGTAATTCTTTAACAACATTTAAGGTTAGAGACATGTCAATGACAGAATAACATAACCTCACAACTCAGATCAGGACCATAAAAATTTTGAAGAATTTATTTTTAGAAAACTAGTTTATGGATATATAAAATAACTATTAAAATTCCTGTCTTTGTTGGGATAAAATGATTCGTCTTTGAATTATTTCATTATTTTAATGTTTGTAGAGCGCAGCCAAATGAAAGGATAATACTTCATGCAATTGAATCTGTGGTTATTAAATGGGCACATCAAATCCAAGAAGTTGTAGAAAAAGATTCAGTGCAGCCTTTGTTGAATGGTCTTCACTTGACTCCTCAAGAAGAGCTAGATTTCTGGATGATGAGGAGAGAAAATCTTTCATGCATTTATGATCAAGTAAGTAGATAGTCCTGGAAATTGTAAATTAAATTAGCAAAGTCTCCTGGGCAGCAATGACCAATAGTTTTAAAGATTTAACACACTGTCTTTGCATGATTTACTGGTCTGCCTTCTTTTCTTATTCCAGAGTTCTGTATGTATGGCATGCACTTTTGACATTAATTTAAAGTAACTTTGTCTTTACCAGAATATTTTGACAGCATTTGAGATGGTTGGAAACATTGGGCTACCCTGGAAGAGGAGTACTTTCCCAGGGAAATGTTGAAGACTGGAAAATTTAATTAGTCAATTTAATTGATTTGGGAAGGAGTGAAGTCTTGCTTGGTAGAGAGACACATCTTTGGAAGAACTAACTTTGGTTCCTCTGCTGGGTACTTGGCATACAAGTTACTTAAGGTTCTAAAAGTGAAGATGTCCATTTACTTGTCTTTTGAAGATTTTCTGAAACAGAAATTTTATATGGAAAAATTAATATTTTACATATATAATGTACTAGGTTCTCTAGATGAACAGAACTAATAGGTTATGTGTATGTATAAAGGGAGTTTATTAAGGAGAATTGACTAAAATGAGTAAAATCCCACAATATGTCATCTGTAAGTTGAGGAGTGAGGAAGCCAGTTGTGGATTAGTCTGGGTCCCAAAACCTCAAAAGTAGGGAAGCTGACAGTACAGCCTTCAGGCTGTGGCCAAAGGCCCAAGAGCCCCTGAAAACCACTGGTGTAGTCCAAGAGTCCAAAAGCTGAAGTCTGATGTTCAAGGGCAGGAAGCATCCAGCATGGGAGAAAGATGTAGGCCAGAAGACTCAGCACGTCTTCTCCTCCATCTTCTCTTGCCCATTTTATTCTAGCCTCACTGGCAGCTGATTAGACGGTGCCCATCCAGAGTGAGAGTGGGTCTGCCTCGCCCAGCCCATTGACTCAAATGTTAATCTCCTTTGGCAACAGCTCACAGACACATCCAGGAATAATACTTTGCATCCTTCAATCCAATCAAGTTGACACTCACCTGTCACATCTAATAATACATAAATTGACTTTAAAAATTTAAATTAAAAAACGAAAATGCAAAATAAAATACAAGCCTAAGAGAAAAATGTATTTTTAAAAATAATTTTCAAGTTGAAACCAGATATACCTTTGAGTGTTAAATACTGTATTGCTTGTGAGTGAAATAGAATTTCAGTATTTTATTACAGAATGCATGTATTTAGTAATCAAGTTTATATTTATTAAAGTTATTCACCCTCCCCTTTAACTTAGCTTCAGGCACCTATTGTGCTCAAAATGGTTAAGATCCTGACAACTAAACAAAGCAGCTATTTTCCTACTCTGAAGGACATTGTTCTGGCTGTGGAAAATGGTAAGACTCTTGTTACTCAACCTGGCATCACTATCACAATCTGCTCATGATCCAGCCCCTGCTTGCTTGGCCTTGACATTTACCTTTCCGCCATGTTTGTGGAGTGATTGCTTTTGGCTCTTCTAATGATAAATTCATCTCACCCTTTGGACTTTATTCTCTGCCCACACTAAACTGCCCTTAGTTTATCTGGTATATAGTAGATATCTGCTAAAGTGGCTCCAGATTGGAGTTTTAATTAGAATGTTTGTGGAGGAGTGAGGCCTTTAGTATTTAGCAGAGGAAAAAAAAAAAAACTGAATAGAGGTGGTTTTCCAGTCAACAGATTGGGCTATGATAAGTCTAGTTATTCACCAGTTCAGCTCTCTAAATGTGCTTGATATCTATCAGTTATTTAGCTTTTAAACACTCAAAGCCATTGTTGAAGTTTTGGTGAAGATTAAATGTATGGAGTGGAGGGTTTGTTTGTTGACTTTTGAATAGGCAATGCATGCACGTTGTTACAACCAGGAATCATAAAGTGATCCCCAGTTGAAAGTCTTCTCACTATCCTTGTTCTCTCAGTATCTAGCTTCAGCCCCAGCCAGAGATGACAGCCCTGCTCAGTTTCTTGATTTCTGTTCATATTCCTTTGTGCATGTATAAGCATTTACTTCTGGATATACATGATACTGAGGTTGTAAATAATACAATTAGAGATAATATGGACAAGTAACTTTTTTTGTTTCTAACATTAAAAAGGTTCTTTTTATTTTTTTTCTACGTGACATTTGGAAAGTTAGGAAATACTTAAAATTTACCTCAAAAATGTTTGAATACATCTCTAGGGTTTTCTGCATGGATTCTGTTTAAAAAGAGGGCACAAGGAGGAATATAAGCAGTAGACGCTCTGTACGATCTGAATTCCTGTGCCAACTCCGCTTACTGAGCATTTTAAACTCACTAAGCCTCTGGTTTTTCAATGGCCAAATTGGCCTGTTAACACTTTCCTTGAAGGATTGCTATGTGGATTTAGTATTTCTCAATCTTGTCACAATCAACAGTTTGGGTTTGATAATTTTTTGTTGTGGGAGGCCATGTTACATGTTGTAGGATGTTTAGCAGTATCTCTGGCCTTTATCTGCTGGCCCCATCTTTGTTGTAATGATCATAAATGTCTCCAGACAAGGCCAAATGTCTCCTGGGGGCAAGATCTCTCCTGGTTGAGAACCACTGAGTTAGGGACAGCATATACATTATACAAGGTACTGGGCACATAGTAAGTATGCTTCAATAAATAGAAGTTGTGGGCATTTCTTTTTTTCTGTGTTAGCACAGGATTAAAATTTTCTCTGGATACAGCTTCTACGGGAATGAATCCCAGGGATCCTCTGAGCTTTATGTGTGTGGCCTGGAGATTCGGGAAAAAACCAGTTCTCAGTAGAACGAGTGGCCCAATCCCATGGTCAAATTGGAGGAAGAAAGCTCTTCTTAAAGACATACTTCAGGCATTGTGAAGTCACCAGACATGCCGATCACATTTTAAGGATATTTAATATTTAAGGACACTTACCTACTAAACACATTTATTTTGACATAAACATTGAAAAAAATGCCAATTTCAAAATATGAGTACATCTGGAAAGAAAATAATTCCTGAACATTCTCTTTCTTCTCAGGACTTTATTGTTACATTGACAGATTAATTGGTTACACATCAAGTGGCTGGGTGCATCCCTGACTCCTGGTGACAGAATTCAGCAGGGTTTTGTTTTTGTTTTTGACACAAGTCTTTTGGGTTAACACCAAGAGCTAGAATTTACTTGACTTTGTTCCCTATTTTGATAATAAAATCTGTTCTCAATTAGTCAAGGGTATTTGTAGTCTTGGGAAGAAAATGGAGTCTCATGGAGATCCATTTAAGGTATATTAAAAGGACCAGTGCTAAGCAAGATAAAATTTTGGATTCGATTAAGTGGTCATTAATGAGAGTTAAATATGTAAATATTTTTTCATATCTATAGCATTTTCTTTGTGTTTTTTCCTTTTTTGTTTTTTGGAGACAGCCTTGCTATGTTGCCCAGGCTGGAGTGCAGTGGTATGATCATGGCTCACTGCAGCCTCGACCTCCCAGGCTCAAGTGATCCTTCCACCTCAGTCTCCTGAGGAACTGGGACCACAGGTGCTTGCCACCATGTCCAGCTAATTTTTAAGTTTTTTGTAGAGATGGGGTCTTGCTATATTGCCCAGGGTGGTTTCAAACTCCTGGACTCAACTAATCCTCCCAAAGTGCTGGGATTACAGGCATGAACCACTGCACCTGGCTGTCTATAGCATTTTCAAAAAGTATTTCTTCACCATGCTTAACATTTGTTTTATTAAAATTTACATAACAAAATTAATTTTAAAGTGTATAATTAATTCAAGTGTTAGTACATTCATGATGCTGTGCAACCTCACCTCTGCGGAGTTTCAAAATACTTTGATCACTATACTTAACAATTTTAAGATAAAACTTTATTAATGATGTATTTTTTCCTCAATCATTGCATAGGAAACTGGAATGGGACAGTAAACAATTTAATTGTGCTCATACCAAGTTCCTAGAAGGAATTAACATTCTAGTGATGAAGTTTGTAATCCAAACCATAAAGTGACAACATTGCAGAGAGGTTTTATTCTCACAGTTTCCATGGGGTTGAGGAAATTTCTTTAGAATCCAGGGGTATTTTCCCCTTGGGTTTTCCCATGATTTATTTATGCTCTGTGGGTAGCTAGATCATTGCTCTCCCAAATGACGGAGTTACAGATGGACAGTGTCTAAAATCTTCCAGATTGCTCATGTGTAGATTGTAGGATAAGTAATATAAAGGGAACTATGACATTTAAGTGTGGCCGTGTTGTTTTCTATGGCTCTGTCTTACATGTAAAGTGAATTTAGAAAAAGAAAAGATGGAAATCACATTAATGATGGTTCTTTGCTTTCAGCCCTCCTCGAAGCCCAAGATGTGGAACTTTACCTGAGACCTCTGAGGAGACACATCCAATGTCTCCAGGAGACAGAATTCCCACAGACCTGCGTATTAATCGCTCCATTATTTCATACCATCTGTCTGATCTGGAGTCATTCCAAGTTTTATAATACCCCTACTCGGGTTATAGTTTTATTGCAAGAGTTTTGTAATCTCTTCACTAACCAGGTATGAAGCATCAAAAAACAGGAACAGTAAGAATCGATGCTGTGAGGTAGGTTTTACTAGACTAGTGATGAATAATCTAGTACATGGTAAGGACACCATTTTTCTTTTTCTTTTTTCAGAAAGGACATTTATACCCAACAAAGGCTGGGTACATTTTTAATCCTAAATGGCAGGAAGCTGTGAAAATAAGTCAGATACAATCAAAGGACTGGTTGTTGCTGGGTTTTGTTTAATATCTGTACCTTTCTTCAAAAAGCTTTAAGCCAGCTTCCAGTAAAAGACAGACATGTATAGTACTTTCTTTGTAGCCTTCCCTTCAGTTTTCACAGAAACACTGGCTGATAAAAGACTTTTGGAAAGTGTGGTAAATTAAGAACATCTGGCAAAAAGAAAGTCCTAAAAAAATAGTAGTAGAATGGTATTGAAAGAATTCTGATTCATTGTTAATCTTTTAAAATCTCTAATTGTTTCTCTATTCCTTACTCACCCTGCAAAATGTTATTAAAAAAAAAAAAAAGACCACCTCTGTGTCCTCATCCTGTCTATGTTAATGTGGATTCTTCCATGTCCACAATTCCAGAGGGTGTTACATAATATGAGAGCTAAAGAATACTTGGGTGCTACATAATCCAGTGGTTCTTATTGAGAGGTGTGTTTTAGTCTGCTCAGGCCATCATAGCAAAATACTATGGACTGGGTAGGTTAGATGTCAGAAATTTATTTTCTCACGGTTCTAGAAGCTGAAAGGCTAAGAGTGCCAGCGTGCTCAGGTTCTGGTGAGGGCCCTCTTCCAGGCTCGTTGGTGACTGGCTGCCTTCTCATGGTGTCCTCACTTGGCCATCTTCCTCTTATAAGACCATAGTCCTATTGGATTAAGGTCCTATCACAGTTACCTCCTAAAGAGCTTGTATCCAGATATGGTCACTTTGGGAGTTAGGCTTTTAATAAATCAGTTTGAAGGGACGCAATTCAGATATTTTTCAAATGAATTAACTGAGACTTACTGAGACTTGAAAAATGATGTTATTTGCTCAATTTTCCAGAGAAGTTAGGAGGAAAGCCACACCAGAGGACAGGTCTGCAGACTTGCAGCTTAGAGTTTCTGGAGTATGAGATTGTTTTGTTAATATTTTTCTTCTCTCTCTCATTCTGAAAAGGTGGAGTGATGTGTGGGAAAGACTTTGGACCCAGAGCAACCTGGATTCAAATCTAATTGACCCAGTTAAGGGAGGTTAAATTAATCCTCAGTTTCCACATCTGTCAGTGGGGATAATGCGTAGTCCATGGCTATTGTGAGGATTAAAAAAATAACCTGAGTGAAATGCCCTGAGTAGTGCTTGGTATTAAATCGAGGCTTAGTAAATGTTAGTTGCCTTTTGTTCTTCTACCCAAACTATCGACTTACAGGCTAGTTGCAGCTGTTGGTAGGCGATAACATCAGGTCGATTCCTTGCTATGTTTTACAACCATCTCCTCTGGTTTTATTCAATTTCTGTTTGTCTGTTGTGCAAACTCAACTTTGCTCTTTTGTTAAGCAGGTTCCCTGGGCTTAGGTCTTCTTTTAAAACTCTTGCTAAGCAGGTTCCCATAATGGCTTGGGCCTCTATGTAAAACACCACAATCCCTGTTACAGGGCCAAAAACTATAACCACCACTTCCCCCAAGCTCCTTTTTAGTGACCTATTTCTCATTTTGAGAATAATTGAAACTATCTCACTGCAAATCCTTGTTAATGTTTAAATCACAGAGGACACCATTTGTTGGCATAGGTGACTTGTTTTAAGTCCTGGTTACTGTAAGCCTGTAAACTTCTCATCCCTTGCCTCTAGTCAGTGTTAACAGCCAGAGTCTGCCAAGCTCCGGATAAAAGAATGCAGCCTCTCTTGTTCCTTAGTTCTGGTTTCTGTCCAAAGGTTTCATTGACCTGATTTCTTTGATTCTATAAATGGCAGATTTCAGACTTTGTGGTAAATATGCCCAACACGTTATGAGTCAAAAATTAGCAATTAGCCAATTTCCATAGCTGGTTCCCTGAAACACTAACCCCCACTCCCCAATTTTACTACTTTTATATAGTTATTTAACAAACACTATATAGCAGTTACCTTGTTCAGAAGCTTTCCCAAGCCCTTTACAAAAAATAAATCTTAGTAGCAACACTATGACATAGGTATTATTAGTAGCTTCATTTTCTAATTAAAAAACTGAAGCCCAGAGAAGATAAGTAATTCTGCAACCCAGTGAGTCAATAGAGTTTTTACCCATTCTACCGTGTTCCATATTTTAAAATAAGTTGTTTTATTTCTAAATGTGGCCTTATACATGATATGCTAATGATAATTGTAAAATAGTCAATGGAACAATGGAAATGGTCCTACAGTTTTCTCATCCTATTTAGCATTTTTTATTTTTCCTTCCTCCCAAACTTACATATATTTATACATTTTATCATACAATTTTTAATAACTTCCTGAAAGATGATTTTGTTATTGCTGTATATTTAAGTTACCTCCAGCCTCCTTGATTATAAACAACACGCAGAAAACTATACAAAGATCCCCTCTTTTGACTTGAATAATTGGCTTACTATAAATTCCTATAAGGGTATAATCTTTTCATGGCTTTTGAGAAATACTTTTACTTACAAATTATTTTCTAAAAGGTTACATCAATTGCATTATTATCTATGTGTAAAAGGTTTTATTATGACTTGTCAACTTTGAGCATTGCCATCTTTCAAAAAATTTGGGGTCGTTTATTGGGTATCCAGTGGTAACACGTTTTTAAATTTGTACCTTGCATGATATGTGTGATTATACATTTTATGTTTTTATAATTGTATTTCTTCGTGTCACCTACATGTTCTTTGCTTTCATGAATTTATTGATCAAGCTTTTTTGAAAATTTGAACCCTTCCTATGTTATATATTAGAGGTCATAAGCTAAAGATGCTATGAGCTCATTTGGCCCAAAGATCAATGCAGTGTTTTTGCTTAGTATATTTTTAATTAAAAAATTGTTAATACTTAAATTGGTTAGATCTCATTTAAATGCCAGCTTTTCGGCCTCTACTGAAAACTCAGAGACCTTGCCACAGTGGTTGTGCCATCCCCACTGGCACAGCCAGTAACTATAGCTTCAGATGCCCCTTTAGGTGAAACAGGTGCTTTCTAGGTGACCGTGACCTTCACCATTTACTCTTGTTTCTGATCTACTTCACTCAGTTTCATTATCTGTCTCACCCTATGAATGGAATGCCAGAGTCAGAAACCCTTTGTTACTTTAAAAGCAAATGTATTTCTTTTCGCCTGTTGTTTTTTTTTTTTTTTTTTTTTTAGCAGTGACCATTAACATCATCATTTAGGCCATACATATAAAAGGTATCACCTGTTCACCTTGCATGCTAGCACAGGCTTTGGTAATGAGGTCTTAATGCCTTGCCTTTCTTCTCTGGTAACCTGACTCTGCTCCCTGGTCCTTGTGTGTCATTATCCCTCTAGCCACCACCCTGTCTATTTCCTGGCTTGGTGTATTCTATTGTAGACATTGTCACCTGTAAGATCCTAAGTGAGGACAAGTTTAAGTCTGAGTAGTGGAGTGGGGATTAGAGGTCAGGACTGAGCTAAAATAACAGTGCATGAAAACACATGCAAAATAATAGAGAAGCAGCAGCAGGGAAACAAGCCCCCAACTAACAATATCATTTGTAAATTGGTTAATTGATCATTAGCTTATTGATAAATAAGTTGATTAGCAGTATTTTAGTTTATAAGGCCACTGAAGTGGTACAAGTTCATCCTAATTCCCATGGCTTCTTGATTGTTTGTGCTGGTACCATTAAGTATGAGATGATAAAGCTGGTATGGTTGGCATGTTCCAGAGCGGGGAGTCTAAGAGTTAGAAAAGGATTGAGAGTTGACAAGCTAAAAGGGATTTTGAGGTTCACCTAATTCATTTCCCTAATTTTTCAGCTAAGGAAATAGATCCTCTGAGACAACTTAGCTGCTATCACAAAAGTAGTTCGTGGCCTCTAGCAGGGTCATAGCCAGCCCCTGCCTCAGGTCATGCTTTTTCTCTCACACACTCTGCCTCCCCACGCAAGGAGACAGACTGGGTGTTTTAATCTAGGACATTAAGTACTATAACCAGTCTTAGGAGGCCTTACCCGACTGTGGGCTGTATGAACAGGAGGTTTGTTGGTCATGATTGTCTCATCTATGTGAGGGCCGGCCAGGAAGCACAGGAATAAACATTAAACATGGCTTGTTTTAGGGACATTACTTTAAATGCAGGTAATTAGGTAACAAGGGGCTGCTGAAACAAGGGGCCGCTCAAGGAAAACACTGAGTCGTTGCCATAGATTTTTCAGCTTCCTAAAAAAACACATTTACTATGAAGAATACATAGAGATAAAGGTAAATGGAATGTACCTTATGCCATGCCGAATTGTTACTGTTTTGAAATTCACATTGCTAAGGGATTCCTGGTGGTTTCCTATTATAGCAGCCCTCATGTGGAGGTTAATTTTCTATCTAACTTGAGCATAGATTGGGAAGGAGTCTAATCAGTAGGGGTTTTAGACACTAAACGTTCGATTTTCTAATGGCTTTACAAATTCGTGGCACAGAATCTGTATTGCATGTAAAACTGTTTTCATTAAATGGAGGGTCATATGAGTACATTTAGGGAAGAAGTGCTTCCCTCTGCTATTTTGAACTGAGGGCTTTCATTACATTCTCCATTGACACCTTGAGAAATTTTCTAAGCATCCACAAACTTGAAGGCACACAAACTAAACCTATAATTTAGATGAGGTTAAGATGTATCAGGAAAAGGAAGCATGCAAAAGAACCTTCAGAATGCAGAGGCTCTTGGTCCTTGAAGACGGGAATTCTGAATGTTTATCCCAAATATGAAGAGAGAAGAAATTGGGAGTGTTGGATGGTCCCATCAGAGTTTGAACAGTGCTACATGGATCTTCTAGTCCTTTCTTTTTATTTTGTCCTTCTCTTCTTTTTCTTTCCCTGTATTCAAAACTAGCTCATATGGCACGTGTCAGCTAGATTGTATGTCCTATACTTAAGCTCCCCAGAAGAGAAGTGTGCTAACCTGAAGGAATTTCCACTGTTGTACACTACTAATCCACTCTTTCTCTTGGCAAGTGACCCTGAACTACTAGGTAAAGTGAGCATATTTTAAATATTCATATTCTGATAGATTTCCTTGGCTGGCTTATGTATTCTTTATAAGAGAAAATGATTGTTCAGAATATTTGCTGGCAGGCACACTTCTGCAAATCCCATGGCAGTTGTCATATAATGAGGGTTAGCAACAATTTAGTCATTGCTAGAATGTAAAACTCCAGAAATAGTAAGGTCTCCTCCATATGACTCTAAGGTATACAAATATGCTATTGAAGTCCAACTAGCTGAATTTCTACAGTCTGTGCTTTCTTTCTCTCAGCATTGCTGGCCCAACTTTAGATATTGGCATTTAAAAATAATTCTTTGAAACAGAGACGGTTATAGGGAAAAACTATTAGACACAATTTTGATCACTGTTCCCTTTCATTAAATCCCAGGCAATAGCTTACCTTTCACCTGAGGACCTTTTGAAGGGAGAAATAGAAGAGTCACTGGAAAAAGTTCAGGTGGCTGTTAACATCTTAAAGACTTTCAAAAACTCCTTTTTCAACTATAGGAAAAAATTGGCAAGCTATTTTATGGGAAGTGAGAAGCTGAGACTGTGGGATTTCCAGTCTCATCTGGTGTTTTGCAGATTTGACAAGTTTCTTGATCGTTTAATGAAAATAGAGGTATTTATTTTTTTTATTTTATTTATTCATGTTGAAGGTGGATTCAAAAAGCTCATAGCTTTTCACATGATTCATGGAACTGTTTATGTCATAGGTGGAATTTCCCTTTCAGTGTTTCTCATCAAGAGCTCAGCAGGCCAATGCTATGGATGATACAAGGGTGGTTTTTAAAGCTTTAATTTGAATTTTTAAAAGTTCATTTTTGATTCTGTTATTACACTGAGTATAAGTAAATCTTTTTATATGTCAGTGACTCTTGACTTAGGATTTACTAATCCTTTGGAAGGGAGCTGTAAATCAGGAAGCAGTAAACTAATGCTCTGTAAATGAATCCACTTTTTATTTTATATGTTTAATGCTTAAAATTGGTATTTCATACCCTAAAATCCATTGGATTATTTAAATTATCACACTAATTTTTAGCATATGAATATATGCTATACTATAAAAATATTAAAACTATTGGTAAAAAAACAAAACTTGGAAATATGCACTCTGTATAACAATTTTCAAATACCTTAAAACCAACAATTAAACACAACACACACACTTTTACAATTGTATGGTGCCTACTGGCTAAGATTTTTTTATTTTTAAGTTTAAATTGATGATACTGCCTTATATTCTTTGTAAAGCTCTAAGAATTTTGGGCTTTGTCATTGATAAAAGATTTGCTTTATTCCATTCAAAATTAGAGCTTTATATCTTGAGAATTCTTATAATCACTTAAATGAGCCTGAATGCCTTTTATGTCTCTGAATGTGAAATACCTAATGAAGGGCAGCTTACATATCCCTTCATTAACACTTGAGCTCGCTTTCAGTAAAGTAGCTGACTCACCCCAAAGTATGGGGTGATGAAAATAGGAGTTTTGGATACTACCTGGGGATCTGACTTATGTTTAGGAGGATATAAATTGGGGGAGTTATATGTCTAGCTATGGTGAATTAGAGGTTGCTTATACTGAGAGATAGTTTTATTTCTTTCCTTTCTTTCTTTTTTTAAGAGACAGGGTCTCATCCTGTCAAGTAGGCTGAAGTGCAGTGGTATGAACATAGCTCACTGCAGCCTTGACCTCCTGGGCTCAAGTGATCCTCCCACATCAGCTTCCCAAGTATCTGAGACTACAGGTGCATGCCACCATGCCTAGTTAACTGTTTCATGTTTTGTAGGGACAGGGTCTTGCCTTGTTGCAGGTTGGTTTCAAACTCCTGGGCTCAAGCAATCTTCCTCCCTTGGCCTCCCACAGTGCTGGGATTACAAGTGTGAGCCACTGCACCTGGCCAGTGAGAGCTCATTTTTAATAAATATAAAAATAGGAGAGTAAGCTTAAAAATTAGCAATGACTTTGTTTAATTAAATAATTAATAATTATTTTCTCTCATGTAAGTGTCCCTTGACTCATTGATTTTGAACATGTGAAAATGCTCTTGATTTGAAACTTCAAAATAATATTTTTATGCTTAATGTAGTGGAAAGGTCTTAACTGTACTGTGTTTTTACAAAGGATATATTTGTTACCACATTGGAATTTGAAAAGCTGGAAAGACTGGAATTCGGTGGTACCAAGGGAGCAATTTTAAATGGACAAGTCCACAAGATGAGTGAAGAATTTAGGGAACTTTACAAAATTTTTAAACAGAGCACATATGACCCATCTGATTACAATAACATGGTAATGTTGTACCTTTGCATTTTCATTTCATGGGATCCTATAATTTTAAAGTTGAAAAGGAAGATAGATCAAAGTAATAATAGGGACCATCCATTCCAACACCTCTAGGACCAAAAGAGGTTAATTTTATATTTGCCTGAAGTCTCGTAGCTATCAAGTAGCAGATCAGGGATCAAACTTACGCTTTTGCACTTTCAGTTCAGAACGGTGGCTAATCAAACTGCAAACCCCAGTCTGGATTTGTATCTTGTTTGTGTATACTAAATAGAAACTTTCTGCGCGAACTCATTTTGATCTGGTGTCCATGTAACTCATATGCTTTATTTTAGCCTTTTATTGAATCATCAGACATTTATTTATTTATTTTGTTCTTTTGAACATTTGGTTTCACTTCATTACATTTTTTTTAATTGTATTTGGGCTCTGGGGTACATGTGCACATCCTGCATCCTGCGGGATTGTTGCATAGGTACATACATGCCATGGTGATTTGCTATCTCCACCCCCCCACCCCCGTTGCCTGCATCAGGCATTTCTCCCAGTGTTATCCCTCCCCATCGCCCCCAACTTTCCCTCTCCTCCCCTTCCCTCCCCTCCACCCCAACCCCTAGCCCTGTGAGTGTTGTTCCCTTCCCTGTGCCCAAGTGTTCTCATTGTTCACCCGTCAATGAGTGAAAACATACAGTGTTTGGTTTTCTGTTCTTGTGTCAGTTTGCTGAGAATGATAGTTTCTAGGTTCATCCATGTCTCTACAAAGGACACAAACTCACCATTTTTTATGGCTGCATAGTATTCCATGATGTATATGTGCCACATTTTCCCTGTCCAGTCTGTCATCAGTGTGCATTAGGGTTGGTTCCAGGTCTTTGCTATCGTAAACAGTGCCGCAGTGAACATATGTGGATGTGTCCTTATAATAGAATGATTTATAATTGTTTGGGTATATACCCAGTGATGGGATTGCTGGGTCAAATGGAATTTCTGTTTCTAGATCCTTGAGGAATTGCCACACTGTTTTCCACAATGGTTGAACTAATTTACACTCCCACCAGCAGTATAAAAGTGTTCCTATTTCTCCACATCCTCTCCAGCAGCTGTTGTCTCCAGATTTTTTAATGATCGCATTCTAACTGGCGTGAGATGGTATCTCAATGTGGTTTTGATTTGCATTTCTCTAATGACCAGTGATGATGAGCATTTTTTCATACGGTTGTTGGCCATATATTTGTCTTCTTTTGAAAAGTGTCTGTTCATATCCTTTGCCCACTTTTGAATGGGTTTTTCTTTTTCTTGTAAATCTGCTTTAGCTCTTTGTAGGTTCTGGATATTAGCCCTTTGTCTGATGGGCAGATTGCGAAAAATTTTTTCCCATTCTTTTGGTGGCCAGTTTACTCTAATGATTGTTTCTTCTACTGTGCAGAAGCTCTTCAGTTTAATTAGATCCCATTTGCCTATTTTGGCTTTTGTTGCCATTGCTTTTGGTGTTTTAGTCATGAAGTCCTTGCCTGTGCCAATGTCCTGAATGGTTTTGTCTAGGTTTTCTTCTAGGGTTTTTATGGTGTTAGTTCTTATGTTTAAATCTTTAATCCATCTGGAGTTAATTTTAGTGTAAGGTGTCAGGAAGGGGTCCAGTTTCAGCTTCCTGCATATGGCTAGCCAGTTTTCCCAACAACATTTATTAAACAGGGAATCCTTTCCCCACTGCTTGTGTCCAGTTTATCAAAGATCAGATGGCTGTAGATGTGTGGCATTGGTTCTGAGGCCTCTGTTCTGTTCCATTGGTCTGTATCTCTGTTTTGATACAGTACCATGCTGTTTTGATTAGCCTGATAGTATAGTTTGAAGTCAGGTAGCATGGTGCCTCCAGCTTTGTTCTTTTTGCTTAGGATTGTCTTGGCTATGCAGGCTCTTTTTGGTTCCATATGAAGTTTAAAGTGTTTTTTTCCAGTTCTGTGAAGAAGGTCAATGGTAGCTTTATGGGGACAGCATTGAATCTATAAATTACTTTGGGCAGTATGGCCATTTTCACAATATTGATTCTTCCTAACCATAAGCATGAAATGTTTTTCCATCTGTTTGTGTCCTCTCTTATCTCTTTGATCAGTTTTTGGTAGTTCTCCTTGAAGAGATCTTTTACCTCCTTTGTTAGTTTCATTCCTGCTTATTTTATTCTCTTTGTAACAACTGCAAATGGGAGTTCACTCATGATTTGGCTCTCTGTTTGTCTGTTATTGGTATATAGGAATGCTTGTGATTTCTACACATTGATTTTGTATCATGGTACTTTGCTGAAGTTGCTTATCAGCTTACGGAGGTTTTGGGCTAAGATGATGGGGTCTTCTAAATGTGCAATCATGTCGTCTGCAAATGCAGACAATCTGACTTCTTCTTCTCCCAATTGAATGCCCTTTATTTCTTTTTCTTACCTAATTGCTCTGGCTAGAAGTTCCAATACTGCATTGAATGGGAGTGGTGAGTGAGGGTATCCTTGAGTAGTGACAGTTTTTAAAGGGAATGCTTCTAATTTTTACTCATTCAGTATGATATTGGCTGTGGGTTTGTTGCAAATAGCTTTTGTTGTTTTGAGATACGTTCCATTGTTACCTAGTTTATTGAGAGTTCTTAGCGTAAAGGGCTGTTGAATGTTATCAAAGGCCTTCTCTGCATCTATTGAGATAATCAGGTGGTTTTTGTCTTTGGTTCTGTTTATGTGGTGAATTACGTTTATAGACTTGCATATATTCACCCAGCCTTGCATCCCCGGGATGAACCTACTTGATCGTGGTGGATAAGCTTTTTGATGTGCTGTTGGATTCGGTTTGTCAGTATTTTATTGAAGATTTTTGCATCAATGTTTATCTTGGTTATTGGCCTGTAGTTTTCTTTTTCAGCTGTGTCTCTGCCAGATTTTTGGTATCAGGATATGTTGGTCTCGTAGAATTAGGGAGGAGTCCCTCTTTTTCTATTGTTTAGAATAGTTTCAACAGGAATGGTACCAACTCCTCTTTATATGTCTGGTAGAATTTGGCTGTAAGCCCATCTGGACCTGGACTTTTTTTTGGTCAGTAGGCTATTAATTGCTGCCTTGACTTTAGACCTTGTTACTGGTCTATTGAGGGTTTCAACTTCTTCTTGGCTTAGTCTTGGGAGTGTGAAAGTGTCCAGGAATTTATCTATTTCTTCCAGATTTACTGGTTTATGTGCATAGAGCTGTTTGTAGTAATCTCTGATGGTAGTTTGTTCTGAGGAATTGGTGGTGATCTCCCCTTTATCTTTTTTTATTGCATCTATTCGATTCTTCTCTCTTTTCTTTTTTATTAGCTTAGCTAGCGGTCTATTTTGTTGATCTTTTCAAAAAACCTCCTGGATTTATTGATTTTTTTAAATGATTTTTTGTGTGTCTATCTCCTTCAGTTCTGCTCTGATCTTAGTTATTTCTTGTCTTCTGCTTGCTTTTGAGTTTTTTTGATCTTGCTCCTCTAGTTCTTTCAATTTTGACGATAGGGTGTCAATTTTAGATCTTTTCTTGTTTCTCATGTGGGCATTTATTGCTATGTATTTCCCTCTAGACGCTGCTTTAAATGTGTCCCACAGGATCTGGTATGTTGTGTCTTCATTCTCGTTGGTTTCAAAGAACATTTTTATTTCTGCCTTCATTTCATTGTTTATCCAGTCATCGTTCAGGAGCAAGTTGTTCAGTTTCCATATGATTGTGTGATTATGAGTGCTTTTCTTAATCCTGAGTTCTAATTTGATTGTGCTGTGGTCTGGTCTGAGAGACTATTAGGTTTACCATTCTGTTGCATTTGCTGAAGAGTGATTTACTTCGTATTATGTGGTCAATTTTGGAGTAAGTGCATGTGGTGCTGAGAAGAATGTATTCTGTGGATTTGGGGTGGAGTGTCCTGTAAATGTCTGTTAGGTCCGCTTGGTCCAAATCTGCGTTGAAGTCCTGGATTTCCTTGTTGACTTTCTGTCTCATCGATCTGTCCAGTATTGTCAGTGGAGTGTTAAAATCTCCCACTATTATTGTGTGGGAGTCTAAGTCTCTTTGTAGGTCTTTAAGAACTTGCTTTACGTATCTGAGTATTCCTGCATTGGGTGCATATATATTTAGGATAGCAGGTTCTTCTTGTTGCATTGATCCTTTTACCATTACATAATTCCCTTCTTTGTCTCCTTTGATCTTTGTTGGTTTAAAGTCCATATTATCAGAGACTAGGATTGCTACCCCTGTTGTTGTTTTGCTCTCCATTTGCTTGGTAAATCATCTTCCATCCCTTTATGTTGAGTCTATGTCAGTCTTTGTGTGTGTGATGGGTCTCCTGAATACAGCACATTGATCAGTCTGGACTTTTTATCCAGTTTGCCAGTCTATGTCTTTTGATTGGGGCATTTAGGCCATTTGCATTCAACGTTAATATTATGTTTGAATTTGATCCTACCATTTTGTTACTGGCTGGGTATTTTGCCTGTTAGTTGATGTGGCTTCTTCATTGCATTGCTGTTCTTTACCATTTGGTATGTTTTTGCAGTAGCTGGTACTGGTTGTTCCTTTCCCTGTTTAGTACTTCCTTCAGTAGCTTTTGTAAGGCAGGTCTTGTGACAAAATCTCTGAGCAGTTGCTTGTCCATAAAGGATTTTATTACTCCTTCACTTATGAAGCTTAGTTTGGCTAGATATGAAATTCTGGGTTGAAAGTTCTTTTCTTTAAAAATGTTGAATATTGGCCCCCACTCCCTTCTAGTTTTCAGAGTTTCTGCTGAGAGATCCGCTGTGAGTCTGATGGTCTTTCTTTTGGGGGTGACTCAACCTTTCTCTCTGGCTGCCCTTAGAATTTTTTCCTTCATTTCAACCCTGGTGAATCTGACAACTATGTGCCTTGGGGTTGCTCTGCTTGAGGAATATCTTTGTGGTGGTCTCTGTATTTCCTGGATTTGAATATTGGCCTGCCTTGTTAGTTTGGGAAAGTTCTCTTGGATAATATCTTGAAGAGTGTTTTCCAACTTGGATTCATTCCCCTGTCACATTCAGGTACACCGATCAAGTGTTGAGTCCCATAGTTCTTGGAGGCTTTTTCATTTTTTTCACTCTCTTTTCTCTTATCTTGCCTTCTCATTTTATTTCGTTGATTTGATCTTCTTTCTCTGTTATCCTTTCTTCTGCTTGATCATTTCGGCTGTTGAAAATTGTGTATGCCTCGCAAAGTTCTCATGCTGTGTTTCTCAGCTCCATCAAGTCGTTTATGTTCCTCTTTAAGCTGGTTATTCTAGTTAGATTTCATCTAACCTTTTTTCAAGGTTCTTAGTTTCTTTGCATTGGTTAAAAACATGATCTTTTAACTCAGAGAAGTTTGTTATTACCCACCTTCTGAAGCCTGCTTCTGTCAATTTGTCAAATTCATTCTCTTTTTTTGTTCCCTGGATGGTGAGGAGTTGTGATCCCTGGGAGGAGAAGAGGTGTTCTGTTTTTGATGGTTTCATCCTTTTTGTACTGGATTTTTCCCATCTTCTGGATTTATCGCTCTTTGATCTTTGAAGTTGGTGATTTCAGGAGGAGTCTCTGGACATTTTTTCTGTTGAGGTTGGAGCTGTATCTTTTTTGGCCTGTAGAGGGCGTTGCTGGGCTCTCTCGGGTTCAGTCAGGTTGTTGGGTGGGTGGTCCTTCCTGGAGTTTGTTTGCAGGTGAGATTGGCCCCGCCTTCCCAATGGCATCTCTCCTTCCCCAGCTGGATCTTCCTGGTTGGGGTCAAGCTGGTGTATTTGCTGTCATTCTCTAGCGAGGGCTTCAGTTTGAAGTCTGTGGTGGGGCCTGCCAGGCCTTATGGTCTGTTTTCCTGCTTTCAACTCTGCCTCCTACTGTGGGACGGTCCATCCTGCTGGCGTCAGTCCAAACTCCCGCTCAGGTCCGTGCGACAACTTGTCGTGACCGGTGGTAGCTGCTGCTTAGATTTGCATTGACTACCCGCGTGCTGCGCAGTCTGGCAGGGCTCTCGTGGACCGTGGATTGCAGGAGGAATGAGGTAAGCACAGGATCTGAATGGGAGCACCAAGGGAGTTAAGTCCCCTGATCCTCTGAGCTGGCTGCACCTTTCAGGTGGGGACGTCCCCCTCCCCCACTTGATTTCTCCCCCTAGGCTGCTATCTCCCTGAGGCTCCTAACCTGAGCCTATTTTCAGTGCTCTGTCAGTCCCACAGAAACCAACCCAGCGCCTCATTTGGAATCGAGAAGTCCTCTAGCCCTCTGTGACTCATTTGCTGGGAGCTGCATTTGGATGTTGGCTTCTCCCAGCCATCTTGGCACAGACTCTCACTCTCTTGCTAGGCTGGAGTGCAGTGGTACAATCTAGGCTCACTGCAACCTCCACCCGCTGGGTTCAAGCAATTATCCTGCCTCAGCCTCCCTAGTAGGTGGGACTACAGGCGTGTGCCACCATGCCCAACTAATTTGTGTATTTTTAGTAGAGTTGGGGTTTTACCATATTGGCCAGGATGGTCTCAGTCTCTTGACCCTTGGATCCGCCTACCTCAGCCTCCCAAAGTACTGACATTACAGGCGTGAGCCACCACCCCTGTCTGTCATTATGTGTATCGTTAACATGTTGGCTGTTTATTAGAATTTTTGTTATTCTTGGGAGCTGCTTATAAGTTCATATTTCCAACCACAGGAAAGGGGGATGTTTTCTGATTTAAGCTGCTTCTGTGCTCTGTCAGTTCCAGCATGTTAGTATCCAGGGAACTACCTGTGAGCATCCCTGCAGCTCTAGGATAAAAATAGCTTCATTTTAGTAGTTTGCTAAGAACAGTGAAGGCCAAATCTTCCTTCAAAAGAATGAAGATTTAGCTCTTATCATTATTTTATATGTAATGTGAATTTATTCACTATTATGTTTGTTTGGCCAGATAATCAACTCTTTGATCTGTATGAGTGCAGTATGTTAGCTGTGTAAGGATGTAGTTAGCAAACTTTAGCCCTCTGAATTATAGTCGGTTTTGGAAAGTGGAGTTAATGGTAGAAGGATATTGCTATAGTAACTGACTCTGCTAAACCAGGGCCCTATAGTTTATGAAAAAGTCTGAGGAACCTAGGATCATGGTGATGAATAATTTGAGTGAGCTCATCCCCAAAGCCTTGTAAGACACCTAGCATTTGGAAGGCATTCAATAAATATGTATAGAATGGGATTCTTATGAGAGCCTCTAGCTTAGTCCTGCCGAAAGAGCTAGTGGAGGAGGAGTGTGAGACTGAGACTGCACAAGATCTTTGGAAACATTTGAATAGCAAGACAGTCTTGATTTCATTACAATTACAAAAACTGGCAAGTTTTTAGAGTGCCAGAATTAGAGAATGTGGCCAGGTTTAATTGATGTCACTGCCTTGGCAATGCCAAAGGTCCTGATTTTACTCCTGTCTCTGCCTAAAGCCTGTGTAGTCACAAACATGTAGGAATAGAAAATTCATTTACTCTTGAGGTATATATCTGCTTGGTAATTGTGTTTTGGAGGCTCATTCTATTTTGCAAATAAGGTGGGTAGGGTTTACCTCTGATCTTCAGTCTGATTGGAGGCATCATAACCTTCCCCTGAAGTTCCCTTCATCCTCCTGATTCTTGCCTTAGAGTCTAGAAGCTCCTTGACTTTGGTCATTCCCTAAAATTAAAAAATGAATTGACTAAAAGTTAACTTAATCAACATACTTACCTTGAAGAAAACCATTGCTTTTTAAAAAATTATTGTTGCTATCCTTATACTTTAAAATGTTGCGTTTATCATATATTTTTGCCTAATCTGTTCATTTTGGTACTTTTTAGCAGAGTTCATTGTACTTTGATTTCATACTGAAATTGGTTGGTAACTGTTGAGACATCATTTAACAAATGACTTCCAACCTAGTGTATACATATATGTGTATGCACATGTGAATACACGCCCAACCCCTGCCCTTCCTCTCCCATTACATACTCCCCCATGTTCCCACTCCTGCCGCATGTGTGCCAACTACACGCTAGTGCTTATATAACAGGGAAGTAAGTGTGTCAGCATCAGCCATTCTGCACTTTGGTGTATACATGTTTTAAATATGTTCTGGTAAATTAAAGAAATGATCACTGGTAATTTGCTTTTTGAAATGCTGTTATTTCTCTTTTCATCAATCTTGAGCCTTTTAATCAGGCTTTAAGCTTTTATTGGTATAGCAAAATGTTTGCTGCTGTGGTCCATTTACAGAATGTGGGGATTTTATCAGGTGTACCCATAAAAATGGTTTTGGGTTTCTCAGTTATTAATATTGAATGGAAATGTTACTTCAGGTGTTTTCTTTGACATCTTCTTAGGGGACTGTTTCAAATCTAGACAATTATGGGAAAAAAACTTGCTTTCTTCATTGTTAATGTTGAACAGTTAGTTCAATGGTGTTAGACTCAGTAGTTTTGCTGTCATTCTACAGTGTTTCTTGATGAAATCCCTCAGATACCAAAGCAATAACGGTAGCTATTCTTGTTGAGGGCAACCCCTTGGCTCCATTTAGTCTCTGTTAATGACAGCCAATTAATATTTATGGAGGAAGTTCTGGGTGCTAGGCATTGTGCCAGAGCTTTCCCACATTATCTGCCTGCTGAATTCTCACTATAACCTGGAGAGTGGTCTCCCAGGCAAATTACAGTTTCACTAAATTACTTGAGATTATATTTCCAATTGGTGGAACAGAAGTTTGAATCCAGAACCCTCAGTCACAAGTCCTCAATACTTTTCTTTCTCTTTCTCTCTTTCCTTCTTTTCTCCTTCTTTCCTTCCCCTCCCTCCCTCCCTCCCTTCCTCCCTTCCTTCCTTCCTTTTTTTTTTTTTGTTTTTTTTTTTTTTTTTTTGGTTTTTTTTTTTTTTTTTTTTTTTGAGACAGTCTTACTCCGTTGCCCAGGCTGGAGTGCAGTGGAATGATCTTGAATAACCACAACCTCTGCCTCCCAGGTTCAAGTGATTCTCCTGCCTCAGCCTCCCAAGTAGCTGGGATTATAGGCATGTGCCACCATACCCAGCTAACTTTTGTGTTTTTAGTAGAGATGGGGTTTTGCTATGTTGGCCAGGCTGGTCTCAAACCTCTGACCTCAAGTGATCCACCTGCCTTGGCCTCGAAAATGCTGGGATTACAGGCATGAGCCACTGTGCCCAGCCCCTGCATTCTTTTCACTGCACCACCCTGGCTGTTAGTATTTATCTTGCTTGTTGTATCCTTACTGAAATAAAAGGAATAAGTTCATCTGGAACTCACCCAAGGACTTGTGCCCTGAGAGGGAGTGATCCAGGTTGCTATGTCTGTTTTTCTGCTGGTTTTCAATGGGAAGATTTATTCAGGTTCCCAGCTCACCATGATATCAGAATCTAAAATACATTTTAAAGTAGTTATTTAGTTCATCTCTACTAGGTTGTATTCTTATTCCTAGAATGAGTCCACTGTTCTGCTCTCACCCACTGAACTATTCTTTTGCTATTACTTTATGTAGTGTTTTTTCATTTTAACTATACAGATTCCATCTTTATTAGTCATACACAGCATTTTCATGTTTTGCTTGCATATTATTCAAGATGAAATTATTTAGCAACCTTCCTTAGTGATTCTTTTGGAAAAGTAACATTTGTAGAAACTTAGTTCCCTTCTTAACACCCCATGACCTTTTCCATTGTCTTCCATTTTTCCTCCCCAAAGGCATATCTATTAAAGATTTCTTAGATGATGTTCCAGAGATATTTGGTGCATGCACTGGCATATACATGTATTTATCCTTTGGTTTTCTGCTTTTGCATCAATGGCATTTATACCTTGCTTTCGTCACTTCCTATATTTTGGCAGTAATTCTGTATCACTACAATAGTGTTGCTCTTCTTAAAACAACTGCATATTATTCTATCAGATTTATATACTAAAGTTTGTCTTATTTATTTTAAAATGCTAGAGTAGTAGATATTGTTTAAAAATTTAATTAGAAACTTCTTCTGGAAAGAGGGAGGTGTACTTTTCCCTATTCCTCCCGCTAAGAGCAACTAAAACACTTGGCCATTATATATAAAACAGACATAAATAGACTCTGAACGGTGAAAAGAAAAAGGCAGAGTGGCTAAGGACAGTGGGATTCAAGAAACGACGACGTGATGAGTTTCCTGAATTTTCTTGTTGCCTGAAAGGATCCAGACTTGGAGCTGAAGACACTGGCAACCAGAAAATGCCATTGGGCACAGAACAGAAAAAAGCCCGGTAAAAGCGTGATCTCTCCCTAGTCAAAGATCAAGAAGGAGAGAGCTTAGCACAAAAGAAAATTTGTAAACCATAATCTCTCCACTCTAGCCAAACACCACAGAAGAAACTCACTATCACAAGAACAGCAAGGGGTTAATCTGCCCGCATGATCCAGTCACCTCCCAGCAGGTCCGTCCTGTAATTCAACATTAGATTTGGGTGGCAACACAAATCCAAACCATATAAAGCAGCCCTACTAAAAATGCTTTAAGAAGCATTTATAGGATGAGTATTTGTTACCTGAAATTCTTGGGACTAGAAGTATTTTAGATTTCAGATGTTTTTGATTTCAGAAGATTTACCTATACTTAGATACAGGGTGAACCCAAGATGAAACACAATTCATTTGTTTCATGTATGCCTCATATACATACCCTACAGTTAATTTTTTGCAGTATTTTTAGTAATTTTGTGTGTGAAACAAAGTTCGTGTTAAGTACTTATGTGTGGAATTTCTACATGTCAGCTTCATGTTAGTGTTCAAAAGTTTTCATATTTTGGAACATTTCGGATTTCAAATTCTCAGATTAACCTGTGTGAACATGTTTAAAACAAATGAAAAAATAGTCTCAGTAAAAAAGAGGAAATTCTCAGCAAAGAAATAGAAGATGTAAAGAAGAGGAAGGGAATTTTAGAATTGAAAATATAAAAATTTGAATGGAAAGCACAGTGATTGGGCTTTACAAGAATGAAAAAATGGAGGAAAGAGTCAGAAAACTGGAAGATAGAATAGTAGACACTGCCCAATCTAAACAACAAAGAGTAAATAGATGGAAATAAAATGAACACTGCTTCAGGGACTTGTGAGACTATACTGAAAGATCTAATGTTGTCATTGAAGTTGCAGAAAGAGGGGAGATGAAGGTGGAGCTGAAAAAGTCTCAAAGAAACAGTGGGGCTGGGCATGGGGGTTCATGCCTGTAATCCCAGTACTTTGGTAGGCTGAGGCAGGTGGCTCACCTGAGGTCAGGTCATGAACGTTTCAAGACCAGTTCATGGCCAACATGGTGAATTCCCATCTCTACTTAAAAAAATTTTTAAAATTAGCTGGGCATGGTGGTGAATGCCTGTAATCCCAGCTACTTGGGAGGCTGAGGCAGGAGAATTACTTGAACCTGGGAGATGAAGGTTGCAGTGAGCTGAGCCACTGGACTCCATACTGGGTGACAGAGCAAGACTGTGACTCAAAAAAAAGGCCCAAAACTTCTAAACTTGGAAAGAAACATGAATATACAGATTGAAGAATAAACTACAAATCAATAAAAAGAGGTAAACCCAAGGATAAAACCGGATAATTTTATATCAAGACGTCGTAATTAAACTTGAAAAAATGGAGGCTGGGGGCCGTGGCTCATGTCTGTAATGCCATCACTTTGGGAGTCCAAGGCAGGAGGATCACCTAAGGCCAGGAGTTCAAGAGAGTAACCTGGTCAACATGGCGAGACCCTGTCTCTGCAAAATAAAAAAAGATTGGTCAAGTGTTTAAGCATGTGTCTGTAGTCCTAGTTATTCGGGAGGCTGCAGCAGAAGAATTGCTTGAAAACCCAGGAGATCAAGGCTACAGTGAGTTATGATCACCACTCTCCTCTAGCCTGGGCACCAGAGTGAGGCCCTGTCTCTTAAAAAAAAAAAAAAAAAATCAGAAAAACTTTTTTTTTTATTTGATGGAATCTCACTCTGTTGTCCAGGCTGGAGTGCAGTGGTGTGATCTTGGCTCACTGCATCCTCCGCCTTGGGTTCAAGCTATTCTCCTGCTTCAGCCTCCCCCAAGTAACTGGGATTATAGGTGTACACCACCACACTTGGATTTTATATATATATATATATATACACACACACACACACACACATATATATATATACACACACATATATATATACACACATATATATATACACATATATATATACATATATATATACACACATATATATATACACATATATATATATATACATATATATATACACACACACATATATATACACACACATATATATATACATATATATATACACATACACATATATATATACACATATATATATATACATACACACACAT